>NC_089770.1:31536928-31859428 GCF_040412425.1 Macrobrachium rosenbergii | reverse complement strand
TCGGTCATCTGTCCGGCTAGCATCCAAGGGAACACGTGGGTGGTGGCCGGAGTTCACAGAGGGAAAGTATATTTTGAAAGGCCACGTGGTTAGTAGCTAACAGAGGGCCAGGGCATGGCCGTGATTCGGGGACTTCACTCCCTCTCTTCCAGCACGCGTGTGAGAGCGAGGCCTCGTGGTTTGTCGCTTTTATCCCTTCCTATGGGGCAGGGGGCATGTCCAATCACATAGGTAGTTGAGTCATGTTCAGCTGATGCCCGCAGGGGGGTTTTGCCTGTAAGAAAACGACCAGACAGATTTACTTTTGCCTCGGAAAGGAATTACCTACTTAAAGGGAGTGGCCTTCAATCCGTTTTTAATCCCTTGTATTCTGACTGTGCGAAATATCGATCGGCCGACAGTAAATGAAAACAACAAAAAAAAAAAGAAAAAGGGGGAAGAAATTTGCTAGCGAGTTCTTGCTAATTATGATACCTCCCCATACAAGATGATGTCCACACCTTCTTCGGGTGTGAACATCGATATACAAGAATAAGCGGCAAATGCTTTACGTTACTCTACATTCTGCCTTGCAATGAACTTTACTCCTAAGGATTTATGAAACTGTGACATTACTTTTAATAACACATTGGGACAAATTTCTTTAACAGGACACCAGGTAGTTTCAACACTTGCACAAGAGTAATTACTTTGGATTTGGTTACACATTGATAAATTTATAAAGTGACTCGAACAATGTGAATTAATTAGGATTATAAGACCAAGTATATGAGGCTATGGCAAACAAATGAAAAGAAAGGTTATTGTTTAAGAATTAAAATACATTGTTACTTAATTTTAGATAAAATGCATGCGGTTAGTACAGTCTGCCTTGAAGAGGCTGTATAAATGAAAAAACAGTGTTTATTTTTTGTAAATGACATCCCCTTTACACGATATTGTAATGACTATACATATTCGCATTGGTAATTGTTTAGCTAATAGTTCAATGCAAGCTGATGGCCAGCCCGCACACAGGGATTTTGACAGTCGTATGTGGGCGAGAGTATTCGCGAGTTTTAATTCGCTAACCTTAAACTACGCTAATTTTATGCGTCCACTGCCCGCACTCGAGTACTCAATGTTATGACGGGTGAGCAGACAAAAGACGTGGGGTCTAGGACAAACAGAGTTCTTAAAAGGAAGGAAGGGGGAAAAAGGAATAATAATAACAAAAGGAAAATTAACAAGATGTTACGCATGAAAACGTGACCGCATATGAAAGGCAGAACACGTCTCTCAGAGCTTACAAAAGGGGCATTTAAATCACAAGGGAACGAGTCTATGACTTGCAATTCAATTAAAAGGAAAGATAAGTAAATAACTAAAAGAGAGTAAATGATGTTGGCAGCAGAGCTAAGGGAAAAAGAGTGAGGGAAGATAAATAAATAACTGTTAGGCGGGAATTTATCGTCCTTCACCTATAAATTACGGCCCGGACTATCACTTCAGTCCCAGGGCGAGAAAAGTGCACTGAGGGGCGCGACTCCTTCAGGAAGAGCTGACACCCACGCCCTGTGCCAAGGTATGGGCGCAAGGGCGTGCCACTTCTCACTGTTATTCTCAATGATTTATACATTGTGTGGGGAATGGTATCCCGTACTTAATTGCCTCTTGTGGTGGTAATTTAAGGAACGATTAATAAAGGATGATAAGAGATAGAAGTTCCTGAGGAACGGAAGAAGATAACGGAGGGCCTGACATCCCCTTCTGGATTAGAGGTGCCAAGACTTTCGAAAAATGAAATGGTGGCACGGGTGCCAGGGGAGCTCTAGAGCTCTTTGTAAACTACCTGGAAACTGCCACGCCTGTGGCAATTTCGCCTCGAACCTTTCTTAAGGGGACAGTCGTACTCGGCCGGGGAAGCGGAAGGCCCAAGACCAGAGGGCGGCACGGAGTACCACCTGGGCCTGCTGCTGCGACAGCTGACGCAGGAGGTTTCCAGGCTGGTTCTACCATGATCCGTCGCAGCTCTTGTAGTTCATCAGCCAAGTGAGAGATGGCAGAATCCTGACTTGCAATTGCATTGGCGACGGGCTGAGGCAGAGAGGAGGCGGTCGGGGGCGGCGTGAGTGGCTCGCAGGTATCAATGACCAGCTCAGGCATGGGTTGCGAGGCCGCACCTTTAGGTGAGCTTCTGTTGTGGTCGAGAGGAACCGTCTCTCTTACCGACGCTGGTAGCGGTGCCAGGCCGGGGGAAGAGAGGGGGTCCTGAGTTGGATCCCGTGAATGGAGATCGGGGTAGTGCTCTGGCGCTGGCACTAGGGCAGAGTCAGGCACTATCAGAGGTTTCTTGGGCTCGTCGGTCAGGACGGACGAAGCTTGGCACTGCTCGGTGCATGCAAGTGGCACTGGCAGGAATTTGGCATATCCGGGAAGGAGATCTGATTGGGGCCCTGGCACTGGCACTGAGGCAGGGCCGGGCACTGGAATTGGATCGGGAACCAATCGAGGGGGCCACTGTACATCGTACTCAGGTGGCACTGGTGGGGACCGCACGTCCTCCTGGTACCCAGGGGGTGCCAGTCTTGACTGAGGGAGAAGCGGGGGAGGATTAGTCGCGCCCGCGGAGTGATTCGGGGAATGTGGACCCCTAGATTGTCGTGATTTCTGTGGGGACTGAAAGTTCTGTCCCAGGATGACGTCATAGGATGTTAGGATGCAAGGGCTTCAGTAAAAGGGCAAGGCGATGGGGACTTCTCGAAACTCCAAGCAAATGGAGTCGGTCATCTGTCCTGCTAGCATCCAAGGGAACACGTGGGAGGTGGCCGGAGTTCACAGAGGGAAAGTATACTTTGAAAGGCCACGTGGTTAGTAGCTAACAGAGGGCCAGGGCATGGCCGTGATTCGGGGACTTCACTCCCTCTCTTCCAGCTCGTGTGTGAGAGCGAGGCCTCGTGGTTTGTCGCTTTTATCCCCTCCTAGGGGGCAGGGGGCATGTCCAATCACATAGGTAGTTGAGTCATGTTCAGCTGATGCCCGCAGGGGGGTTTTGCCGGTAAGAAAACGACCAGACAGATTAACTTTTGCCTCGGAAAGGAATTACTTACTTAAAGGGAGTGGCCTTCAATCCGTTTTTAATCCTTTGTATTCTGACTGTGCGAAATATCGATCGAGTTCTCGCTAACAGTAAATATAAAACAACAAAAAAATATATAAAAGGGGAATAAATATTGTCCTACATTCCATGCCAACCCCAAAACTGAGCGAGTTCTCCTAATTAACTGAATATATATATATCTTCCTTCCAACATATATATATATAGAGATAGAGAGATATATAGAGATAGAGAGATAGATAGATAGACATAGACAGACAACATTCCATGCCAACAGAAAACTGACAGAGAGAGAGGACTGTGTAACTCAATCACCCAAAACTTTCTTCCTTCTAGTTTTTGATGAGTCCAGAGAGAGAGAGAGAGAGAGAGAGAGAGAGAGAGAGAGAGAGAGAGAGAGAGAGAGATGCTTCCTACATTTCACCCCACCTTAAAAAACTAATTTCTCTCTAGTTTTTGATTGAGTTCATTTTCATTATAGTTTTTCAAGAGAGAGAGAGAGAGAGAGAGAGAGAGAGAGAGAGAGAGAGAGAGAGAGAGAGAGAGAGAGAGAGAGAGATGCCTCCTACATTCCGCCCTCAAACGTAAATATGATTTCCCTCTCAGCTGTTTGATTTAGTTCTATTTTCATTATAGTTTTTCAGAGAGAGAGAGAGAGTGAGAGAGTTTGGTGCCATCCGATGGGGCATGGTGGCTGGGCGGGGCTAAGTGCTTCAGAGACATGTGATTGGTGGAAAAAGGAAATGTTGGCTAAAAGTAGGTGGGTGGATCGGGGGCAGATTTGAGATGGGGAATGGGTTGGCATCTGGCCAAGGAATGGCCGACTGGATTTGGGTGGTCCTAGATGGCCAGGAGGACATTCTAGAGGCCGAAAGGTGTTTGGGGCAAAAAGAAAACGGGCCAAAATTAGGAAATGGCACCTATGTCAGATTTTGGCCATTCAAGGCTTCATGGTTCAGGCCCTTAACCTGCCCATAAGGTTTGGTGCCATTCCGATGGGGCATGGCGGCTTGGGGAGGGGGCTAAGAGCTTTGGAGGCTTGTGATTGGTGGAAAAGGGAATATTGGCCAAAAATTAGGCAGCTGAACTGGGGGCAGATTTGTGGTAGGGAATGGGCTGGCAGCTGTCCAAGGAATGGCCGACTGGATTTGGGTGGCCGTAGGTAGCCAGGTGGTCGTTCTAGAAGCCGAAAGGTTTTGGGGCAATAAAAATGGGCCAAAATTAGGAAATAGCACAAACATCGAGTTTTTGGCAGTCGAGGCATCGGGCAATAAGCCCTTAACCCGCCTGGCCACTTTGGTGCCATTTCTACAGGGCATGGCGGCTGCACTGGGGCTAAGAGCTTTGGAGGCCTGTGATTGGTGGAAAAGAGAAATATTGGCCAAAAATAGGCAGGTGGATTGGGGCAATTTATGGTGGGGAATGGGTTGGCAGCTGGCCAAGGAATTACCGACTGGATTTGGGTGGCCCTGGGTGGCCATTCTACAGCCCGAACGGTGTTCTGGTGAAAAAATGGGCCAAAATTCAGAAATGGCACCAATGTTGGATTTCGTGCAGTTGGGGCATCAGGGGCTAGGATAACCTTTGGTGCCATCCGATGGGGCATGGCGGCTGGGCAAGGCCTAAGAACTTTGGAGTCCTGTGATTGGTGGAAAAGGGAAATATTGCCCAAAAATAGGCAGGTAGACCGGGGCATGATTTGTGGTGGGGAATGGGTTGGCCAAGGAATGGCCGACTGGATTTGGGTGGCCCTAGGTGGCCAGGTGGCCGTTCTAGAGGCCAAAAGGTGCTTCAGGTGAAAAAATGGTCAAAATTAGGAAATGGCACAAATGTTGGATTTTGGTCACTCAGCACATCGCGGGGCCAGGCCCTTAACCTGCCCAGAAGGTTTGATGCCATTCTGATGGGGCATGGTGGTTGGGCGGGGGCTAAGTGCTTTGAAGGCCTGCGATTGGTGGAAAAGGGAAATATTGGCCAAAAATAGGTGGGTGGACCAGGGGGTGATTTGTGGTGGGGAATGGGTCAGCAGCTAACCAAGGAATGGTTGACTGGATTTGGGTGGCCCTTGGTGGCTAGGTGGCCGTTCAAGAGGCCGAAAGGTGTTTTGGCTGAAAAAATGGCCAATATTGAGAAATGGCACCAATGTTGGATTTTGGTCAGTAAGGGCATCGAGGGCTAGGCCCTTAATCCGCCCATATGGTTTGGTGCCATTCTGGTGGGGCATGGCGGCTAGGCGTTGGCTAAGAGATTTGGAGGCCTGTGGTTGGTGGAAAGGGAAATATTGGCCAAAAATAGGTGGCTGGACTGGCTGCAGATTTTTGGTGGGGAATGGGTTGGCAACCGGCCAAGGAATGGCTGACTTGATTCGGATGGCCATAGGTGATCGTTTTAGAGGCTGAAAGGTGTTTCTGATAAAAAAAATTTGCCAAACTTAGGAAATGTCGGATTTTCGACAGTCTGGGCAATTGAAGTCTAGCCCTTAACCTAACTTAACCTAAGCAAAATGTCTGCTTCTTCCCCTTTCTCCGGTCTCCTCCATCCATCAGCCTATTCCCTTCCTCCAATTCATCAAATTCTCTCTGGTTCCTCCTTCTCTTATTGATCTCTCCATGAGTAGTCAAGTTAAAGCTAATATTGACACTGCTTCTCTTGTTATCATTATTACTGATGTTTCTCTCATTCTATTTCCTGCTCTTAACTGTTGTTATTCTTCTCTCCCTCTCAGGTTGTCTCTTCCTGAAGTCTTTTGCAAGAGAAAACATGGACGCACAAGCATAGATCTCTCTCTTCCATAGCCAACCCCCATCATTGATTATTAAAAATAAAATGGCTTCCTCCTCAGGATTAGTTTCTTCCCCCAGAATTTTGAAATTCTTGAAACTTTACCATTTTGTGAGTCACTGGGGGAAGGAAGTGGTTTATAAAATATACAACCTAAGCTTTCTCCAAGGACAAAAGAAGCAGATCCGTGAGATTCTCATCGAAAACGAAGTTCCACTACAACGGAAGAAAAGCGCTTTCAATAACCAGGAAATTGAAAATCTTACAGAGAAGCTTCCGGAAGATCTGGACATCACAGTGATGAACAAAATCTGCCAGGCTCTTTGGCAAAAGGGGGTGAATAACCCTGGTGATGAGCTCACAGGATTAGTGAAAAAAATCAAAGATGAAAGAAATATCATTAGCCATGGAGTCCCTGATATGTCAGACACTGACTTGGAAAGTAAACTCAGAGACTTTCAAGCAATGCTCGAGGAAACTCTCGAACAAACCAAGTCTCTCTTTCCAAAGTACAGTGGTGCCATAGATGGTCTTAAAGCAGAGATCAAAGATGCTCTTCCAAAGACCCTGGAAAAGATCCGTGAGAAATATGACCCCTCAAACCCTCAGGATGTACAAAGGCTTAAAGAAGAAATTAAAGAGTTTGGGAGTGAGCTTTCTGACATGATACGAGAATCCTCTGAAGCTGAACTCATGTCTCTCCATGGACGCTTCTGTCAGATTTTGCCCTATGACTGGCTCACTCAGTATGGTACTACGGATCCAGGTAACATCATGGTCTGTTTACAAATGTCTGATGATCAGGGGTTAAATAAAGGTCCCCATGGCAATAAAAGTATCATTGTAAATCAAAAAGAAATCTTCAACATTAAAGATCCAAAGGGAAAAGGCTTTGAAGTTGTGATTATATCTGGTGATGCAGATTCTGGAAAGACCACAATTCTTTGTTCTTATGCAGAGGGATGGTGCAAGAAGACAATAGATATGCCAGAACTCTCTTCCTTCCCATTCCTTCTCTGCATGCAGTTCAGGAATCATGATCACGACAACTTTGACGACTACCTTAAGAGCTTGATTCCAAAAACTGTTGCTCAATTTCCTTTTGATCTTGTCAAATCGGTAGTCCTGGGTTCAAAGTGTTTGGTCTTATGTGATGGCTACGATGAAGCCAACGTCAGTTCCAAAACACTTTTCAGAGAAATGTTGGGACTTAATTCAGATAACATGAAGTTTGTCATCACAACACGTCCAGGGAATACAGAGGGACTAACAGATATTGTGAACAAAGGAAAACGTTCCAGAATCAACCTCAAAGTTTCAGGTCTTCAGGAAGAGGATATGAAATTGCTCACAGAAAAGCTCATTGGCCACTTGTTGAAAGATGATGTCACCCAACAAGAGCAAATGAAAACAGAGCTGCTCCAGAAAATAGCAGAAATAAACACTGGCACTAAAGCCATCTTGCAAACACCATTGTATTTTAACCTGTTCATTCTCCTTTACATTGAATGTCCAGATTTAAGGGATGAAATGAGCACCAGGACATCAGTCTACTTACAGCTGAGAAAACACAAGCTCAAGAGAATCTCCGACAAGACAGGAATCTCTGTTGAATCACTGGGGGAATTTGATGCATTGTACAGAAAATGGTCTCTGAAGCATTACACTGAGATTAAATATGAATGGTCTGAGGCAGATGTAGGAAGCTTTAAAAAGGAGATTAGTTGTCCAGAGGTACTTCAAAACTTTGATGCCATCATGTCATCCTATTTCTCCATAAAGAAAACAATGAAGCATCTGGAAATTGTGAAGGTGTACTGCCACAGAAACAGAAGTGAGCAGGAGTTTGCAGCCGCAGGCAGTATCTGTGATGACATCATCACTTCATGTGGAAGGAGGCCACAAGGAGGAGGAAACATTGTTGATGTGCTACGGGCGAAAGGATTATGGGATGGAAGTGATCAAGACCAGTTATTTAGGAGATTAAGAGAAGTGATTTCCTTCATAACAGGAATACTTTACGGTACTGAGAGAGATGTATTACACAAGACAATAGATAACATTCATGAACTCTATGTATCGTACAGTCACTCTCATGGTAAACATGATGCCCTTTTGGATCCATGCATCGAAACTAGATTGGACGGTAAGGTTCTGGATTCACTTATGCAACAGATGGAGAGAAAAACATCTCTGAAGGACCGAGTAGTATTCAGAGAACCCAAAAGTCTTTATGTCCTTCCGTCCTTACTGCCTAAACTGAGGCCCAAAAAGATTGGATTGAATTTTTTCTCAGATGTACCAAAGGATCTTTCGCAACTAAATGAAACTTTAAAAGCTGCATCTCAGTCGAATGTCCTCACAGAGACTGCGATCACGATACATCTAAGTGAATACGCCCAGCGTTCAGGACGGGAGGAGGAGGTTTTGCATCCAGTGCATGAATTAGGTAAGTAGGAACTTCTTCTTCTTCTTCTTCTTCTTCTTCTTCTTCTTTTTCTTCTTCTTCTTCTTCTTCTTCTTCTTCTTCTTCTTCAACCTTTACCCCTTTAATTATGAAGTACTAAAGACTTCAGCCATCACTCAAAAACTTTAGCTTTTTTAGTTATTTTTTGCTTCTTCTTCTCTTTATTCTTCTTCTTCATCTTTGGTAATGACCTCCTCATGAGTTATTTATGTAGAACAATTCTGAAGAAGAAGGAGAAGAAAGGAAAGAAGCACTGTCACTGAATTGCCTGTTCCTTTTGATAAAAGATTATAAAGGGTTATGTCAATACATCGGCATGTGTCATATATATATATATATATATATATATATATATATATATATATATATATATATATATATATATATAATAGAATTATATAACAATAAAAACAGCAACAGTTTAATTATAATGCTTTTTTCTATATAGTGTCATTATTATTATTATTTTCTGTTGTTGTGGATAATAATAATAATAGCAATAATAATATCTCAGAATTTCCTCTCATCCCACAGGATTGGGCATTCATGATGATGGATACAAAGACCTGGAGAGCCTTCGTCCCTTTTCTCTCATGAGTTCAGCAAAGGAACTGATATTGACATACTCCATGCACGATGCTCCTGAGGACCGTATTGCCCAAGTCATAAACAGGACTTTGGTTCCCACAGACAGGGACAAAGGAAGAACCATTGATCTAGTGATTTACCTAAGTAAAGGTGAGTATCAGTATCATCAAAAGTCAACTGTGACTCAAGAAACTGTTACTGTTCCTTTTCCTTCTTTTGCCGACCAACATCGCTAAGCCTGAAAAGCGAATTATAAGGAAAACAGAAAAGATCTTGCATAAGATCAATTCGCATGATACAGCCATCCTTTTCAATAAGACTTGTTTAATTAAGAGAGGGTCTACAGTATATAATAGTCATAATATGTTGAATGAATGCATTACAAGAAAAAAAAGTCTACGGTCGCTGCATAGCCAGGTTTCGTTGTCCTCCTCCCCCCCATCCTCCCCCTCCTCCCCCGCCTAAGAAATAGAAAAAAATGTAAAAGTTGGTTGTTGTGATTTCAGTTCAAACATTATATCTATTATATTATTGCAATATTATTAGATTCTTCTTCTTCCTCTTCTTCAAACGTCGTCGTTGGCCATCATCAGCGAACGTGAGAGGAAGGAAAAGGTGAAAATTAATCATCGAATGATAATGGAGGGGGAGGGGCGAAGAAGGAGAAGGAGAAGAAGAGGGAGACCCTGTCGCATTAAGGAGTCAGGAAGGAGGAGGAGGATATCCGTTAGGATAATAATAATAATAATAATAATAATAATAATAATAATAATAATAATAATAATAATAATAATAAAACCTTCAGCCACAACTCAAACAACTTTAGCTTTTTACTTATTGTCTTCTTCTTCTTCTTCTTCTTCTTCTTCTTCTTTTGGTAATGACCTCCTCATGAGTTATTTATGTAGAGCAACTGAAGAAGAAGAAGAAGAAGAAGAAGAAGAAGAAGAAGAAGAAAACAGGCGCTGAAAGGAAATTAGAACTGTCACTGAATTGCTTGTTTGTTTATTTTTTTTGATAAGAGATTTTAAAGAATTAGGTCAATATATCGGCATGTGTGTTCATCTCTGTCTCACTATATATATATCATATAGTATATTTATTATATATATATATATATATATATATATATATATATATATATATATATATATATATATATATATATATATATATATATATATATATATATATATATATATATATATATATATATATATATATATATATATATATATCCGTGTGTGTGTGAGAGAGTGAGAGAGAGAGAGTGATGAGCAAAAATGAGTGCAGGTCAAGGACAGTAGGTTTTAATATCCTGCCATTTTTGTCTTTCCTCAGATCCTGACATAAAGCTTCTACTCCAGTCGCTGACCATTCCACCTTTGAGGTCAATACATATTTATGTACGTCTTGGCACAAAGATTGTTGATGCTGAATATGCTGAAGAACTGAAGACGCTGTGCTTGTTGAAGGGATTAGGAAGATTAAGCAGTAACCTTTGGACTGACGAAGAAGAAGAAGAAGAAGAAGAAACGGATGATGAAGAAGAAGAAGGACAGAAGAGAAAAAGGGAAGAAGAGGAAGAGAGAGAGAAGAAGAGAAGGAGAGAAGAAGGAGAAGGAGGCTCCACCTCCAGGGAGGGAGATGTCACCCAGTGAAGACTTGAAGAAGACGCATCGCAGGAAGGAAGGAAGGAACAACCTGCCTCCTGCTGCTGCTGTTTCTCATGAAAGGCTTTCGGTGAATTTCGTCCCGGGTCTCTTTTGCTCCTTTAGTGCCGTTATTCTTTGTTTAGAGAGAGAGAGAGAGAGAGAGAGAGAGAGAGAGAGAGAGAGAGAGAGAGAGAGAGAGAGATGGGGTATGGTCAATAATAATACCTGCATTAGTCATGCCAGTGGAAAGCCCACAGAGGCTCATCAGCAGCAAGTCTATCCTTCACTGAACCTCCTTCTCCCTCTCTCTCTCTCTCTCTCCTGTAAGGGTGGCTTCACAGAAGAACGAGAGATTATTCATTGACTCATTCACGCTTCCACTGCTGAATCAGGGAGGAGGAAGAAGAAGAAGACCCCTGTGCGGAAGACTCCCATATTACAAGTCGCTGAACATACCTGTATATACCCTTCCACTCCAACAGCTCCCCCTCCCCCAGCTCCATTCATAGCACTTTCTAGGTCCTCCTCCCTTAGTCTCCAATTCTTCCCACATGACCAAGCCACCTGAAAGCACTCTTCTCCATCTCTTTGCGCTTCTGTTCTGCTGTGCTGGTGTCACTGAAAGGAAAGAAAAGGAAAGGAAATGCTTCTTTCCATCCGATCCATCGGAGTTGATTGTATTAATATTAAGGCCATATTCAACAGGGATCTCTTCTAACATAAACAGGGAACTATTCCTCCATATTTCAAGTTATGTTGTTCTTTATATATGCATTGTCATGTTTGCTTATTAGTAAGGATCACCTTTAAGAGTTTTTGACCAAGCTATGTATATATATATACATATATATATATATACATATATATATATGTGTGTGATATATATATACATATATATATATATACATACATATATATATATATATATATATATATATATATATATATATATATATATATATATATATATGCTGTATATATATCACATATTACCACAGGTGAAATTGCTCCCAGTACATAGGATATATATACATCACTCTTGCTGCATTCTCTAATGCTTTATCTAATCTCCTACCTTGCATCCTAGTTTGTGGCCCATTGCCAAAATGTTGTTGGCCAGTCTGACAAGTACTGGGGACATTTTCAGATCATCGTCATATGTCATGAGAATGTCAAATAATACTCTGAATTCTGTCTACATACAGATGAGGAAATGACTAAGAATTGCTACATATTGTTATCATTTGTTTGTTTTTTGTTCTCTAGACTATTATATGTCTGTCAGCTTTCTTTATGTTGTTTTGCAGGGGAAGAAAGTAGTGGTCATTCATGAAGGTTCTGCTGAAATGTTTGTACACTAAGGCTTCTTCTTTATTAAGCTGTATATCAAGTTCCACTTGTAAAAGTGACAATGTTGAAAATGTTATATAATGTTTTTTTTTATTGTTCTGCTTTGACATGTTTTTGTGACTCTTCAGATTTATTTGTTCATCTTTTGTGTCCTTTCCTTGGACCATATTTGAGATACTGTTGCATTTTTATATCTATAATATTCCAGTCAATAGACTTACCTATAAATCTATCTATTTATCTGTCTACATACAAATACTGAAATGCCAAGGATGCTTTTGTCATAGTTTGGTGAATGTTTAAGCTTTGCGAATACACTGAATGCTTACACTGGGTGTTTTATTTGCCATGTTATTCATAAATAATTAAGTATTTTTGCTAACAAGGTTTCATACTGGGAATGGAAAACCATTTGATTTTTGAGAATAAAAATATAGTGTCAACTTTATCATAGTCTTTTGTGATCTGCATTTTGGTAATGCTTCAAATGCATGCAACTTATGATACTGAATGTATACACATACTGTATCTACAAACATGTAAAGCAAGAAAAATGCACCAGAAAAAAGTCATTCAAATAATTCAGTGATTAATTCAGCAGAACCACAAATGGAATTGATGAGAATTGTAATCAAAAGGCAAAGATAATCAATCAAAAGATTCAACTTGTAGATCAACTTGTCAAGAGAACAAGTATATTACCAAAACTATTTCATGATCAAAATGCAGTAGTGAGTGAGTGAGTGAGTGAGTAAGTGAGTAAGTGAGTCATACTGTTGACCTTCCAAAAGCATGACTGAAACAGAAGAGGCAATCAATGAATACTGGGGAAATGGAAATGTGTTTTGAATCTCAAAAGACAAACACCTCCTTAGTTTCAGATGAAATCAGCTGGACGGAATGAATGAAAGTCACTATGAACACGTTATCAGGAACTTTGAAATCTCAAAAGACAGACAGAGAGAGAGAGAGAGAGAGAGAGAGAGAGAGAGAGAGAGAGAGAGAGAGAGAGAGAGAGAGAGAGAGATCTTTTCAATTTATTATGGGGAAGGGAAACGAATTAAATATCGATGGCAAGAGGAGAAATAAAAACTTGAAGACATGAAATAAGAGAAAGACTTTCATGTCTAATTGAACTTGGATATTAATTATGGGCAGAGTTATACTGCTGTCTTCCTCACACCACCTTTGAGAGAGAGAGAGAGAGAGAGAGAGAGAGAGAGAGAGAGAGAGAGAGAGAGAGAGAGAGAGAGAGAGAGAGACAGAGAATGACTCTGGAACTTTCTCCTCAACAGAGTCTAATAAACTAGAGTCCATGTGTGACCTTTCTATACATTTTAACAAAGGCAACAAGTGTAAGGGCTTGGAAAAGGCAGGAGAGGCCTGTTATTAAAGCAAAGAATTTTTTGAGACAACTGGAAAAATTATGCAAAAATGACCAAGTACTGGATTTACACAACTCAGATTCAGTTGTAAAAATGGGAAGAACTGGAAGGAATTGATCAAAGGCACAGAGAAAATAAACAAACACAAACCAGAAGGAGGAGGAGGAGAGAGCTGTTCCAGAGCCAGCCGCCTGCTGCTACTACTACTTCTTGAGGCCAGTGACAGGAAGGAAGGAAGGAAGGAAGGAAGGTAGGAAGGAAGGAAGGAAGGAGGAGGGCCAGTGTCGTACCAGATGCATCTTGAGCAGACGACAAACCCAGAGAGCTGTCTTCTGGTGAGTTTTACAGCCACACATTTCTTCTTCATCATTCATTGTCTTGTAGAATAAATGAATATATAAATTGTAGGCTTAAGTATGTCTCATGAAATATGCAAATACTGGAAGACCCAGATATGGTCAAGGCCCTTGTGTATGGTCTCAGAACTGGCCAAATATATGCAAAACCTTCATAGAAAATATAACATAACCAGAACTTACAAAAAAATAATAAATAAGTAGAATTATCGATATCTCTTGGTTAGAGCAGCAGCTTTGGACTTCATAGAGGTCTGTGGCGCGGGTTCAAATCTGCAGCCGACCGGTCAGAGAGGCAGACACTTTGCTATCCATGTAGACACCCCGGGATTATGTATGTAATCAATGGAAAGGTTTGCTGAAAAGCAAATGGGTGTTACAGACTAATACACACACAAACAAAGCCACTCCAACATCTAAAAACATAACAGACCCCTCACACATCTTGACTGTCGACCTAACCGCGCAACAACTTCTTGCTGCTGGGAGGAAGGGCGCTGGTGACTGGTACAATGCATGTACATAAGCTACCGGGGTCAAAGCCAAATCAAAGTCCTTCAAAAGAAGGCATCGTTCTTACCCCATACATATGGGAAAAAGCACATTAAAGGAAAGAAGAATCGATATCTCTTAACCTATTCGCTTTATACCTGTTGCCGTTGACGGCAGAGCATCTGCACCTTTTCCCATTTCAGTGTTCCTTAGCTTTCTTTTATCTCCCTCGTCTACTCTGTTCCCTTCTATTTGTCAGTGAGTTTCAGCTAATCACTCAATCAAGCATTTCTCTGATACCTCAACTCCCACACCCTTCTTCGCCTCAGTCGTCGCTCAGTCTCTACTCACCCTCAGTCTTTCAATCCCGAAGGCGGTTATGGGGTGGTGGGGGTAGGGGAGGAGGGGAGGGAGGAAGTTGAAACTATTCTGTTATAGGCAACTGACTCAAGACAGAAAGAGAATCTCCCCATTTATTACCATTATTATTCACTGAATTATTCAGCTCTATTCTTTCTCTACAATCTCGGTAACCCTGAAATAACTTTGCTCAATTTCCCCTTTTCCCATTTATTCCACGGTTGGGTCTTCCCCCTTCTTCCATCCAACTCCCTTCTACCTTCATTCTCCCCTTCCGCTGATTTTCTCCTCTGCTTCCCCTTCCTGTCTCCTCCCCCTGTGCTTGTCCCCTCTCCTGGCAATGATAGACTCCTGAATCTACTTTCAGTTCAGTGGGACAATCACTCAGCCACGACGCCCAATACGAGATTACCTCTGGAAACCTTTTCACGAATCAGTAGAGAGAGAGAGAGAGAGAGAGAGAGAGAGAGAGAGAGAGAGAGAGAGAGAGAGAGAGACTCAAATCTATATTATGATAACTATTTAAAGATACTCAATTTTGGTTACATGACAAAATCGAACCCTTTCATAGTTAAGTAAGGCAGAGAGAGAGAGAGAGAGAGAGAGAGAGAGAGAGAGAGAGAGAGAGAGAGAGAGAGAGAGAGAGAGAGAGACTCAAACCTATTTTATGATAACTAAAATTAGAGATACTCAATTTTGGTTAAATAACAAAATCGAACCCTTTCAAGTTAAGTAAGGCAGAGAGAGAGAGAGAGAGAGAGAGAGAGAGAGAGAGAGAGAGAGAGAGAGAGAGAGAGAGAGAGAGACTCAAACCTATTTTATGAAAACTAAAATTAAAGATACTCAATTTTGGCTACATGACAAAATCGAACCCTTACATAGTTCAGTAAGGTACATTATACTGTGGTATTACAGTAAAAGACATTCATATATATACATATATATATATATATATATATATATATATATATATATATATATATATATATATATATATATATATATATATATTATTATTAAGAATATTTCCTCCTGCACCACATGTTTATGCACTAAATTTAAGGTAAAAGGACTAAGTAATTAAATAAGGCAAATTTAGTATGACTCACTGTGAAAAAGTCGCCCTTTAAAAACCTCTCCCCACTGCCTTTTGGAGGGGGGGTGGGTAAACCCCTTTAAATCCTTTCTTGTCCAAAGTGCTGTCGAAATCCCTTAATTCCAGGTGTGGACTCCTGCCAAGAGCTGGTCTTTTCATCAACAGTGGCATTGGCTGGTGCTTGGGCCCGGTCAATCAGGCTAATATCTAAGCCAGTGTCCACTGTAGCCGGCAGGTTCACTTGTAAACTAAAGCCATCCACGTGTGCCACTGAGACAGACTGAGTCCAGACCTGCTCAGGGTGAGACATCTCTGGCGGCACAGCCACAGAAGATGTGGTACTAATCAGGTTGACGTGCTTAGTACTCGTATAGAGCATATGCTTCGGGCAGCCAAGAGATCCGGCAGTGTAGTGCCCTGGAGTTCCACAGTCTTGGCAGGGTCCCTTTGAATGAGCTAATCTTCCTCTGGTGACGGTCGGTGTAGAAGGCTGAGCGGACGTAGAGGGAGAGGAGTTTTGGTGGTTGGTAGTAGGCTGCCTGTTGTTGCCCAACTTGTAGCAGCATTCAGCTTCAGTGTTGCCGAACCTTTTACAGTTGGTGCAAGCAGGTTTACTAGGCAGTCCGTTCTTTGGGTGAGTCAAGCCTGAGAGGTACCTGGGTGGCACTATGTGGCAGTTAGACATGCTGTGGGATTGGCTGAACGTTTCCCAGGAATTGGCCATACGGCAGGCTTCCATAAGTGTGGTGGGCTACTTATCACTGAGATATACTGTACAGCAAGGGGTCCAGGAACACATTGGAAAAGATCCTCCAACTTGGTCCGATTGAATAAGTCCTTGAAGGTAGTGAAGGATAGGGAGTCGAACCAGAGGGCACCAGACTGGGTCTTGTGACAGGCCCATTCCATCCAAGACCAGCCAACTTCCTTGGCAAGACCTCGTAACCTTTGTCTCCATTTCTCCGGGGTTATCTCATAGGCTTTGGTGATGACCCTACGGACTTCGATCATGTCACCTCTTTGACTCTTCTCCAGCGAGCGGAGGGCTGCCTTGGCTTTTCCTTCCATGTGCTTAGTAAGCACTAAGGCTCTCTCTGTTTCAGTGGTGTTGTAATTGTCAAAGAGCACCTCTATCTCTTCTAACCATGCTTCTGGCTCTTCCTCAGTCGACTTGGGGACTAGGGAAATGCTTGAGAGCAGAGCATTTGGTGCAGCAGGTGTAGGTTGGAGGCTTGTTGGATCATTATGGCTTCAGCACTCTCCTTCCTTGCTCTTTCCAACTCGAGCTCCTTTTCTATGAGAACCAGCTCACTTGCCTTGAGAGCTTGCTTGCTTGCCCTAGAGCTTGCGCGCTTTCCTTGAGGGCTAATTCGTTCTGTCTTCTCCGTTCTTCTCTTTCATCTTCCAGCTGCCTCTGTTCGTCCGCATACTTCTTCTGTTCTTCCAGCTGCTCCTTCACCCACTGGGTGAGTTCCTGTCCCATGTAACCTGTGCCCTTGCCCATGTTCATGAGGACTTGGCGCTGTTCTAGAGACATGGTTATAGTCTATTAGGACGACTAGGGGAAATGGTCTGTGACGATGGGGAAGTGTCCCATAATTTGGTAGCACTTTGGTGGGGTGGCACCTTTTCAATAAGGTGGCAGTGTGGTTGAGTGTGCCGTGCGAAAGTCACACTGATGGAGCAATCCTGAAGGAAATATGATCCTTATGGGCAGATGTGCTGATAAATATGGAAGTAATCCTGAAGGTATAATATTCCTTATGGGCAGAAAATGGTAGTGATCCTGAAGGCACTAAGGTCCTTATGGGCGGATACACTGTTGTTGGCACTCTGTATCTCAGGTACAGGTGCACTGGCTTATGGTTGAGTACTTTGATTTGGTGGCACTAGGGTGCCGGTGTGCTCCGGGGAACAACACTAAAAGGCAGTGCAACCAAACTGCACTGAGAGAAATGGCACTCTGCCTGAGGCAGAATGTAAGTAAAGAGTAAAAGGGTAAGTGGGAAAGGTAAGCGCTTCAGCAACTTAATTGGTTGGCACTGCCTCAGATTAGTGGCACTGTGGGTGGCTAGTCCTAAGAACTAGTGGTTGCTTCCTGACATGAGGAAAGGAAAGTTATGGGGTTTGCACGCAATATGCGATTTGGTGCTTGCGGTATATAAACGCAAGTCTTGAATAATGGATACCCACTCGTGCACGACAGTTAATAACTGTTAGTAAATGGCGGTAAGTTCGTCTGTGAAACGTACAAGAATTTACTCCGCGGGCTGAAGCACTTAATGGAAAAATAGAGATGGGAGACAATTCAATTAAACGGGCGCGTATATAAATTTGCTCACTATGTGTGAATGAGTAAAAGGAAGAACTGAATGGGGATCTTAAAAGATCAAAGGTTGGGTAAAAGGAAAAGAAAATTTTTATTGTACTTGGCTTTATGAATTAGTTGGTTTATTTTCCAATACTCATTTATTAATTTTAGTATTCCCCTTGTTATGATGAAAGAAAATCTCTCTCTCTCTCTCTCTCTCTCTCTCTCTCTCTCTCTCTCTCTCTCGTCAGATGCCTCCTCCTCCTCCTCCTCCTCCTCAGCCTGAATTCAGCAAAGCTAAATAAAACCTCAACTCCCAGTTGTTTTTTTGCGCCAGGTAAAGTGTCACATCGCTCATTTTTATGTTAGTAGATTATTCTCATTTCGAAGGCAGTTTTGTCGATGTTATAACTGCTTGCAAGCGGCGTCCACACTCTCACCCACATACCCACTTCAACCACATCCATACCCTCACCAACATATCCGCATCCACACACTTACCCACATATCCACAACCTCTCATGTGAGACCTATCAACATTGACCACATCCACCCTTAAACCACATGGCCAAAACCTGCCACATCACACACTCACCCACATATCCACATCCACCCACATGTTCATAACCACCACATCCACAGTCTCACCCACATACCAGCATCCAGCCCTTAACCACATATCCACACCCACTACATCTACACACTTATCCACATATCAACAGTCTTTTCTATGTGACATATCAACATCCACCATATCCACATCCTCATCCACCCCTCAGCCATGCATCCACACCCACTGTATCCATACCCTCACCCACATATCCACATTCGTTTCTATGTATATACACATCCTCGCCCACTGTATCCACACCCTCACAAACATATCCACAGCCACCACATTTGCACCGTCTCCTCCATCCCAGGCCTCACAATTCAAGAGTCCAGCCACAGGCTTCATTCAGTCGAATAAATATTAGGAATACATCAAACTCAGTGCAAGAATAAGTGGAAGTAGGCAACCACAAATATAGTTCATCATCAGTTATTAAAATTGCGAAAAATTAATAATAATAATAATAATAATAATAATAATAATAATAATAATAATAATAATAATAATAATAATAATAATAATAGTATACGCATAAATGCGTAACATAAACGTAATCATCGCGAGGTTCATCACTGGGAAAAATAAGCTGGAGAAAAATAAACTTGTATGAGAATATGGAAAAGATAAGTGAATATGCTAACAAGCCACCTGTGACGGACCTACGGTACGATATGCAGACACTATCCCTGAACGGAAAACGATCACCATATCGTGAAAGGAGTTTGCACTTTTTTACTCAGTCGTTGTCCCCGGTGCTGTAGGCCTATTTCGGTGTTACTGGGCTTGTTGTCTGCACGTCACCCACTCCCAGGTGCTATATATATATAGTACTAAACACCGTATGGTCGATGTAAAGTAGACGGCCGCACGAAGATATCGCTTATTAATATATTTGTCGACCACGCAATATGGAAATGGGTGTATATGATACTTTGGTCCCCGAATGGCTAGTACTAAACACGGCGTCCCAAGGAGCTTCCGCCATGTTTAGCACTAGCACCTCGGAGGAGGAGGTGACGCCCAGATAACAAGTCCAAGTAGTGTCCAGATTTCTTTCTCTCTTTCTTTAGATCTTCAGCTGAAGATAATAACCCTTGTTACCGACAGTCAACAGACTGCATATGAGGCGAAGGGGCTCCTAAGGGAACTCACCCTGCGAAGAGAGAGAGAGAGAGAGAGAGAGAGAGAGAGAGAGAGAGAGAGAGAGAGACAGTTAAAGGAAATGGTGATGAAGGATTAGAAACGACGGAACAGAAAATGAAACAGACTCGCCTGAAGAAATTCATTAGACGTAGCTCGGACATTTGGACATCAGAAGATTCGACAAGTGCTCCGTTGAGGCAAATCATTCCACATTTGACTTTTGCACACACACACACACACACACACACACACACACACACATATATATATATATATATATATATATATATATATATATATATATATATATATATATATATATATATATATATATATATATATATATATATATACTGTAGGGTTTCCCAAAATAATGTATAAACTCTTCAAATATTAATAGTTAATAATACGTTTTTTCTATTTCAGATTTGACTAACCGTTGATGATGGAGGATACTCAACTGACATTCCAGCACAAAAAAAATTTATTTTAAAAACATTCTGGAAATCCGAGCTGAAGTACAAAGACGCTTCACAAGAGAGTTCCGGCAGAAACGCACCATCACGTGTAACTATTTTACGCAGCTTAGCTAACTTTGAGGAGCATGGAAGCAGCATCCTGTGTATGAGAAAGGGCCATTCTGGACGACACAGATCATCGACAAGCCCAACAGGAGAGCAAAACGTTATTGTTACTGTTCAGAATTCTCCAACAAAATCAGTTCGCCAAATTTCACGTGAAACAGATATTCCAAAATCTAGCGTTCGTCGCATTTTGAAGAAGCGTGCTCAATGGAAGAGTTTTATTCCAGCGCTTGTTCATGCTCTCAATGAAGATTATTCTGATCGAAGGGTTGTATTTTGTGAGTGGTACCTGGCTAGATGTGCAGGTGATAATGAATTTCCTCATAAAATCATCTGGAGTGACGAAGCGACATTTAAATTGAATGGCTCAATAAATCGGTATAATTGCAGTTGCTGGGCACTGGAAAATCCTCATGTTACAGTGGAACGTCACTTGCATTTGCCTGGAATCACTGTATGGTGTTGACTATCAGCCAGAGGGCTTATCGGACCATTCTTTTTCGAAAGTACAGTTACAGGGTTACACTCTCCACATGTTACAAGAATTTGTTATATATATATATATATATATATATATATATATATATATATATATATATATATATATATATATATATATACAGGTGAAAAATAAGAAACAGTGTGTAGGTCCTGACCGGTTTCGACTTTATTTCCAAGCCATTGACGAAGGACTGATACAGAGTGTGAGAAGTCACAAATATATATACTACAAGAACAGTACTGACGAACATACACAACCGTTACAGACTCCATATCCCCACTCCAGGCCGGTGTCGAGGTAGGACTTTAAAACTCATTTGGCTAAAAATCACAATAGACTCTCAGGGGACATTGCTGATAAACAGACCATACCCCAACTCAGATCCACACCTGACAGGTGTCATGGAGGCGGAGTTTGGAAACTCATTAACATTACTACCCTCGTACTGTGTTTACAAAAGATAATCCTATTTTCATACATCTCTACTGCCTACCTTAAAGTTTAAACAATTTACAAATTTCTTTTGATATTAAAGGATCAAGTTTATACATCCCTTGACTGATATTCATAGATGGTTGTAACTTTCTTTTATAAAGCTAGATTCAATGATGTTCCTCTCCAGTGCATTATTAAATATACAATCCTTTTGCCCCTTCCCAGTTGATAGCATGATTGTTCTCACTAACATGTACAAATATACCACTGTTCCTTGTGCATATCTCACACATTTCTTATGCTGTTCAATTCTTTTTTCCAGTGCTTTCCGGTTTGGCCAATATAAAAGTTGTCACAAGATCGGAATTTTATATACACACACCTTTAGTATTGTCTGGGGAGTTCTTGATAAGTACATTTTTCATTGTTGTATTGTTCTTAAATGCGACATTAAAACAAAATTTTAAGAAGATGAGGGATATCTTTCATATTATTATTATAAGGCAAAACAAGCAAATTTTTTGTGTTGTAAGGTTCTTTCTGGTTTTGATACATAGTCTTTTTGCCGCTTCAAATGCACTGTTTAATACACTATCAGGATATTTCAATTTTTTGCCTGCATTCCTAATCTTATCTATTTCATCATCAATATAATGTGTGATAAATGAATCACGTACAAAAGTGTTTATAAAATATATATATATATATATATATATATATATATATACAAAGCTTTACTTCCAGCAAGAACTTTCAACCTGAGAACTCATCTGGTTGAAAATATGCAAAACAGAATTGGAAGAAGAGGGACACTTGAATACCCACCTACATTACCAGATTTGACAACTGGATTTCTTTTTGTGGGGGTTTCTAAAAGATAAATGTGAACAATTGTTGAAATGAGAGTAGCAACTGGAGAAGAAGCTCAAATACCAGAGAAAATGTTGCTGGACGTTTGTAGGTCCATTTCTTCAAGATATGAAAAGTGTATTGAACAGAACGCCAACCAGTTTGAGCACTTGAAGTGAACTCATCATTATATGAGCATTCTGCCATTGTTCTGAGTAGCTTTTATCTTATAAACGTTAATTTGCTATGTTTTTTGTATATTTTACTCTCAGATTCTTCAAATGTGTATTCTTTCTCTTGTATCAATCTTATTTACAAGTCAAAATATATAAACTGAATAAGTTACAATGATTCAAAAAGTGTATATATTATTTTGGGACACCTAATATATATATATATATATATATATATATATATATATATATATATATATATATATATATATATATATATATATATATATATATATATAAGCTGCAAGCAAACTGAGTAGTGTTAAACCTGACGCTAGAGAACGTCACAGTGCTCTTAGGATAAGCTCTGTAGGGGGGATAGTGCCAACAGTGCACCTCATGCGGTGCACTGTAGGCATTATTTAAGGGTCTTTGCAACGTCCCTTCGACCCCTAGCTGCTATAACCCCATTTCATGCCTTTTACTGTACCTCTGTTCATATTCTCCTTCTTCCATCTGACTTTCCTTAACCCTCTCTTAAAAATTGTTTCATATTGCTTCAACTGCTTTGAGGTTTTCCCCCTCCTGTTACTTAACCTTTCAAGCCTTTTTACTCTCAGTTTCCGTTTCAACGCTAAATGACCTCACAGGTCCCAGCGCTTGGCATTTGGCCTCATTCCTATAGTCTGTTCTTTCTGAAGAGCAGGCCAGACGAGAACATGGAAGTTCATGAATATATAACGTTCAGTGCAGGCAGCAGCAGACCCTCCTCACTCACTCACTCACTCACTCACTCACCGAGGGGCCTGAGCGAACACAATACAGTAAATGAGTGAAGAGGAGTCACTGACAGTTGACTCCAAAGGCGCACCATTGCACTGCTCTTCCCACTGGTTCCCCGACAAGAAGCGTCCTTCCTTCACCAGTGAGGAGAAATTATTCCACTGTCGCTTTCTTGTCGAACATCCATCCCATCACAGGTGTTGGAATGAGGAGAAGGCGAAAGGTGATCGATTTTATTCCTGACGACATTCGACAGAAATCCAGCGATGGGTTCCGTCCTCTGCCGCTGCTGCTCTCTGCTTGAAGGTGGCGCTTGTTCTCTCCCTTCCTCCCGTCTCTCAGTTTCTCACGCAATTCGACCAAAGTCTGAGGCGTCTTCCATCGACAGAATATTCGCGAAACATTTGGTGGAAAGAGTTCTTGCTCCTGAGGGAGCCATTGGCCGAAGGCAGACGAAAAACAGTCCTTCAGTATTTTTCGTTCTTATGTCGTGGCAGAACAGAACAGCATTTAGGACTCATGCCAAGTGCCAAGCGCTGGAACCTATAAGGTCATTCAGCGCTGAATTGGAAACTGACAGTAAAAAGGATTGAAGCGCTGTGAAACGATTGTCAGGAGATGATTGAGGACAGGAAGATGGAAGAAAGATAACATGAACGCAGGACGTCCTGGAAGAGAAACGAAAGGGGTTGCAACAGCTACTGTAGGGGCCTAAGGAAAGACCACTGCAAAGAACCTTAAGTAATGCCTACAGTGCACCACGTGAAGTGCACTGATGACACTACTCCCCTACAGGGCTTGTGTCATGACGGTCGGCCAGGTGAGATAGATGTTTCTATTTGATTATTCTGTCACCTGTAGATCTTCTCGAATATTCATGGGGCAGGTCCTCCTCCTCACAGTATGGCCCATATCACAGGTGCCAGCGGGCCAGTGAGTAGCCTAGTCTTCCCCGGGTGATGGTCACGAGTGGGTTTGGAAGGTGATTCTTTGGGCTCAGATTTTCCTGTTGTCTTGCTGTGGCTTCTTCTTCTTCTTGTTCTTCTTCTGTTTTACACGAAGTCTGCCGTGGAGGTTTTCAACACAGAGATCTCAGTCGAAGACAGAAACGGAAGGAGTTCGCCGAAGGCTCTCCCTGTCAGTGAAGAAGAAGGCTCGCTGGCGACGTGGGGGTGAGCAGCAGATATATATACAGTGTAAAAAAATATATATATATATATATATATATATATATATATATATATATATATATATATATATATATATATATATATATATATATATATATACACACATATATATATACACAGTATATATGAAATATGCACGTACCATGTCGTAATTCTCAGAAATGTGAGGTAAGATCCACAATGAAATACATGCAGCAAAGCAAAGTTTATTAAAAATGTACATAAGTAAGAAGCTTATTAGAGCTTTCGTCCACCTGCTGTGGACTTGATGACTAAAATGGAGTATGGAAGAAAACTCGTGAGACAAAGGAAAGCAGGAAACCAAACATATAAATCAATCATCGTTTTGTATGTGTATATGCACGCATGGCTTTGTTCTCAACTATTACTTTGAACTTACAACAAATTTGAATGACTAGAAATATTTCCAAACTAATGACTACCCGCTCATCCACAAATATCTTCGCTTATAATGCAATGCGTTTCTACCTTATTGCAACCATCCTTGCATTTTAATATATTTTTTATCGATTTATCAATTCTATAATTTATTTTTTTCTTTTTTATTGAGTTCTCTTCTGTCTGTATTTCCCTTTGCCTGCTCTTATGCCTTCCAAATGAGCCCCTTAATATTCTTTGGAAGCTTGAATTTCAAGTCAGTGGCCCCTGTGAAGGCTTGTTCCTTGTGAATAGAGTTCATCTTTTCAATAATAATAATAGTTATTATTCTCAGAATGCCCAGTTTTCCATCAAAGGTATTATTTAACGTAATGAGGGCGCCTTTAGTACACCTTCTTGTGGTTCTGTCCAAGCATTTGTACACAACTTGACCATTTCTGAGATCTACTCTGTGCACAATTCCTTACCCAGACGCGCCGAGCAGGAATCAAATGCATTCAACCAATATCACAAGCACCAATATCTTCAGACAAGATATCGGTGGTGACGGTGGTGGTGGTGTGGTGGTGGAAGCGCAAAAACTAACATATTTCAGGCGTAAATTGGGGAATACTCTGTGACTCGGCTCGCCTGGAAAGGACTCACAGAAAAGATTTCAGAAATGGTCAAGTTGTGTACAAATGCTTGGACAGAACCACAAGAAGGTGTACTAAAGGCGCCCTCATTACGTTAAATAATGCCTTTGATGGAAACTTAGGCATTACTGAGACTAACATTATTATTATTATTGTCATTATTATTATGTAAAGAACCATATTCATATAGAACAAGCCTCCTACAGGGGCCATTGACTTCAATTTTTTAGAAATATTTCTAGTCATTCAAATTTGTTTTAAGTTCAAAGTAATAATTGAGAACAAAACCATGTGCGCATACACACATATAAAACGATGATTGATTTATATGTTTGGATTCCTGCTTTGCTTTGCCTCACGAGTTTTCTTCCATACTCCATTTTAGTCATCAAGTCCACAGCAGTTGGACGAAAGCTCTAACTTTATATACATATATATATATATATATATATATATATATATATATATATATATATATATATATATATATATATATATATATATATATATATATATATATATATATATATATATATATATATATATATATACATATATATATATATATATATATATATATATATATATATATATATATATATTTAGTACACCATGTAATGAGTATTTCATTGTGGCTCTTACCTCCCATATCCTATATATATATATATATATATATATATATATATATATATATATATATATATATATATATATATATATATATATATATATAATAAAAGCACATACATAGAACTCTCCCATGAAAGCCAAGGAGAATCTTTATGTTGGGTGACCTGATAAATGCTTTGAAAAAGAGAGGAGACCAGCAAAGGAAGAAAGGCAATAAAAGAGAGAGAGAGAGAGAGAGAGAGAGAGAGAGAGAGAGAGAGAGAGAGAGAGAGAGAGAGAGAGAGAGAGAGAGAGAGGGTACCGTTAGTACAGGGATTTTCATTCATGTCAGTGAAATCAGTCACCCAGTGAACTGAACAGAGCAGGAGAAATGTAGTTAATTCACTGCGCAGGTGTTGAAGGAATACGAATGAGTCTTGTTTGATGGAGGGAAGCTTTTGCGAGAGAGACTATCAGCCTGCGAAGGTATTCATGAATCTCCCGTTTGTTCCAGAGGAACCAACACTTCCAGATCCATCTTCCAGATGCAAACAGAGGGCTAAAACCTACGGAGATACGTCCCTGTAGGCAGGGTAATGCCGTCAGTGCACCTCACGCAGTGCACTGTAGGCTTTACTTTAGGTTCTTTGCAGCGTTTCCTTTCATTTCTTTTACTGTACCTCCGTCCATATTCTCTTCCTTCCCTCTGACTCTCCACCCTCTCCTAACAACTGATGCATAATGCCTCAACTGCTTTGAGCTTCTCCTCCTGTTACACCTCTCAAACCTTTCGACTGTCCATTTCCGTTTCAGCGCTGAATGACCTTATTGGTCCCAGTGCTTGGCCTCTGGCCTAAATTCTATATCCTATTCCATTCTATTCTACATAGATATATGACCTGCATAGAAAAACAGATAAAGATTGTTTCTTGAATTCAGTTCACTCATTGCAGGAAGAAACTTCATTCAGTGAAACCAGGAGCTTCAAACACACTGCCTCGTTTAGAAGAAATGGTGAGTATATCTATCTATCTATCTATCTGTCTATCTAACTATCTATCTATCTATCTATCTATCTATCTTTCTGTCTATTATCTTTCTAACGGTAGTTTCTCAATATATTGAGAGAAAGACCCTGTTGCTTGCACTCTGGCCAAGGTAGAAGACTATATGGAATCAAACCACAAAAAAATCCGTTTAATTTCGGCTGTTCTCCAGAAATTGGAAAGAAAAAACATTCGCAGTTAGAGAAAAAAACTTGTTCTTACCCATCCTCGAGCACAGAATAATGCATTAGATTTCCATCACTGTAAAACACTCTGTGCAATACACAAAAATGTATAAAAATATATTTTATTTTTTTGAAAATATGGATATCTTTTTAATCCTGATTTTCCTGATGCCACTGACATTAGTTTCTTAAGTAGTTGGAGAGATAGATTAGAAGTCGACATAGTGAGAGAGAGAGAGAGAGAGAGAGAGAGAGAGAGAGAGAGAGAGAGAGAGAGAGAGAGAGAGAGAGAGAGAGAGAGAGAGAGAGAGAGGGATGGCAGGTAACTGAAATGAATAAGATATGTCCAGTGGAACCTGTCATCCAGACAGAAAAAGAATGAAATGAGAGATTTCTGAACAATGAAGGATGAGGAGAGATTCCAGGTGTTGTTTTGGTGAAAAGAGTCTTGAGGTTTCGTACAGAAGGTAAGTCTCCTGGATGACAGGTGTATGGACAGACCGGCTCTCAGGAATAAAGTGTTTAGGTCCTTTATTCCTCACACGTTGATCTGTGGAACAGTCTCCCTACTTAGGATGTCGTGCAATGGAACTTCAGAAGTTCAGGTGAAGATGCAATGCACCACTGCCCTAATGCTGCTATTCTCCTCGCATTTTAATTATTTTTTTCTCTCTTTATTGATTTGTTAATTTGTTTTTCCTTTTTAATAAGTGGGACGCCTTCTTTCCGTATTCCCCTTTGCCTCTCTTACTCCCTAATGAGCGCCATATTCTATGGAAGCTTGAATTTCAAGCCAATGGCCCTTTGGTGGGCTTATTCTATGTGAATTTGGTTCATTATCTTCTGAATAATAATAATAATAATAATAATAATAATAATAATAATAATAATAATAATAATAATAATAATAAGAAGAAGAAGAAACAAATCCATAGTTATTTATACTCGTATGTACATATATTTAAAGATAAATCTGTACAGATAGCTTTCGGGAAATCAATCTGTACAGATTTATCTTCAAATATATGTACAATCACTCAAAAAAGTTTTGCAACATACTTCAAAACTTTTCGGACAACAGCTTATAATAGCGACATCTGGCGCTATTTGGCAACTCAGTTGTAAGCCCATGAAACAACTGAGCACTAGTGGTGGGTCCGAGAAATTACCTGCAGTTTCCCTTAAACAGGGCTTTTTCTGATACTGCTTACTGTTGTCATATTTTACTTAATTAAAGGATGTTACTATAATACTTCAGAGGTCATTCTGTTCTTATGTTTTGATATTTTCATCTCCAACTGCCATCACTATCGTTGTTTTATCTCCTTCATATGTGTGAACTTTGTAGACATAGGCCTACGACTGTTACAAGTTGAACTATTAGTCTTATTAACATCATCAAATACGACTTTTGTAAAGATTTGCTTGCACATTATTATTAATCAAATTTTTGAATGACTAATCCTATGTATATTGTGAACTAGTGAAACTTGATATAAAATATACTGAACTAGACTAACAGATTTCACGTCTATTTTTGTAATACATAGAATATAAACATACATACATTATATATATATATATATATATATATATATATATATATATATATATATATATATATATATATATATATATATATATATATATATATATATAATGCCGTTATCATGTGTAATTTCTCATCTCTTTCATTGCTACTTAGGCCTATCATTTTGATGCCTCTTATGAAGTTAACTGAATATATAACGCCTATTTTTGTATTTCTTATTATCTAAGTTTCTAAAGAATTAAAATTAGCTAGAAGTTCAAAATTAATTTAGTAAATGCTAAATGCCAGTATGCCAGCAGTGAAGAAGACTACCATGCTCATCAGTGGAGAATGTCTCCTCCTCATCGCAAAAGATGACTCGTACAGAAATCATCGGCCACTGGATTTATATTATAACGCAAACCCTAGCCTCTATTCTTTGTGTTTCGCTGATATGAAGTGTTTCTTGGTAGGAGTATGATGAAATAATATCTTGGTCTCATGTAGCCTGTTACGGATGGTTTGAGCAGCAACTTGAAGGGAGAGCGTAATGTTCTCTCTTTATAGCAACATCGGTTGTCGGGGTTAGGCGGAGCTGCTTCAGTGATCATCCGATGATAATCCTTAACAGTAGTTTTTACAATGAATTTATCATGTTTCGTCATTCTCTTTGTTGTTGTATCCTTTTATACATGGTTGTTTTATTTACACTAAGCTGCCGAGCAATATCTACGATAGAAATATTAGTCTTAACAAGCTAATGATTGTGGTGTGGATGAGTCTCTTGTCCAACTTACCGGTGCAAGTGACGTGACAGTTTAGTTTAACGTTCCTGCCCGAATGTGGAGTCACACGATAACATACGACGTTAGGAGATTTTTTCTTTTTTGTTTCTGACAACGATAATGGTTGACTTCTTTCTTTATTTATTTATATATAATTTCATTGATGATTATTCAGTATTATTTTATTAGTTCAATAAGCTTTTATCTGGATTCGAAATGTAGTTTCTTCTTTGACTCTTTTGCCCAATCATCTGAAGTGAAATTTTTGTAAATGTTTCGTCATTTTTCGTAATATGAATTTTTCACTCACCATTCTTTTTTATATTGTTAACCGTATGATTAATAACCAAAATCGAATAAGAAAATTACATTTCCTTGTAAATATCAAAAGAACAAATTACTATTAGGTGAACGAAAACTTCTGGAACATGTTGCAAAACATTTTTGAGTGACTGTACATATACATAACTGGATTTGTTTCTTCATTCTAAGACTCATGCTACAATGAGTATTTCTTTAGTGACAGTAATGATAATATTCAAAGGGAACCAACAAAATAAACAAGTCTTTCACAAAGGTGAATCTTATGACCTGTATCCCGGGTGACGTTTCAGACTGACAGTCAGGAGGAACTGCGGAAGAACAAGAAGAAGGAGAAGAAGAGGAGAGTCGGAAGATGGCGCTCCGTGGCGATCCTGGTCGCGTGTGTTGTCTCCGCGGTCGCATTCTCCTGGTTCCAGAACTTCGAGTTAGAGACGACGCTGCAAAGGCCCCTTCCGCGTTCTTCTTTAGCTGCAGTCCAGAGGGTCCCAGAGGACATTTCCACGTCAACCTCCTCCTCCTCCTCCTCACTTCTGCGCAGGAGGGTTCCTCTCCCCCCTCCCATTCAGCGTCGTTACTTCCTTCGGCAGTGTTATTCGTACAAAAGCCTCACAGCCAGGTTCACCTGCAACGACGCTCTCACGTTCAGGAAGTTCTCGATGAAGGAAGTTTCGGAGTGTGTTTGGGATCTCTGGGAAGTCGTCAGGTGAAACTCTTTCCTTTCTTCTAATTCGTTCAGTTCATTCTGGTTGCTGGTGTGACCAACCTCATCAGAAGCTTTTTGTTTGTATTTGTGCAGCAGCTTATGACTGCATGTTGCTTTCAGTAATGATGTACACAAAGTAGAGACGCCTGCTGTGGTCTCCCATTCTTAATTATAATGGTCATGTGTTTAACCCCAACTCAGATATTGAAAACGTAACCAGAAAGAAAATGAAAAAGTGATGTTTCTCGTTCCTCAGACTTTACAATCCCTCCCTTCACAGGAACAAAAGCCAGCCCAATCCTTGGAAGGGTCCTGGTTCTTCCTCTTCCTCAGCATCGTCTTCTTCGGATGTGGTGGCTATTTCCAAGAGGCCGTCTGTGCATTTCGTCTTTGTGGGAGATTCTCACGTTAGGAATCTCTTTGAGGCCTTTTTCAAGCGCATCGTTAGTCGTCGGATGAAGTACCACAGCTCTGGAATGAAAGAGGTAAGGGTCTCCTGACCTGAATCACTCCTCCAGATTTCGGGAGGAAAGTTCCAGTCACCATCAGATACTAAATGCTTGCATAAACGTACATTGCATAAATACAACATTACTCTCAATTAGGCTAAACACACACACATACTGTAATATATATATATATATATATATATATATATATATATATATATATATATATATATATATATATGAATATAAAAAGGCCCATAAAACACTATTTAAACATTGCAACCATATATTTCGGGCACTTGCTTCTGTGCCACTGTTCACTGGTAGAATATGGACAGATGAAATGTTACAAGCATATATATACAAGGCATATATAGGTGTGGCATTAAGTCTTCGATGATATGCAGGTGACCGTTTCCTAAGAGGGAGGGGAATAACCAATTCCCTAGTGGTTTTTGGCCTCATTAACTCCCGTTTGGCGACGATTCTGGAGGTCGTATTCTCTCGGCCACCTTCTTCAGAAGTGGTCTGAGGATTAAAGCGTCGATGTCGTCCGATTTCCAATGTCCTCCTGACAAGTTCATGTTGTTGGTTTGATTGATGATAGCAGATTCCAGCATCTTTCTTTTGTACGGACAGCTACTTTTGAAAACCAGCTCCGCCCCCCTCCAGCTTATGGAATGGCCAGTATCTCTGGGATTTTCCTACATATCAGAGATACTGGCCATTCCATAAGCTGGAGGGGGGTGGAGCTGGTTTTCAAAAGTAGCTGTCCGTACAAAAGAAAGATGCTGGAATCTGCTATCATCAATCAAACCAACAACATGAACTTGTCAGGAGGACATTGGAAATCGGACGACATCGACGCTTTAATCCTCAGACCGCTTCTGGAGAGGGTGGCCGAGAGAATACGACCTCCAGAATCGTCACCAAACGGGAGTTAATGAGGCCAAAAACCACTAGGGAATTGGTTATTCTCCTCCTTCTTAGGAAACGGTCACCTGCATACCACGAAGACTTAATGCCACACCTATATATGCCTTGTATATATACGCTTGTAACATTTCATCTGTCCATATTCTACCAGTGAACAGGGCCACAGAAGCAAGTGCCCGAAATATATGGTTGCAACATTTAAATATTGTTTTATGGGCCTTTTTATATTCATATTACACTGCAGTATTACAGGAAAAGACATTCATATATATATATATATATATATATATATATATATATATATATATATATATATATATATATATATATATATCTATGTATGATTATTATCACTTTTGTACGTGATTCATTTATCACACATTACCACAGGTGAAAATAAGAAACGGGGTGTAGGTCCTGACCAGTTTCGACTTTATTTCCAAGCCATTGACGAAGGACTGATACAGAGTGTGAGAAGTCACAAATATATATACTACAAGAACAGTACTGACGAACATACACAACCGTTAGAGGCTCCATATCACCACTCAGGCCGGTGTCGAGGTAGGAGTGGCCTTTAAAACTCATTTGGCTAAAAATCACAATAGACTCTCAGGGGACATTGCTGATAAACAGACCATACCCCACCTCAGATCCACACCTGACAGGTGTCATGGAGGCGGAGTTTGGAAACTCATTAACATTACTACCCTCGTACTGTGTTTACAAATATGATAATCCTATTTTCATATATCTCTACTGCCTACCTTAAAGTTTAAACAATTTACAAATTTCTTTTGATATTAAAGGATCAAGTTTATACATCCCTTGACTGATATTCATATTATGGTTGTAACTTTCTTTTATGAAGCTAGATTCAATGATGTTCCTTTCCAGTGCATTATTAGAATATACAATCCTTTTTGCCCCTTCCCAGTTGATAGCATGATTGTTCTCCCTAACATGTACAAATATACCACTGTTCCTTGTGCATATCTCACACATTTCTTATGTTGTTCAATTCTTTTTCCAGTGCTTTCCGGTTTGGCCAATATAAAAGTTGTCACAAGACTTACACGGAATTTTATATACACACCCTTTAATATTGTCTGGGGAGTTCTTGATAAGTACATTTTTCATTGTTGTATTGTTCTTAAATGCGACATTAACACCAAAATTCTTAAGAAGATGAGGATATCTTTCATACTATTATTATAAGGCAGAACAAGCAAATTTTTTGTGTTGTAAGGTTCTTTCTGGTTTTGATACATAGTCTTTTTGCCGCTTCAAATGCACTGTTTAATACACTATCAGGATATTTCAATTTTTTGCCTGCATTCCTAATCTTATCTATTTCATCATCAATATATTCAGGGCTACATACCCGTAATGCTCTTAAAAACATAGATGAAAACACTGACTTTTTAACCTTATTGCTTTGTCCAGAATAGAAATGCACATAGGAAGAAATATTAGTGGGTTTTCTATACACACTATATTTAAACCCACTACTATTTCTTCGTATGAGGACATCCAGAAACGGTAAGCACCCATCATTTTCCATTTCCATCGTGAATTTAATGGATGGTACTAATTGATTTAACTTAGCAAAAAAGTTTTTTACATCTTGGTTCCCTGGCCATACACAAATTATGTCGTCAACATACCTAAACCATGTTACATTACGTGGGATTATGTTGTTTAATATCTTCTTTTCAAAAAATTCCATATATAAGTTACTTAACACTGGGGATAGAGGGTTTCCCATTGCCATACCAAAATTTTGTGAGTAAAATTTACCATCAAATTCAAATTTACAATCTTTTACACATAATTTAATCAGTTCAATTAAAGTACTTTTAGAAAATGGGATATCCAGCTGTGTGTTCTCTAACAATTCAGATAAAAACGCCATCAGATCATCTATTGGCACCTTTGTGAATAGTGATACAACATCAAAACTTACAAGCCTGGATTCACTATTAATCTCTACACTATTTAGTTTATTTATCAAGTCCACATTATTCTTGATATTTGCATTTGAGATGGTACCTACTAATGGGTTGAGAATATCTACTAAGTACTTCGCTAGCTTGTATGATGCGGAACCAACTGAACTGATAATTGGCCTGGCAGGAAAGTTTGCTTTGTGAGTTTTTATTGTACCATACATGTATGGTAGCGATGGAGAGGTCACACACAACTTCTTTATAAGGCTTTCGTTACCTTTTAACAGGTTTTTCACTTTCTTATTGAAACCACTATTCACATTGTCTATTGGGTTCTTATTTAATTCTTTATATGTGTTATCATCACCTAAAAGATTTTGCATTTTTTCTATATATTCACTTTTATTTAAAATTACAAGGGCGCCTGATTTATCTGCTTTTGTCATGTGTATATTTTTATCTTTTTTCAGTTCATTAATAGCAACCATAAATCTTTTGGGGACGTTTGTGGTGTCTGATTTTTTCATACTTCCATAAATCACTCCCTTAACCATGTTCACTTCTTCATTCGTTAAATCACTATATTTTTCCAAATTACACAGTCCTTTAGTTATTTCCACACTGTTCCTTCCGCCAGGAGATAGAGCAAAGTTTAAACCGTAGCCTAAGGCACTAGTTACATTTCTATCCAGCTGTTTGTTTGATAAGTTGACGACACATTCATGATTGGCGTTGTTGGTCCAAGGGCTTCTTTCAATCAACAGTTTCATTTTATTATCGTGTTTCCGTTTCAGTTTCCGATACACTTGATTCCTCATCTTCACATGACAATATTCACGGAGGAATCTCTCCAATCTGGTGGTATTGAGGCTTCAAAATGTCGTCTTTTCCTCGTGAGATCTTCAAAATTCTTTTTGGTTTCCAATGTTTTGATGTTGATATGTTTTTCCAATATGGCACGTTGTATTTCACCGAAGGGTTGGTCTTCTAATTTCAGCAAGGAATTGGTTATGAACGATCTTGGTATCACTTGTTCATCCCGACATTCACGTAAAAACCGCAGGTGTTCCTTGTTGGTATGAGCTTGAGTGAGGGCGTCGGCAAATTCACTGACGGCATATTCCAAGATGGGGAAAAGAACACAGAAAGATCGGATGATAACACATATAAAGAATTAAATAAGAACCCAATAGACAATGTGAATAGTGGTTTCAATAAGAAAGTGAAAAACCTGTTAAAAGGTAACGAAAGCCTTATAAAGAAGTTGTGTGTGACCTCTCCATCGCTACCATACATGTATGGTACAATAAAAACTCACAAAGCAAACTTTCCTGCCAGGCCAATTATCAGTTCAGTTGGTTCCGCATCATACAAGCTAGCGAAGTACTTAGTAGATATTCTCAACCCATTAGTAGGTACCATCTCAAATGCAAATATCAAGAATAATGTGGACTTGATAAATAAACTAAATAGTGTAGAGATTAATAGTGAATCCAGGCTTGTAAGTTTTGATGTTGTATCACTATTCACAAAGGTGCCAATAGATGATCTGATGGCGTTTTTATCTGAATTGTTAGAGAACACACAGCTGGATATCCCATTTTCTAAAAGTACTTTAATTGAACTGATTAAATTATGTGTAAAAGATTGTAAATTTGAATTTGATGGTAAATTTTACTCACAAAATTTTGGTATGGCAATGGGAAACCTCTATCCCCAGTGTTAAGTAACTTATATATGGAATTTTTGAAAAGAAGATATTAAACAACATAATCCCACGTAATGTAACATGGTTTAGGTATGTTGACGACATAATTTGTGTATGGCCAGGAACCAAGATGTAAAAACTTTTTGCTAAGTTAAATCAATTAGTACCATCCATTAAATTCACGATGGAAATGGAAAATGATGGGTGCTTACCGTTTCTGGATGTCCTCATACGAAGAAATAGTAGTGGGTTTAAATATAGTGTGTATAGAAAACCCACTAATATTTCTTCCTATGTGCATTTCTATTCTGGACAAAGCAATAAGGTTAAAAAAGTCAGTGTTTTCATCTATGTTTTTAAGAGCATTACGGGTATGTAGCCCTGAATATATTGATGATGAAATAGATAAGATTAGGAAAGCAGGCAAAAATTGAAATATCCTGATAGTGTATTAAACAGTGCATTTGAAGCGGAAAAAAAGACTATGTATCAAAACCAGAAAGAACCTTTTACAACACAAAAAAATTTGCTTGTTCTGCCTTATAATAATAGTATGAAAGATATCCTCATCTTCTTAAGAATTTTGGTGTTAATGTCGCATTTAAGAACAATACAACAATGAAAAATGTACTTATCAAGAACTCCCCAGACAATATTAAAGGGTGTGTATATAAAATTCCGTGTAAGTCTTGTGACAACTTTTATATTGGCCAAACCGGGAAAGCACTGGAAAAAAGAATTGAACAACATAAGAAATGTGTGAGATATGCACAAGGGAACAGTGGTATATTTGTACATGTTAGGGAGAACAATCATGCTATCAACTGGGAAGGGGCAAAAAGGATTGTATATTCTAATAATGCACTGGAAAGGAACATCATTGAATCTAGCTTCATAAAAGAAAGTTACAACCATAATATGAATATCAGTCAAGGGATGTATAAACTTGATCCTTTAATATCAAAAGAAATTTGTAAATTGTTTAAACTTTAAGGTAGGCAGTAGAGATATATGAAAATAGGATTATCATATTTGTAAACACAGTACGAGGGTAGTAATGTTAATGAGTTTCCAAACTCCGCCTCCATGACACCTGTCAGGTGTGGATCTGAGGGGGGGTATGGTCTGTTTAACAGCAATGTCCCCTGAGAGTCTATTGTGAGTTTTAGCCAAATGAGTTTTAAAGGCCACTCCTACCTCGACACCGGCCTGAGTGGTGATATGGAGCCTCTAACGGTTGTGTATGTTCGTCAGTACTGTTCTTGTAGTATATATATTTGTGACTTCTCACACTCTGTATCAGTCCTTCGTCAATGGCTTGAAATAAAGTCGAAACCGGTCAGGACCTACACCCCGTTTCTTATTTTTCACCTGTGGTAATGTGTGATATCTATGTATATATATATATATATATATATATATATATATATATATATATATATATATATATATATATATATATATATATATATATATATATATATAGATCTTTACACATACTCTCATGACATGAACTTACGTGATCAAATGAGGAGCTTTTTCCATGGATATGAATTTGAGAGTTTGTGTGTTCTTGGGAACGACCTCAGCATTGAAACCTTCCAGTACTAATAAATTATCCTCGCTGATAGTGTCTGCGTTGAAACTGCATATTTTTTCTATTAAAGGTATGTCACCTAGGAAGTTTTTATATACCAAACGTAAACCAATGTAATGTTCTTGAAAACTCCTCATGTGAATGCACTAGGTGAGTTGTAGTCCTACATTAGAGGCAGGGATATATCAGAAAGTTAATCAATGATCTAATGAAATAACGGAATGCCGTCATGCATCAATGTGAAATCATTCAGTGTCATGAACATAAACACAGGATATTCACTCAGTCTAAGAGAGTGGAAAAAATGAAAGGTGAATTACTGGCTGGCTGGCTATCTGTCAACACCAAAAGGTTGACTACTACTGACATCAGAAACAGGACAACAGACAAGGTGATAGCAGCACTTGCACAGCTTCAGCTGTCCACTTCATTTCTTGGTATGATTTGATTGACCTCTGACACATCAGCAGAGGATGAACCATGGGTCAGTTGACGGCGTGAGAGGTAGTCTGTCATCGAAGCACATTATTCTGAAGCCGCTCGATCAAATTAGTTGTTTTTTATTTAAAGTTTCTGCTACTGACGAGACCGGGCTCTTACTCTTGGTAATCATCACTCTTTGGATGTTGTCCAATATACCAGGTATACTTCCACAGAAAGGTCTCTCGCATGTTAATTTCTCTCTTCGCGGGATCGTTAAAGTTGTGCTCTCGGAACTCGCAAGACACGAGATCAAATCTTGCTTGAGAGGTGAAGAAGAAGAAGTTCGATTCTCTCACTGAATTGTCAGTTACAGCATTTGTATGTGATTTCAGAATGAATGGAAGAACCCCAACTACCACAAGGTGTTTTGGAAAAATAAGAAACCTGGTAACTACCATAAACTCCTTCACTTGGACATCCCACTAAAGGCTACGTTCTACTGGGATCCTCGCCTCATTCTCTTGCCAGAATATCTCTCCTCCTGGATGTCTGGCAAAGCAAGTAAACCCACCTACTTAATCACAGGTAAGGATATGTTCTCCCATCTTCCATGTCTACGATCATTTGTGGGTCTCGAGTCAGTATTCATTTGCCCTGCCCCCTCCCAATAGGCAGGCCCATTCCTAAACTTTCAAGGAAATCTGTACATTTGATGATCTCTTCAATTTTAGCTTGAATTTCTGAACCAAGTCTACTGTCAACTGCGCATGTGTGTGTATTAGTAAAATGTCTTATTGCGTGACCTCCTCCAGATAGTTCATTTTGGCCTCTGATGACGGGCCAGGGATTTATTGCCATGGAAACCATCTCGTCTGCAATTGTTCCAACCTTTAATAATCAAATCCGTACAGGCTACCCTGTAAATTTAATTACGGAATTAAAATTTAATTACTCTGGCGAGCGGTTCTAAGAAAGGAATATGTTCTCTCAAAATGTGAGGTATTTTTCGCAGATCCAACAAAACCAGCTCAGGTGAATAAGAATGGGTGTCAAATTGTTCGAGAATGGAGGTCTGTTCCTTAATGAGACTCATGTGAAGTCTTGCTTTTGACGTTTGAATTTCAGTTTTGATCGAAAACTTGGCTCGTCAAAATTGTACAAACTATCATGATCCTGAAACATGTATACACTTTATAGTACATTCCAAGAAACAAACATCAACATTTTACTGTTTTCTTACTTTCTTATTTCTCACTCTCTCTCTCTCTCTCTCTCTGCCTACAGCAGGCACAGCGTTGCATTTCATGGCCGTTACAAGTTCCATTTACTTAACCAAAGGCATTGAGGCTTCATCTGTGCCATTTATTGATTGCCTAAAGAAACTCTCTCCTCTGCTGGCAGAGTTTTCCAAGACCACACCAGTGGTCTTCAAGCTCCAGGACCATTTGAAGGTATGTTGATCATTGCCTCCTCCTCACTTCCACTGCTTGCTAATTGATGTGTCGCTGCTATTCTGTTCGTTCTGTTCTTTACTTTGGCTTTACATCAGCACAGACATTTTGATATTTGACTAATTGTTTGAAACATGGGGATTGTTGAGACCTTTTCAACATCACTGACAAAAGACTGAGTGACCCCAGCTTCCACAACTTGACTATCACTCCATAATCCTCTTGTTTGTTAGAGCATCATCCCTCAATGCTCTTTTCCTTTAAGAACATCCCTTGACAACATCATCACTCCCTCTTCCTCTTCTCCAGGAACATCCGAGGACTGCCATAACCACTTTATCTTCCCTTTCTCTCAGAGACATCGCAGCAACAGATTCCGGGACCAGAGGACCGTTGATCGTTACAACCAGATCTCCTATGAACTGTTGCCAAGAAGCTCCAACTTCATCATCTGGAACAGCACCATCCCTATGTCGGACATCTATTGGCAGGGGTGCAGTCAGTTGGGCTCCGAAATCCGTCGTAGTGAGAACTGGCGTTGTCAGAATTTCCAGCATCTGGGATTCGTAGTATTTCATCAGTTTATCGACATGTTTTTAAATGGCATTTGTTGTTGTTTCAAAAATAAATGGTAATAGAAGTACAGCTGGACCATGAATGTCTGAATGTAGCAACATGTATGACGACTGACTGTTATGATTTACAATAAGAGAAGGATTTTGTAGTTAATAAACAGAAATACAAAACTATCACAGAGGTACATAGGACTCTTATAGGACCGGCCAGACAATCTGTTACAGCCTCATCTCGTTCCCCTATGCCTATGCATCCTTACAGTGAATATCCTGGTACATTTTCTACACGTCTGACAGCACCACACCTCTCGTTCTCTCGCAGTTCCCTTCGAAATTCTGATTTCTGACTTAAGAAGTTTTGCACTGCGGGGAGGGGGATGTCTGACTGTGCTGATGGTGAGAGAAGATGGCGTTAAACAGAAGCTTTTGTAGTTTCACTCACGTCTTATGAGCTCATGAAGGACAGTTTCCTTTCATATTAAGTTCTCTGACATTTGGGACCAGGAATTTAACTCTGAGGTAATGCCAAAGGGGAATTGAATCAATAACTGGTTCATCATTTGGGGAACTCCCTTCCCTGACAACAAACTCTAACTTCAGTGACATCTGAATGGCAGAGGACTTGTCAATGAAGTCGGAGGTTGTTGCTTTCAGGGGATCGAATCCCCCAGGTGACGAACCACCCATCAATTATGATTCCCCTTCTGTATTGCTGCCGAGGTATAGCAATTGAATATTAAACTAAATGTGTATCTTAATGTTTGTATATATAAACATGTGGCAGCAAGGCATGGCAAAGTCAGACTTTTGTACCTCTTTCAAAAAACAAGATTTTGCGCATGTGGAAAAATGATAAAGTGTGCCTTTGTTGTCCAGCGACTCTAATAGTAAAAGTAAGTAAATAAATCAGGATAAAATAAAAAATATCAATATCTTAACCTTAAAAATGGTTTGTCTTGTTGATAAAAAAGGTATTATCAAGATTTTACTATAGTGTTTTACCCATGTGCATATGGGGAGTTGGAGATGTTGAGAACGCACTTCTTTAACTTAATGGATGATCATGTCACCACATATTCAAATGACGGGTTCATACAGACAGATATCAGATTATAATCTTATGATTTATCATTTATGATTACTCTTTGTAATTTACTTTTAGCAAGTACCCTATTCAAATGTCGACCTCATCAGGCGAACAAATTTAAAGGTTTGCAAAGGCATGCAAAAATATAGTCTAGTATGCAGATGATGGCATGCATTGACAAATACACACATTATTATTCTTTAATAACAAAACTTATGCATTATACAAAAGTTGAGTATGTCTTACTGCACACATTCCAAAATATTTGCTCTTCCAACATTGCACAATCTTTGCAGTGCACTCTGCACATTCTTCAGGCCTCACTAAGCTCAGAAAAGCTGCCGTAAGGATTCTAGGGTCATTGTCTGTCTGCTACTGCATTTTGACACTCCAGGAGCTTGCTGTTGATGAAGTCTACATCATAATCTTTAAGAGGTGCAAAAGAAACGAGCAGGTAAAAAGTGAACTGCTGATTTATTCATGATCCAGGCGGTTTATGTAGCAGCAGACTGGCGTCGCGCCGCAGAATACAATGGGAGCATAGGTGACCTGAGGTTTATAACAATTAACAATAAAATATAGCGAACGAGTACAATTTACAATGTGAAAATAGACAGAATTAAAGTTGAATACAATCTTGATGCCTGCGAAAGAAGAAATACATGGTACATAAATTGAGGACAGATAAATAATTACATACATAGTTTAAATGATTGGATTTACGTGACCTGGCCCGTCAGGTGTGACGAATTGTGGATACAAAGAAAATGGGCCGTCACCAAAGAAAACTTGCTCAGCAGGGACTTTACAAATAACATGATCAGCAGAGACTTTACAAATGACTTTACAAATACTCTCCTCCCCCCCCAAAGACATAGGTAATGTCTGATTAGTCGGCGTATCTGCTGGGGTGTTGAAGAGTGTCCCAGCTGTGTGAGGACAACGGAGGGATGTCCTGTGTGTGAGGGTGGCTGATTGCGGGTGTGGGCGGCCTTTTCCAGGGGCCGCCGCGTGTCCACTTCTTACGAGGGCCCGGTTGTGGCGGCGGCTGCACCGGCGGAGGGTGCGGTGTGCTGACGGCTGTGTCCTCCTCCAGGAGGGAGGGCTTGACTCGGTTGATTGACACCCAATCGTTCCGTTCCAGCACGCGGAAGGGCCCCCTGTAGGGCCTGGTCAGTGGCGATCCTCTGTCACTAGCTCGCCCGGGACCACAAGGGGCTCGCCGTAGATTTTCTCGGCTGCGGACGGGGCGCCGTCGGCCCTGGGGGAGGTCCTCAACCCGAGGAGGACCCACGGCAGCTGGTACTTCCAGTCCCCGGCGGTACAGAGAGCCATAAGGGACGCCCTCAGAGACCTGTGAAAACGCTCGACCAAGCTGTTGGCAGCTGGGTTATAGGCCGTGGTGGTGTGATGAGCTGTCCCCAGCAGCTGGGCCAGGGAGGACCACAATTCGGTTGTGATGTGGTCAGGGATGCCGAAGCGGCTGATCCAACTGGAGAGCAGGGCCTCGGCGCATGCGCTGGCGGTGGCTTCTTGCATTGGCGTGGCTTTGGGCCACCTTGTTGAGCAGTCTACCACCATCAGGAGATATCTGGACCCGCCTGCCGGGGGAAGGGGCCCAACAACGTCGATGTGAACATGGCCGAAATGCCGCCCTGGCTGCGGGAACTCGCCTACCCCAGATTCGGTGTGCCGCCTCACCTTGCTGGTTTGGCAATGCAGGCACGTCCGCTTCGGACACTCGTTCACGAGTTGCTCCGAGTACCCGGGTCCCCAAGGAGACCCAGGTACCCCAGTCTGATACGGGAGAAACTTCTCGCCGTACAGACCAGGGCGTGGGGTGAGAGAAAGAGCCAAAGCATGCAGGTGCTCCGTCTCTCCCTGCTGGCACTCCTTCAGGTGCCAAGTCAGGTTCCCGGGATAGTGCTTCAGCCCCGCGGGGCCGAACGCAAGGAGAGGTAGGAAAGAAGTCCCCTACTCAGTCTTCCCGAGAGGCTCCTGCCTCGAAGAAGACTGGGGTGCGTCCAGAGGACAGCGCAAGCTCGTGCCAGTCAGCCACGCGTTTGACTCCTCCCAGTCCCCGGCCACGTCCGCGTGGCCAGCCTGGCTCGGGGGAGGCGAGTGCGCCGCTCGGTTCTCGTGAGCCGCTCCGCTCTCCTCGGGAGATCACTTCACCTGGGCTGAAGCAGTCTCCTCGACCCGGGGGCTCGTCATCACAGCGGGTTGGTGACCGCTCTCGGCCCACTGCCTCTGCTGGTTCTGCCAGTAAAGCCAGTGGGAGCGCCTGATCTTCCTCACCTGTCCCCTCTGCCCCTTCAGTTCCTTCCAGGGGGTGCGAGTCAGAGAGGAGGAGCTCTGGGGAGTGTTCTCCTCAGAGTTCTACTGCGTGGGGGTATGCACCTGGCTCGGTTCTTGGCTCGACCAGGTCCTACGCCCGCGTAGTTCAGGAAGATCCATGGGGGTCTGCCGAGGTTCTCCCTCCTGCAGGGAGAGTAGTTCAGGAGGACCGCACTCTGGAGGGACTCGAGGGTTCTCTGCCCCAGGATGCGGACACCCCCGAAATACAGAGGACTTTTGCAGAGGTTATCGCGCTGATTCGTCAGCACAATGACCTCGGGGAAGGGACCACACCCTCGTCTGTGGATTGTCCGTCGCGCCTCGAATCCTTCTGGGGACCCAAGAAGGAACCCAAGGCTTTGGTGGGGCTGCCGTGGTCCGCGCTTGCCGAGGGGGTATTCGACCAGCTTCTTCCTCCTCCTCTGCCTCGTCAGAAGCATTTCTATGCTCCAGTGGAAGGGGCGCTGCTGACCAAATAGGTTGACCCGGACCTGGCTCGTTTGGATCCAGATCTGTTGTTGCAGCAATTGACTGCAGAGAGCATATCCCTCTCCCAGCAAGACGCTGCAACCCTGGAAGCCACCGCCATGGCGGCCTTCCAAGCAGTCTCCTGGCTCGATCTGTGGTCATTCACAGTATCGAAGGTAGCTGCTTCCTCAGGCGCTATTGTACCTGGGGAGGACTCTGCCTTTGGGAGACTGTGCCAGTCTGGAGGTAGGGCTATTTCATACCTCGCCCACCAGATTGCAAACCTGTGGGCGAACCTTGTGCTAAAGCGGTGGGATGCCGTTCTCTCTCGCTTCTCCAGGTCTGTAGGTCCCGAGTTAGCTATCGCCCTTCGGAATGGACCGTTGTTGTGTTCCTCCTCTCTCTTCCCTAGAGAGTTGGTGGATGCCGTGGTGGACAAGCTCCGTGCCGATGACAGCGACCGGCTTGTTCACCAGGCAGTGGCCAAGACCTCCGGGTCTTCGCACCCCACTGCTGCCAGGTCTTCGGGCCAGGCTGGCACTTCCTCGGCCCCTAAGAAGTCCCAGTCTTCGAAGGGGTCCTGAGGAAACACCCAGCCTTCTTCTTCCCCGAGAAGGGGGGTCCCTCCCGCCCTTTTCAGCCCACTTTCCAAGCCAGTAAAGGGGGCAAGGGTAAGAAGAAGAAGGGGAGATGCTAGGGGCGGCGTTCCCCCAAAACCTGCCGAAGGTGGGGGGTGCCTGTCGAGCCATTGGGCAACTTGGCAGTGACACGGAGCTGCGACCTGGATAGTGGATGTCCTTCGGGAGGGATATCTACTACCCTTCGAGTCTCGGCCTCCCCTCACCTACTCTCCGGTCCATCTCCAAACATATCTTCCAGGTTCGTCGAAGGACATCGCACTACAGCAAGAAGTGCAAGCCATGCTGAGCAAGGGTGCTGTAGAAGTCGTGTCGGACCAGTCTCCAGGCTTTTAGAGCCTCGTCTTTCTCATAGAGAAAGCCTCAGGGGGATGGAGACCGGTCATAGACCTCTCTCCCTTGAACCGTTTCGTTCGCCAGACTCGGTTCATGATGGAAACAGCGCAAACTGTGCTGGCCTCCATCAGGGAGAACGACTTCATGCTTACGGTGGACTTGAAGGATGCGTATTTCCAGATACCCATCCATCCGTCCTCTCGCAAGTACCTCCGCTTTGTCCTCGGGGAGTCGGTCTTCCAATTCAGGGCACTTTGCTTCAGGCTCTCAACCGCTCCCCAGGTGTTCACGAGAGTATTCTCTCTCGTGTCAGCTTGGGCCCACTCGCACAGGATACATCTTCTGAGGTATCTCGACGACTGGCTAGTCCTGGCGAGCTCTGCTGATAGACACGGTGGCAGCGAAAGTCTTTCCCTCGGACTCTCGTATCAGCAAGTTCAGGCAGGCAGCACAGCTGTTCCTGTCACGGCAGGAGCAACAAGCTCGGCAATGGCAAGTCGTCATCGGTCACCTGTCGTCTTTGGAGAAACTAGTACCTCACGGGTGTCTTCACCTGCAGTCTCTCCAGTGGAGACTAAAGGAGTATTGGTCCCAGTCCCAAGACCCCTAGTCATTCCTCATTCCTCTTTCCGAGGAGGTGAGAAATGACATTCACTGGTGGTTAGACGACAGGAACCTCTTGATAGGAGTATCCTTGCATACTCCCCCTCCGGACATGCTTCTGTTCTCGGACGCATCGACCGAGGGATGGGGCGCACACCTGGAGGAGTTGCTGACTTCGGGAGTGTGGCACCAAGACGATGAGCACCTTCACATCAACATCCTAGAACTCAAGGCGGCCTTCCTGGCCCTCCAAGAGTTCCAGGATCAAGTGATGGGACACTCTGTGGTACTGATGAGCGACAATACCACGGTAGTGGCATACGTCAACAAGCAGGGGCGACTGGTGTCCCACCAGCTTCACCAGTTGACAAGGCAGGTGCACGAGTGGGCCGGGGCTCACTCGGTAGAGCTGTCAGCCAGGTACATTCCAGGCAAGAGGAATGTCGTGGCAGACAAGCTCAGCCACCAGAACCAGGTGGTAGGGACCGAATGGTCCCTCCATCAGGAAGTAGCGGAAAGGCTGTTCGACCTGTGGGGGCGTCCAGCCATCGATCTGTTCGCCACCCAGCACAACAGAAAGCTCCAGGTCTTCTGTTCTGTCGTGCCAGACCCATGGGCAGCTGCGGAGGACGCGTTCCAACACCCGTGGGACAATCACGATGCTTACGCCTTTCCCCCATTCTGTCTGATTCGCCGAGTGATCAGCCAAGTGATGATCACCCTGAATCTCAGAACGACTCTGGTGGCACCCAAATGGCCCCAGGCCGTTTGGTGCCCAGACCTGCTAGCCCTCCTCTCCGAGGCACCGAGAGAGATCCCCCCCTGGCCCAACCTTCTGCATCAACCTCACGTAGAGCGGTTCCACCTGGCAGTGCATTCCCTGTGTCTTCACGACTGGAGGTTATCCACCATCTCTTGCGAGTGAGAGGCTTTTCGCGCCGCGCAGCAACAGAGATGGCAGGATATCTCAGAAGATCCTCCGCAGTGGTATACCAGGGAAAGTGGTCTGTCTTCTGTGGTTGGTGTCGTCAAAGGGGTATCTCTCCGGTCGGAGCTACGCACTCGGCCTAGTCTTACGGCTGAAAGGAGTAGACATATCCTCCTCCTTCGAGATTTCTCTACTCATGAGAAGCTTCGAACGGTCTTGCCCACCCAGGGATCTCAGGCCCCCTGCGTGGGATGTGACTCTCGTCTTAAGGAGCCTGACTCTTGCACCATACGAGCCTTTACGAGAGTTGTCAGACAGGGATCTAACCCTCAAGACCGTCTTCTTGCTTGCCCTGGCATCGGCAAAGAGAGTTGGCAAGCTTCACGGACTTTCCTTTGATATTAAACACTCGAGGGGAATGGGATCAGTTACGCTCGATTTCATCCCGGATTTCGTAGCAAAGACTCAGAACCCTTCGGTCCCTGACGCACGGTTCGAGTCCTTCATGATCCCCTTCCTAGAGGACTTTGTAGGTAATGAACCAGACGAGATGCTACTGTGTCCTGTTAGAGTGCTGCGGCGCTATCTGAAGAGGACTCAGCACCTCCGGCCTGAGTGTCGACGACTCTTCGTTAGCTCTGGCTCGACCAAGAAAGAAGTGTCCAAGAACACCATCTCTTTCTGGCTTCGTGAGACGACAAGGAGAGCGTACTCTGCTGCAGGAGAAGACGACACCGGTACGCTTCATCTGAGAGCTCACGAGGTCCGCAGCATTGGTCTGTCCCTCGCATTCTGGAAAAATATGTCGGTATCACAGGTGCTGAAGGCGGGAGTGTGGTCCCAACAGACTACCTTCACCTCCTTCTACCTCCGGGATGTTGCACACAAGTCCTTGGACACTTTTTCCTTGGGTCCTGTGGTGGCTGCTCAACAAGTTGTGTAGCTTACCCAGCTCCTCTAACAGGACAGGTTGCATCTTGCCTAAGTTGTACGGTTGTGATTGGGGGAATGAATGTGGAGTGACTGGCCTCTCTTCCTTCTCCCCATCCTGGCTCTCTTCCCACGGGCAGGGAGCGAACGTGCCGTTACAAGCTGGATCTGGCAGTCGATGCAGGTAAACACATAATGGGAGCTCCCGTTCTCTCTTCCGTTCAGGTTGATAGAAACAACCCCACTCCTTCCTCTTGCAAGGGGAGGAAGGAGACCATGACTATAAGACAAACCCAATGCTTGAATTTGCCTTTATGTCATCCGACGTCAAATTCTTCCTAGCCTACTTTGCATGAACTGACGTCTTCCCCTTTCATGCAAAGGGACCCAGAAGTCTGACACCTGATCCTGCGTTTCTTACAACCCGATCTTTTGTCAGAGGCAGTTTTTTCCCTTCCTCGCTCTCACGACCAGGAAGGGAAGACAAGGTGGTGAACTCCAGTCAGTTCATAGAGACTTAATCAGATTCCTCCCTCCAATTAGTAAGTCTCCTAATGTAAAGGACTGAGGGTTTGTATATTGTGTCGGAACAAATAACAATTTTTAAAAGTAAATTGTGTTTTTCCTAACTATACAAACCCGAGGTCCTTTACACTTTATGCCCACCTCATGCCACCCCTCAATCTGATACCTGGGCCGAAAGGTAAATTGGAATGTTTACATCCGGGCAGGCGGTACCCCTGCCTCCCAGACAGTAGTTAACTGCCTAACCACCTTGTTTGAAGTTCAACGGCCGTTTCCAGCCTACGCCTGAAAGTAATCCTAATGTAAAGGACCTCAGGTTTGTATAGTTAGGAAAGATACAATTTACTTTTAAAAGTTGTTATTTCTCGCTAAATACCTGCCGTGTATGTATTACTTAGATCTACCCTTTTTTTATTCATTAATATATATCATATACAGTGTAGGCCTAATATATATATCACATACATAGTTTACGTTTTGTCAAACCTAATGATCTTTCAAGTAATAATTTTGGATTTAAAACCTTTATTTCAGTCCTGTATTTTGACGTCATGGCATCTTGACTCTCTCACCAATTGTAGATAAATTGTCATACTCAACTTCTTTGCAATTTTGCCAAAGTGGTAACACTCATATGTACACATTACATGTCTCAGAAATACCGTATACATAGCAATATGTACTTAAGTAAATGAAAAGTCCTAACAACAAAATACTACATTTCTATTGTAAACAGTTCACTAATGCGTTTTCCACTCTCGGATATTTGTGGCAGCCAGATGTACAATGAGGCAGGAAAATTGTCCCCGCCACAGTTTCATTACTTTGATGGAGTAAAGTACTGTAAACAAACATTCTCATGTATTTTAAGTGGTATTTTGAGTGAATTAAGAACAAAATGTGCATAATTACAATCAAATAAGCACTGTGGGGCTTCAGTTGTGATGTCAGTAAGGAGAAAACCATGGATTAAATGTAAAAATGCATTTCAGTTCAACCACATGACAGATGGGAATTCCATGTCTCATACTTTCACTATTATAGGCAACAAAGTGTTTTATCGTGCTGAATACAACTAAAATCTTGAGTAATATCTATAAACATTACATGTATACGCAATTAGTGTGCAGTAGACCGTTAAATGAGTGCTGGGAAGGAAGTGTCCAGTCGCCATTCATTTTGTCACAGTCTTTGGGAAGACACCATATTGGATTCAAAATTGCCTTCAACACGTATTTTACGAAGATTTCACATGCTTATTTTAGTTTGTATGGCAGTTTCCTGTAGCCCATTTTGTTAATGAAGTTTCAGTCTTTTGAAAGGTTTTCTTAAAGGTTTAATTTTTTAAATATGGCGTGAAAAGTGAAAAATTCTGCCACCCATATGTCTCAACCCCGATGATTTACCCTACAATCAAACAAGCACTGTGAAGCTTCAGTTGTGATGTCAGTAAGGATAAAACCGTGGATTTAAAGTGTAAGCAACAAAAGGTTTTATCATGCTGATTACAACTAAAATCTTGAGTAATATCATTACATATATACGCAATTAGTGTTCAATAGACCGTTAAATGAGCACTGGGAAGGAAGTGTCCCAGTGCCATTCAGGTTGCATCAGCATTTGGGGGACACCATATTGGATTCAAAATTGCCTTGAACACTTATTTTATGAAGACTTCACATACTTATTTTAGTTTGTACGGCAGTTTCCCATAGCTCATTTTGTTAACGAAGCTTCAATCTTTTGAAAGGTTTTCTTAAAGGTTAAATTTTTTGTTATTTCTCCAATTAAATATCGAGTGAAATGTGAAAATTCTGCCACCGATGTGTGTCATGCCGGTCATTCACCCTAGGCCAGGTTTAGTACAGTAATTCCTCTTAAGGTTTCTATATCACAAAGGCATCTTGGATTGTCCCTTTAAAGTCAGGCCTGGTATAATGATTAAGTTGTGTGCATTTAATGTTAAATGATGTTTGTTCCGACACAATATACAAACCTTCAGTCCTTTACATTACTGAATTAGGCTGTACTTTAAACTTTTGGCAAGGTGGTTAGGCTGCCAGGAAACGGCCGGATTAAACTTTTGAGCATGCGTTGGACATGGTTCGTTCTCTCTGCTGACTGTCGTTAAGCTCTTATTCTCCCGGTGGGATCTTTCTGTATTTTTGTTTGTATATACGTGTGTTTGTAGGCGGGGATGCCTGCCTTCTTGGGTTTGGATGTAAACATTCCAGTTTGCTCTTCGGCTGTACTGAAGGTGCCCTGTACATTTGGAGATATAGTTTGACATGATTTTCACATTGATTTTCGTTCCATGTATCATTCTGCCTTGACTGTGTTGTTAAGCTTGGAGAACTCGGGTTAGGTTTATCGATAAGTTCCGCTTCCACGGGCGCCGCGGTGGCCCTCCTCCGTCCTTTTCTCTTCTCGTAGGTTCTTGGGATCTTTCTGTATTTTTGTTTGTATATACGTGTGTTTTGATACTAATCATCTTTGCTTTTTCTTTCAGTACAAACCAACACAGATTTGGCTGGTTATAATACGTGAAGCAGTGACATTCATTCAGTGCCTTTGGGTCTGGTTAGATGTTCCCTCGCCTGACTCTGTCTGGATTTTGGTGTTTGACATCTGTGGTCCCTGTCATGGGTCAACTATTTTTGTAATTGGTTAGAGGAATTTATTTCTGGTGATAGAAATTTATTTCTCCTATGTGGTTCAGATTCCATGCAGTGGTATCTGTGGTCCATCTGCTTCTCTTCCAGCAGCCCGTTTACGTTATACTGTCAAGAGTGCCGGCTGATGAAATTGTTCTGGTGATATTCAATTGGAGATAAAATAAGTTTGGGAGCTGTTAATCAGCTCTGGTCTGTAAAACTAAGCTATACTTTTTTTCTTGTCAACTCAACGACAGACTGTGGGCTGCTCATTGAAGTGACGTAACGTGGCTCCTGCATCAGGTTCGCTTCTCCTTCTGCCGGGGCCGGTTGTGTTTCCAGCTGCCCCCATGTCCGCCATCCTGCAGTAGATGTTGGCATTGGAACTAATTGCAATAGCTCCTGCCCTCCGAACCTCTGTTGCAGTTCTTGCATCGGCTGTCCTCCTGGCGGTCGAGTGTTGTGTTCCTGCCAGCTGTCCCAGCGGTTACAATGTCTGCCATCCTGTAGAAGATGTCGGCGTGAAGATGAAGGAAGTCGCCCTGCTGAGGTGATGAGAACATCGGGTCCTGATCATGCCTGGCTTCTCCTGGTGGTGGGGAGGCTGGACTGCCGTGGAGGCGATGTTTCGTGTCCACCATTCTGTAGAAGATGTCGGAGTGGGAGGTAAGTTAGCCGCCGTCTTCCATCTTCGGTTTCTTCTTCTGCTGCGCCTCCCTGGGGGCCTCGGACAGACCTCCGTTGGCTGAAGGAGAGTCCTTTTTTGCCCTTCTCGCCTCCTTCCGAGGAGGCAGGTTCTTCCTTTAGGAAAGTAGATCTGGGTTTGTTCAATATACAAACCTTCGGCTTTCCTCTTTCATTAGGCTGGAAATTAAACTTTGAGCAGGTGGTTAGGCAGCTTGCTGGGTCAGGTGGCGAAGACCAGGGCAGGAGCGATCGGGCGACCTGTCAGAGTACCCTCCTCCTGGTAGGGCAGTTCCCCTTGTAGCGAGAGGAGCCTCCTTTACTAATCATCTTTGCTTTTCTTTCAGTGACAGTGAGCATTGCAGACACAGCAGTAGTTGGCTGGATATTTATATATGTGTGTTTGATATTTATTAATACAAACCCCACAGATAATATCGTCGTCCCCTGCCTTTGTCTTGGGTTTGAAGCAGTCCAAGTGGTAATGCTTCTCTTCCAGCATTCATTCATTGTTAGATTAGTTTGGGACATAATGATCTTCACAATTCCTGGTTAGATGACATATTTCCCCTACTTATGTTGAGTGTTGCTCGCCGCCTGCGCTCGGAGAATCAGGCGGGTCTGACTCTGTTTCCCACGGCGCGATGTGCCTCCCTCCATCTTTTTCTCTCTTCCGTAGGTTCTGCCATTGCTGGATCTTTCCTTCGCCCTCTTTGCTGTTGCAATGCCTCCTCTAGAGTACCTCCTCCCGCTATCTGTTGGTCCATCTGCTTTTCTCCAGGTTGCTGCATCGCAGACACAGCAGTAGTTGGTTGGTTCCTGACATTCATTCATTGTTACTTCGGGATTGTTAGATGACATATTTCTGACTTGTCAACATTGCTGGTTTTCATGTATGCTGTTGCAATGCCTCCTGCGTATCTGTGGTCCATCTGCTCCTGCTGTTTCCGACAGACAGTTTCTGGGCTGCTCTTCCTGATCTCCTGCCGCAGCCGCCCTGATCGCTTTCCTGTCGCTGCTGGTGACTTTCAAATGACATTTCTGTCCATTGCAGTAGCTCCTGCTTCCGAACCGCTAACGTAGCTCCTGCATCGAATGTCCTGATCGTGCCCGGTACTTCTCCTAGTGGTCGTGCCCGGGGCTGCTTCCGTTGTGTTCCTGCCAGCTGCCCTGGAGGTTACGATGTCGGGCAACCTGTAGAAGATGTTGGCGTGAAAGGGAAGGAAGTTGCCTTGTGGAAGTGACGTTCCTGGCCGTTGCAATAGCTCCTGCCCTCCGAACCTGTGCTGTAGCTCCTGCATCAGCTGTCCTGATCATTCCTGCTGCTTCTGGCGGTCGTGCCTGGGGCCGCTTCCGTTGCGTTCCTGCCAGCTGCCCCAGAGGTTGCGATGTCCGCCATCCTGTAGAAGATGTCGGCGTGAAGATGAAGGAAGTCGTCCTGTTGAGGTGATGTTCCAGGCCGTTGCAGTAGCTCCTGCCTTCCGAACCGCTGCCGTAGCTCCTGCATTGGCTGTCCTGATCATGCCTACTGCTTCTCCTGGTGGTGGTGTCCTGGCGGCGTCCGTTGTGTTCCTGCCGGACTACCCTGGAGGTTACGATGTTTCGTGTCCACCATTCTGTAGAAGATGTCAGAGTGGAGGTGAAGGAAGCCGCCCTGTGGAAGTAGCCGCCGTCTTCTTCATCTTATCTCCGATTTCATCTTCTGCTACGTCTTCCCTTCCTCTCCCGAGGTCCAAGGGGGTCCTGAGAATTGAACAGACCTCTGTTGGCCGAAGGAGAGGAATGCTGCTTCTTCCTCTTGATGCCCTTGGACGTTTAGGGACTGCCTCCTTCCGAGGAGGCAGTGGGTCTCTTGTTGGCTCTTCCCGACCTTCGGGTTAAGAAACCGATTGGCATAGCCGTGGGTTTTGTGTTTCGGAGGCCGCGGGCGCGCAGACCTCAGTTTGCGATCCTGTTCCCGAGTCTTAGAGGTTCCGCCTCTAAGATGGGGGCTGCTTCGGGGGCTCGTTCGCGAGCTGCTCCGAGTGCTCGAGATTCTATGGAATATCGAGTATCCCGATCTGGTCCGGAGAGATTTTCCTCAGCCCAGTTCGGGAGCAGTGCGAGAGAAAGGGCTGAGGCACCCAGGTGTCTCAGCTCCTCTTCCTGCCAGCACCGCAAGCGCTCCCCAGAGTTTGCCAGTGCTCGGTCGGGTTCCCAGCCTGGTGTCTCGATCCTGTCGGTTCAAACATCAGAAGAAGCAGGGAAGAGATTCCCTTCGGGAGTCCTGCAGGACTTCTAATATAAGGGACTGACTCTCTTCCAGGAGACAAGTTTCTCTCGTTGGCTCTTCCCGCCCTCGGGAGGGAACCGATTCGCATTCTCCTGTGGGATCTTGCATTTCAGGGGCCATGAGAGCGCGGCCTCTCGAGGCCACGCCCTTGTTGCCAGTCTTAGAAGTCTGCGTCTAAGACTGGTTCTGTGCTTGGCTCTTTCGATCCATTAGGAAACAAAGCAGCCGCTCCCGATTTTTGGGAGTCTCGTGGGGAGCTCAAATTCTATGAATCACGAGCACTCTCCTTACGAGAGGCACAGGACAAGAGAAAGTGCTGAGACACCCAGGTGTCTGGGTGCCGAGATGCCCAGGTGTCTGGGTGCCGGGATGCCAGGTGTCCCAATACTGCCTGCCAGCTGCTTCGGTTGCTCGGCCGGGCTTCATTCTTGTGTCTCAAACTTTAGGCTTCGAGCATGCAAGATAGCAGACACAGAATTCCCCTTTGAACCTTCTTCTCGAGGGGCCTCGGCCTCAAAGGAGTTTAGAGTTCTGGAAACTAGCAATTGTTCACAGCAGATGAGTCTGGACTGCCCAGTTACGATTGTGTTCGCGCGATCGGCTCGGCTCGGCCCCCAGTCGCGCTTACGAGACTGGCTCGGCTTGACTCGGCTTGTGAGACTGGCTCGGCTCGGCTCGGCCCTACTCGTTTTTTTTTTTTTTTCCGATTCGGGCTCTCGGCTATGTTTGAGTGAACTTTTTGCTCCTCCCAGGAAAGCACTTTGCTACGGCACAAGTGCTCTTCTTCCCCCATGTGGCAGTAATCTCCTTCGGTTGATTATCGCTCACGTTCCGCCTCTCCTGCTTATCTTACTGGCAGGACAGGTAGGGATACTCTTTCTCCTCACCTGTTCTCTTCTCCTCTCAGTTGTTCCAAGAGGCGCGAGACAGACAGAGAGAGCTCCGACGAAATTTTCTTCGGAGTTCGGCTGCCTGGCGTGCTTTGGGTGTCGGTCCCCCAATTCTCTCGTATTATAACCAGGTAGCCGAGGAGGGTTTCATGGGATCTGTCAAGGTCTCCCTCCAAGGGGAGAGGTACAGGAGTTTCACGCATCGGAAACAGCGAGGGTCTTCCTCTTCAAGTTGCGATCGCCCCAGTGTTTTCGGAGAACTTCGCGCCGACGAATGGCGCGGGGATCCCTGGGACAGGACTGCGGCTCCCCCAATGAATAACCTTCATCACTCGCAACCCTTGCAGTTCCCCAGGGGCCGAGAGTGTCAGGGACCACCGCGGTCCTGGCTTCTGAGAGCGTTCTCGACCTGATGAATTCTTTTCTTTGAAGGAGTTAATTCAGGTCGAGAACCAAGCTTCCACCCCTGCCTCAACAGAATATGAATTCTTCTTGCCTCGGAGGATCTTGCCAACTGCAGTTTTTTGGGCAATTCTGGTGCTAAGAAGAAGGACTTTGTCGCAATTCAGATCTCCGGTTTTGTAAGTCTGGAGTTGGCTCAACCCTTAGGAACGAACCTTTACTTGGATTTGCCTTTCTCTTTCAGAGATTTTCCAGATACCCTAGTAATCAAGGTTTGCACCAGGGCACTGACTTGTTCTTTGGACAATGGCCAAGAACTTTGGGTCTTAGTCATCTCAACTCGACCTTGAGTTCAAGCCAGCCCACCTCAACTCCTTAGCTAAGGAGTCCTAGGCTTCAGAAGAAGATTGCAACTGCTGATGCATGGACGGAATGATACTTATCGAGTCTCTGGAACTGGCAGCGACATTGCCGAGACCTGGGAATGGATTCCTTCAGGAGAAGTATCCATATTCCTTAGGTCTCGGCAATTCTTTCCATCGAACTTCTATCCCGCCTCCTCTCCCGTGCTCCCGATTCGGGAAATGCCAGCCGGCTAGAGCTAATTGCCTCGGTACCCTGTCATCTTCTTCCCATGGTGGAGAATGGAAGCTTCCTTTTCCTCTGTTCCTTCCCCATGGTGGAAATTGAAGGAACCTTCGAATATCTTGCTTCCTTTCCATCTGTTCTTTCACTCTGGTAAGACCTTGTCTTGAAGTTGTGTGACCGAGACAATTAGTGCCTTCTCATCACCGTCTTGGGCTCAGGGCAGCCTTTTGGCCATCCGAGAATTCAAGATGCGTTTTGTGGCACTCACTGGTTTCGTTGAACAACAAAACCACAGTAGTGGCATTTGTCAACAACCAAGAGGCAATCATTTTCTCCCCTGTTTCACCTCGACATTTGCAGGTACACGAGTGTTGTTCTATTGCACACTCGACAGCTCAATTAACCAGATGCATTCCTGGTGGGGATGTATTGGTAGGCAAGCCTAGCCTCGGGTTTGAGTGATCGGGACGGAACATGCTGCTCACTCTTTCTTCACGAAGATTCATGCAGAAACTGCTCGAATGAGAAATCCCTATCGTCCTTCTGTTGCCTCCCTGCACACAAGTCGGTAGTTTTTTTCTCGCTCCTTCATACCAGACCAGGGGCCGCTCCGTTGAGGCATGCTGTCTTTTTGGTGAAAACTCGATATCGACGTTTTTTTACTCCGCATTTGTCCGTTTCGCTAGGGGTTCACAAACATTGCTCACCCTGAGTTACAGACAAATACTAAGACTTCGCCTTCACCCGACCTGATTGCCGAGGCATCGAGAAGAATTCCGCTTGACCCAACCTCCTGTAACAGCTGCACAAGAAACGGTTCTTGAGGCAGTACATCCCTGTGTGTTCAGGACTGGGAGACTTTCCAGCTTTCCTTGCAAGCACAGGCTTTCTCGCCGAGCGGCAACGGCTATAGCTGGATATCCCTTGAAGTCCTCTGCAACACTGTCCCAGGGACTGGATCCGTCTTCGCTGGTGGTGTCGTTGTTGGAACTTCTTCTTGGGTCAGAGTTGCTCGTCAAGTCTGGACTTCCTCGTCTTCTCTGCCGAGGGTTGCTTCTCTCCCTTTCATTTGTGAAGAACGTAGGCCCTTGCGACCTAGTCTTCTCTCTGAAGTAGCCTTCTTCTCCTCAGTCGAGAGTTAGCTACGGACGAGAAGCTTCTTCAGTTATGCTCTCCCAGGAAACTGTTTCCTGGGTGGCATGTGACTCTCATTTAGGGTTCCTGTCCATGCTCTGCATACACCTTATGAGAGTTGTCGGATAGAGATATGCCCTCTTAGGACCATCTCTCATCTTACCCTGGCCTTGGCATAGAAGATGGAAGAACAGGGATGGGGATCATACCTCGACTCCTTCTGGGATGTCGTAGGTGGACTCCGAATCCATTGGCATCTACTGTCGGGTTCGAATCCTTCTTGTTCCCCTCCTCCTTGGACTTTGTGTCGATGATCCAGATCATTCGTTACTGTGTCCTATTAGGGGTTGTGGTACTTTCTGAAAGGCTCGACATTCCTAACCTGGATGTCGTCAATGTTTTTGCTAGTACTGTCTCTCCCAAGGAAGAAGTGTCTAAGGACACATCTTCCTCCTGACTTCTTGAAGCGATCAAAGGAGGTACTTGGCAGCTGACGACGATGATACCGGTACCTTTCACCCGAGAGCTCACGAAGTCGATGGCTTGGTCCATCCCTCGCATTCCGGTAGTTTCTGTCGGTCTGGAAGCAAGACGTGGTCTCTTAGACCACACTCTTGTCTTCTTCCTTCGGTCTTGCCCACAGGCCCTTGGAACCCTTTTTCCTTGGCTCTGTGGTGGCTACTCAAGAAGTTGTGTTGTCTTACCCGGCTCCTTCAAGAGGACGAGTAGCATCTCGCCTAAGGTGTTGGTTCTGAAAGTGAGAAGGATTCCGAGAGTGACTGGCCTCTCTTCCTCCTCCTTCCCCGTCCTCCAACTTCTCCTCCTTAGGGATGAGAATAGGACTCGAACCAATAGCTGCTGGAACTGGCACTGATGCGGTAAGACTACACATCGAGCACCCGTTTTTATTTTTCTTATTAATACATGGCCTGGGGGGGTTCCCGTGTGAATGAGATGTACCCTAATTCACCCACTTGCCTTTTACAGTAGACACCTTGAATTATCTGAACAATCAGGGTGGACTTTCTGAAACCTGGCAGCAAGTGAGAAATTTAGGCTTAATTTCACTATATAGGGTGATAATTTCGACCCGTAAACTCTGGGTACCTGACCTTTAAAATACCCATATCTCCCTTGACAATTAATGTAGAAGGCTCATTTACCACTCAAAATGTTCCTTTTAATGAGCTCTTTCCAATGATATATAAATATTTAACTTTTAGGGCTATATTAGGTCATAAATACCCAAAATGTCACCAGAAATCGAGAAAAGCTGATGATTTACCTCATGAAGGAAAAATAGTAAAAATCAAACAATATTAAAGAATGAATGGCATATTTTGACAATAATCAACACAGCAACACTATATTATTCAAATAATAAGCTCTTTATTACTTTCTAAACACACAGAAGCATACACTAGCTTTTCATAAAAACTTCATTTTTAAAATGCCAATTTATGGTCATTGCTATCTAGGTGGCACTTTATCATGGTATGGGGATTAATATTTGATGATAAAGTACTTTGAAAAACTTCTCAAGTGAATAAAATTAAAAAATATATAGCTTGCACAATTTCCTTAAATAATTATTGACTTTATAAATTCTGGATATAGCATGAAAATTTTATTAACCTATGACGTAGCTTTAGTATTAAAAGGGTACTATGACATTGCAAATGAAGAAGTTGTATTGGTTGAATTAAACTAATTCAAACATCCATAACAATAGTTTTAATATCAAAAGATAAATTCAAAGGCAGTATATATTTAATAATGTAAATACATGTATTGAATTTATAATTGAAATGTCTGTAGTTTATTTTCATGGCTAAATGTTCTAAGCTTTAACTTACATTCGTAAAGGAGTCAAATTTACACAAGTTCTTATGGACGAATGACAGTATTTGCTTCTCATGACTGTGCTTTTAATAATATTCCTCATTCCATACTGTAACCTAAAGGATTGCTACATGTTGCATCACTTACAAAGACACTTTGACATTTACAAAAGCTGCAGCAAGGAACATGATTGCTGCGACAGGGACAGTGACATGTTCCACATTTTGTACAACTGCACATCACAGTGAATTCCTCAGGTACTGGGTTCTTTCCATCAGTTGACACCAAAAGATCATCAGCTACTTTATAACCATATAACATAGGATCAAGGGGCTCCCAGTTAGGTTTAGATAAAAAAGAAATCATGTGATATGTGGTAAAGTATGCTCTTTTTATATGTTGTATTGTTGCATAGCTAGTAGGTGGTAGGTTCTTAAAACATGACCTCTTGGAATGATGATACATATAGTTTCTCAGGTGATCTGCTGTTTTCCACATTGTTGCCTGCTTCAGTACTCTTGTCAAATACTCTTCAGCCATGATAACTTGACTTTCAAAATTATTTTTAGTTCCAAATTCTTTTAAAACATTTCTGGACATTAGAGCAGCAAGTTTAGTCCCAAATTTGCTTGTGTAATCACAGCCAGCCAGGGAATGCACTGCAGGCAACACTTGGCGTAGTTCCCTCCCTAGCTGAACAGTCAATGTATGAATGGCAATATACCTGACTGAATCCCCAGATACAGTTTTTAATCCACAGTTCACTGCATCCTTGATAATGAAGCTCATTCCAGTAATGCAAGAACAGAATTAAGACATCAGTATCAGATGAAAGGATTATAAGTTGGTTACATCCTTGTTTGAACTGCATGTAAATTGTATTATTGCAATACATCCTGAATTAGCCCTGGTCACTGATAGCTACATCCCCATAGCTTTTACCCACTAAGTGGGTAATAAACTGTCAGCGTTACCAACGCTTACAGGAAAAACTTGTCAAATGAGTTACCTGAAGTACCGTTGGCAACACCGTTGCAAGTCCCGGCCGAGTGAGGCCGAAATCCCCAATTGCTTTTTGTTCGCCATGCTGTGTGGGTGTGTCCCACATCAGGCGAACTTTTGGTCTTTTAGCCCGACCCCCATTCAAGATTTTGGACATCAGATCACGATTTGGACTATGTTCAACGCATTTCCTCCTGGTTGGATACTTTATTGATGGGATTTGGAACTTCTCTCCCGATTTTGACTTTGGAATCGGTACTTTGGATTCGATTGGATAAGTCAAACAAGAAGACGTCGCCGTCTACTAGCGCCGATACTTCAACTTCGTTTACATCTTCGACGACAGAGCCTTCTACTGCTGGAGATGCTGACGCTCATCGTCCCTACACGTTCTGCAAGCGTAGGATGAGTACCCTCAAACACGATCGACATTCTGTTTGTATTTTATGTAGGAAGATGCAGTGTAGTATCAGTCAGATAGGTGACGAGTCTTGGTCGGTAGATCAGATGGAAGAATTATTCAAAAAGTTAGAGGACAAGTTACTAGCTTTATGACTAAATTAACGGAAACCAGATAAAAGGATAGTAGTAATGGTGTTGTAGATACTAATCGTTCTTTTTCAGCCCCCCTGCCTGTTCCAGAACCAGCCCTAACGGGTGCCGGGGTTCATGGAGAACCGCAAACCTCGAAGATAGGATCTGCCGGCCCCCCCGGCGCGGAGCAGGCAGTGTTGGCAGCAGATTTCCCCCCTTCCCTCTAAAAGCGTAAGTTCTACGGTGGATTTAGAATTAGGAATCACTCAGAAGGGTAGGAATTCTAATTTAGGAAGCATTCAGAAAAAGTAGTTGAACATGGTCTTCTTTGGGTTCAGGTTTGGTTGGGGTCGTTAATGTTTAGGTCTCTCATTTAGATCAGTCGTTGGTTGTATTTCCTGCTTCGTGTTCTGTGCAACAAAGGTTTCCAGATCCGTGGAGGGTCGTTCAGATGTGGTTTCTGATGTATCTGGTTCTGAATTTTTGTTTTCCTTGAATACGCCTTCTTCGAATGTTCCTTTTCCTTTGGGGGTTTTAGAATTTCTTTAGTCTTGCGATGGGGGTAATTCTGGCGATCGAGTTTTTCCAATATTCATGATCATATCTTAAAGAATTTTCTGATTTGATAATGTCTATCAAGATTATCAGGGGCGGGGGGAACAGAACCACTCTATTTTCTTTGAAATCTATGGCTTCTTCGGCCGCTACGGAATTTTCCCGTTCCCCCCCCCCTTTTTCTTCTAAGCCTTCTTCCATTGCCCTTCTCAATCTTCTTTTCGATCAGCTCTTTGGAGGGCTCTCGGGGTCTTTGTTGCGCATCCTGTTTTCTTGGCTTTTAACTCAGCAGAGCAAGGCTTTCTTGCTTCAACCCTGTATATTAGAGCTTCAGCGGCCCCCTCTCTCTCTTCAGGGTTAAGGGAAGGGGTACTTTTTACGGATCCGTTGTCTTTATCACCTTTTGCAAATCCAGTAGTTTCTCAGGCTTCCGGTCTAGTTGCTTCTCAGGTGTTTGCGGAGGCGTCAGCAACTCCTTATTTCATTCTTTACGGGTTCCTAACTGTAATGTATCCTCCGTGATTCTTGCGGATGCTACGGCAGTCGGCGATTTGCCTGCACCAGCGTTCAGTGTATCAGCACCGATAGTTTCCTAACTGTAATGTATCCTCTGCGATTCTTGCGGATGCTACGGCAGTTGGCGATTCGCCAGCGCCAGCGTTCGGTGTATCAGCACCGATAGAGCCTTTCCATTCTCCAGGATAGTTTGTAATTACCTTCTTCTGTTACCTTCGGTTCGGTACCTCGTAACTTCCCCTTCAATACTCCTTTAAGTTCGGTCTGGTTGGGACCTTCTCCATCTGTCCAACGTCGGCGTTGGGCGCTCCAGTGGTTACTGCAAGTGTGGCTTCTTCCTTCTTCCCTCCTTCTGCTTCTTCTTTCTCAACTTTCCGGCAGGTTTTCGCTGTCCCTCCGTCTAGGCATCCATGTTGGTTCGGGGTTGATTCCGGGTCTTCAGTTCCGGATTCCCATTCTCATGCGGTTTTGATACATTCAGATTTGAGTGGTTCGGGTGTTGCGGCCTCTTCGCTCTCAGGAGTGGGTGTGGTCCGCCCAGGTGTTGCGTCATCCCCGTTGGGTGGTGCGGGGTTTGCGCAACCTATTTTGGTGCCTCCCATATGTTCGCGATTGATACGTCAGTTGTCCGTCTCACGACCCAGGTGTAGCAAGTTCCGGGTTTTCAAGTTCAGCGATTGCCAGGGATCAGCCTGCCTCTTTCATCCTTCGGTTCGGTCGGACCAGTCCGACAAGGATTGTTCATTTGAAGAAGAAGATCCGGTACCGGACATTAGTTCTCCTTCAGCCAGTGAGAATGAGTATAAGCGGATGGTAGACTTCATCCTCACTTATCCTCAATCCAAGGTTCCGGAGGAGCTTACACTACCGAAGCAACGATGCTCGAGTCGCTATATGCGACAGAACTGGTAGTTGCTCAAACAAGATGATATACTCCCTCCAGTATGGTACTGCCTGACACCGAAGTGAGGCTGGCATACCAGGTTAACATGTCGCCTGACTATTCAATGTTCTTTGGCAGAAGAGGAGGGGCTTCTTTTGAAGCTTCCACCTCGCTATCCGAACATTCGGAGAGGGTTCTGTTGTGGGTGCCTTTTGCGCTCTGCAACACTCTTTTAGGGAGGAGGATATCTCCTCCATGGTCTATTTCGTGTAGCCGTCGTCAGCAGTAGCATCACAGCAAGCTATGATTAGTGTGGCTGCTCCGGGTTCAGGGATGTGGCCAGTATAACGAACTTGTTGCTTCTAACTCATGTCTCCAGGGTCGGCAAATATGCATCGTTGAAGGTACAAAATGTGGAAGTGGAGGGTTCCTGCCTAACAGGGAACAGCCGGTACCCACTTGAAGAAGCCTTTTAGGGAGAATGTCCTCCCCCTCTCTCTCTCTCTCTCTCTCTCTCTCTCTCTCTCTCTCTCTCTCTCTCTCTCTAATTCCAGGGTCTTGTGTCTCCGCATGCTTTCTCTTCAGGTATGTCTCAGGAATCGCTGGGACTTCCATATCGAGAAATCAGGTATAATCTGGAACGATTCTCGCTTGTCAGATCGTCTGTGATAGTCAGAAGAAGCTCATCTGACATCTGGAAGGTCTATAGTCTCCCCTCTTCCCGACGTTCATCTGTACTCAGATGCCTCATATCAAGGTTGGGGAGCAACCTTGGAGGAACCCAGGCCTTGGGCCTCTGGAGGGATCGGGAACGAGAGGAGTCATAACCTTCAGGAACCTCGGGGCTATAAAGGAGCCCTCAGGTGTTTCTCAGTCCTAGTGCACAACACAATAGTGGGTCTGCTTTGCGACATCATAACTGCCGTTTCGTATCTGAGAACTCGGGGGGGAACAAGATCATTAGAACTTAGAGGCGTATACTTTCCGCCATTCGGTCTCATTCATCAGGTAATCAGGAATTGCGGTAGTGTCAAGACGTCTGTGACTCTAGCTCCTTGCTGGCTCTAATGCCCTCGGTTCCGGAATTCCTAATGCTCCTTACGGAAGTTCCGATGTTCCTCCTCATGCGGAAGATCTTTTAGACAGCCGCATTTTCACCATTATCATCCAAACTCTTGCATGATGAACCTAGTTGCGGGCGACTGCCAGGCGAACAGCTGACAGTCCAGACACTCTAAAAAAAGTTAAGTATATCTTAGTTTAACCAGACCACAGGGCTGGCCCGAAGGTCCAGACACCTAAATTGTGGAATGAACCACATTATGACGAGAAACATTTCTATTTCCTTCAGCATTCGAAAGCTCTACCACTCCTCCAAAGAGACAGTGTTTCCTTCAACTTCAGAAGTCAACCTGTAGCTTTACCAGGTCAACTTGACATGGGGAAGTCTGTGTCGTAAGGAAGGTCATTCCATCTTTAGGCCTGCCATAACTGAAATAGCTGGTTTTCTCTTATTCCTTCGAAAAGTCAAGATTCTTCCGTTTTCGGCTATTGCTGGCTACCGCTCAGCACTTTGCAGTACATTTTTCTATTTTCCTGAAAATTTCTAGCAGTAAGATCTTCTTTGACTTGTAACGTTCCCTCAGGCTCCCTCGTGAGATTTGTCGGAAGTTCTAATGTTAAGATAATTGGTTAGGTGTTTTATTTCTTTCTTTTGGCTTTAGCTGCAGATAAAACAATGGGCGAGCTTCGGGAAGTTTCCTAGGCCAGTTTCCTAGGCGGGAAATGATAAGTATTTCTCTTCTTCCGGAAGTCGTGGCCGAGGCTTAAACTCTGCTTCGTTCGTTTAAGGTTCTTTATCTGCAAGTGTTCGGTTCCGGCATCAGCGGGGATATGTCTTTATGTTCGATGCAAATATTTATCAAAGGTTGATAAACTCCGTCCGCTTCTGTGTACACTTCTTGTCTCACCGCGGAATCCTTCCCGTCCGCTGTCAAAGGAAGCGATTAGTTACTTTCGGAGAAATTGTTCCTGGTTCCTGGTTCATAAGCGCTCACTACACGAACACAGTTGCGGGCACACTTCACGATTCTCGTGTGGTGCGAGGTTTATGCCCTTGGATGCAATTTAATTTGACGTGGCATTATATTTGGTATTTAGCAGTTTTTTTTTTATTACCGCACAGTATTCGGAGTATGTCCACTTCATCTTCCTTTCTAAGGAATGGTTCAGAGTCTTCTATTCTGGAGGTAGTTGCTTGCGAGTCCGTCTTTGTTTTCTTCCTTCACTTAAGAGACGTTCAATTCGCCCCACTGCGTATAGTGGTGAATTCTCCTATCTAGGGTGCGTTCAATTAGCTGAGGTGGTATTCTCTTCGTGCGAAGACTCGGAAGGTTATTCACTTAGTCCACGTTTAACGGCGAAGTCTATTATCTAGGGTGCGCTCATTTAGCTAAGGTAGTATTCACATAGTGCGGTGATTATTAGGTTAACCAGATAGAAAAAAAAATTCCTTTTTAGGCTTTAGAATCTTAAGCAACAGTGATAGTATAATCACATGAACTTAAGTTCAGTATATCTTAAGTATCCTAGTCTTTGATAGTTTCCGTACGAGAGTCCAAAGAGGTGCTCTCATAGGCTAGCCTAGGTTGTTTCGTCGGCGCTGGGATACTTCTGCGCTTGTCGGCCTTTGCCACAACCTGCAGGGTGGAGGGTCATCGGCTCGGCTCACTGCCTCATTCCCTCCTTAATGGGTAGGCTCTGAATAGTCACTTGGGAGATGCATCGTTCTCCTTTTTACATGAAAGTTATTCTCTTAGTCCATGTGTAGCCGCTAACCCTTCTATCGTGGGTGCGTTCATTTAGCTAAGGGGGTACTCTCTTAGTGCTGGAGGTTCTTAGAGGTGGCCACTTGGAAGTCGGTGTCGTTTTTCACGACTTCTACCTAAAAGACGTTCAGTTTTCTTCGAAGAAGAATTTCTCGCTTGGTCCCTTTGCAATGACCAACTCGATCTTATAATTGCGTAGTAATGTTAAGGGGGGGTGGGGGAACTCTAGGTAATGAATGTAGTCTGAGGAAATTTGGAATTTTGGATTCTCTGTTAGTCGGGGTTCATAGTGAGAATATTAAGTTTGACTTTAGTACTGTGAAGATAGGCAAATCCAGTGGACAGGTTTGGTTTCTTCAACCTCTTCTGTGCAGACATCGGCGGCAATGGACAGCGAAGAACTCAAAGATCCTGCACACTCAACTTCTCCTCCATACATGAAAGGCTACAATAGCCACATGGGAGGTTCTTCGTACCCCTCCATACATGAGAGTGCTTTGATTAGCCACATGGGAGGTTCATCATACCCCTCCATACATGAGAGTGCTTTGATTAGCCACATGGGAGGTTCATCATACCCCTCCATACATGAGAGTGCTTTGATTAGCCACATGGGAGGTTCATCGTTCTCCACTAATCATGGGAGGCTGTGATTAGCCACATGGTAGGTTGGTTTTTATTTTTTTGCTACTCTCTATCCATGAGGAGGTTTGAATACCACATAAGAGGTAGCTCGACTCAGACCCTCCATAAATGAGAGTGCTTTGATTAGCCACATGGGAGGTTCTATTCGGAAAAAATTATATGAAGGTTTTTAAAAAATGGTGAGAAAACCAACATCAAAGTGAACATTGAATTTATTATTGAACATGCAGGAAATTTAAAGCATAATATTATGCAGAATATAGATTAATATTAACGACACTTGATGCTGCCCCGATATCTAGGTAACTCTGGCACTAGTTACCTAACCTCCACACTCCGAATCGCTTATAACCAGTGAAAAGTTTATAAGATGCATCGAGCAATACCATTACCATGATGCCACTGCGCATAGCCTCAAAGTTATCAAGCGCCTGCTTGCTCGATATAAATCCATGAAGTTGAATCCCTCGGAAGTAATCCTGCAGTATGTGGTGAATGCCAAAGACTATGGTAAGGAAATGGAATCCCTGTCTTGGCCTCTCTTCCATGCTGCTACACAATCCATCATAAGGTTCCTCCGAAAACACACTCCCTGAGAATCATGCCTTCGTCTCTCCATTGCACTTTGGTGAAACTGGTGGTACTTAGCACTTCATTATTTCACAGCAATAAAATTCCTTCAAGTAAAAAGAGTTCATTAGTAATGATCACACATCAGTTGGCAAGTTTCTAACGAAGGTTGAGTTTATCCATTTTCCTTTTAGTCAGGAGAACTGCTTCCTTGGAGGGTCAGGCAGATACTGCTTGGTAAGAATTCTTACCATTACTCATTAACTTTGTTAACTAATTCAGGAAGAGCTCAATACTTTGAAATGGTCTTAAATGCCAGCACACAAAGTATTTACAGGTATTAAATAATTATTAACATTATTTAAAGTTACGTTTGAGATCTTTTTATTTTTTTCAAGAAAGTTGGAAACCAAGGATTGTGAAAAGATGCTTAAAAGCCAAGGATTATGAAAAAAGGCAAAGTACTTTTTTTTTTTACTAAAAATAAATAAGAAAAAGAAAACGAGAATACAAGGATTCTGAAGTTGGAAAAAAAAGATAAAAACAATATATTTAACACAGGTTCATCGTTCTCCACTAATCATGGGAGGCTGTGATTAGCCACATTGTAGGTTGGTTTTTATTTTGCTACTCTCTATCCATGAGGAGGTTTGAATACCACATGAGAGGTAGCTCTGACTCAGACAGTACTAGACATGAGACTGACGTCGGGGTACCCTCTCTACAGACATTCTCACCTGCCGAGTGGGATAACCAGGTGAGGATACATTCATTTATACAGAGTAGGTGAATAATGAGTTACCTGCTTTCCTGATGGCAGGTCGGGCTGAATTAGATTGATCCCACCTCCACTAAATTTTGTTAATTGGGCTAATTCAGGTGTTCAGGAGTGTATTGCAATATGAAGTTTCATAATAAAACTAATATTGTAATACTTACCTGAACACCTGAATGATTCCCACCCTCCTCCCCACTTCAATTTGAATAGTGGATAACGCAATTGGGGATATCGGCCTCACTCGGCCGGGACTTGCAGCAGTGTTGCCAACGGTACTTCAGGTAATTCATTTGACAAGTTTTTCCTGTAAGCGTTGGTAACGCTGACAGTTTATTACCCACTTAGTGGGTAAAAGCTATGGGGATGTAGTTCGGGCTGGACAGTGACCAGGGCTAATTCAGGTGTTCAGGTAAGTATTACAATATTAGTTTTATTATGAAAACTTCATTTTCCTAACTATACAAACCCGAGGTCCTTTACACTTTATGCCCACCTCATGCCACCCCTCAATCTGAACCTGGACCTCGGGTTTGTATAGTTAGGAAAAATACAATTTACTTTAAAAATTTTTATTTTTTGTATGAATTGCTTGTGCAGTTCCTATGAGATAGAGAACAAGTTTGTATAATTTCCTTTTAGAATAACTATCTTTGTGTAATGTACAGTCATACCCCGAACTTACGCGAGGTTAGGTTCCAGAACCCCTCGCACAGGATGAATTTTCGCTTAAATTTGGCAAGGTCTCAAAAAATGCTAATAAATGCTTATTTCTAAAGTTTAAACACTAAATATGGCCCTAATCATGCTCAAAAATTATTAAGTTAAATTTTAAATGAAATTAAAGTTACTGTAATTTCATTTAAAAGTTAGATTAATACATTACCCTTAAAAAGAGAAATAAATGGTTGACATAAAAATTGAGAGTTGGAAGAGAATTTTTCTCTCTCCCCTTCCAACCAATCTATTTTTAGAAGTCATCTCAACCTCGTTTTAATAACTTCTTTATTTTGCATCTCTTTCTCTTTGTTCTGAAATGCTTTTTCATGAACAGTGTTTTTTATTTTGACTAATACAACTCTTAGTTATTATGTCTATGTTTTAGAATGTATTTGCAACACTAGCGCATTCACACTTCGTAGACGGTACAGGTCAAATTAGATCAATTTAAACTATCTACTGTACAGGTAAAGATGTACAGGGAATTAATAAGTTGTAAAAATGTGTGAGCACTAACTATGAATGAGAGAGAGAGAGAGAGCGATAAGGGTTGTCCTTACTTAAGAGAGTGAAATTACATATCAATTATTACAGAGACTGAGAGAATAACACGAGAGAGAGAGAGAGAGAGATATTTTCCTTACTTGAAATATCAAGTTAAATTATTTATGAATTATTATGTAGAGGGAGAGAGAGAGTTATTCTTATGTTAGATATCAAAAGATGGAAATTCAGTATTAAACTAACTTTTAAATGGAATTAAAGTTACTATATTTTCATTTAAAAAAGAAATAAATGGTCAATGTAAGAATATAGGAGTGTGTGACTCTCTCCCCCCCTTCCACCCATCTATTTTTTAGAAGTCTTCTCAACCTTGTTTTTAAAAACTTCTTTATTCTGTCTCTTTCTCTTTGTTCTGAAATGCTCTATGTCTCTATGTTTTAGAACGGCGCATTTACGGTTTGTAAACGGTACAGGTAAAATTAGGTCAATTCAAAATTATCTACTGTACAGTTAAAGACATACAGAGAAACAGTGCTTTAATACGTAGGTTGGCTAACTTCGAACAAGAGAGAGAGAGAGATATAACAGTTGTCCTTACTTAAGAGAGTGAAATTTTTTATGAATTGTGGCGGAATTCAAAACACAAAAACAACACACAACACAGATACATAGAACACTCACCCTGATCCTCGGTTGTTGGGAGATGGATTAAGGGTCCACAGTCGCCAACACAGCACACAAAACCACACAAACAAAACTAAAACGGACTCTCAACCAACAAACGGCATTAAACAGGACAACACACGATTCACGAACATACAATAACAAAAGGAAGATGAGACACATGCACCGATAACAACAGCATCAAAAACTCAGACGAACTGAACTGAACTTTCAAAGTTGAACCTCAACTCAAGACTAAACTACCGACAGACAGACAGACAGCGCCGTAAACAAACTCCAACTAACGACCCTTATCCCTCTTCCAACAACCGAAACACTCACTAACGACAATTACACTCTCTCTCTCTCTCTCTCTCACACAAAACGTTGGGAAATGCTAAATAAAAATTCATTCATCCCTCTATAGAATTATTACGGACAAAGACACACACACACACACACAGAGAGAGAGAGAGAGAGAGAGAGAGAGAGAGAGAGAGAGAGAGAGAGAGAGAGAGAGAGAGAAATATGACCACTGATTAGCAACGCTCCCCTTCTTGTCATGTTAAATGACATGTCTGACAGCTTTTGCCTTCGACCCTTCTTACAAAAGAGAGGGAAGAATTTGTTTGTTTAAAATTACACGAATTTTGTAAGTACAGTATTATTATTATTATTATTATTATTATTATTATTATTATTATTATTATTATTATTATTATTATTATTATTATTATTATTAATTTTTGAAAATTAGTACTTATTATTAGGTAAAAAGTTTATCATACAAATAAACATACCTGTATACATGTACCATAAAAATTGTCTCATCTCACTAAAAGAGAGAGAGAGAGAAATTATTACTTTCAAAATAATATTTAATGTTATTTAATTTACACATAAAAGCTTGAAAACTTATAAATTACATCAAAAATTAAACATAAACACTTTTGCAGGGTTTCTCAGTTTTTGCAAATGTTCGCATGTCTGTGAAAAGCTTGTGTATGACCATTAGTTAGGTTCCAATGAAAAATTGGTTTGTCTGTGAATTCGTGCAACTCGAATCGCGCAAGTTCGGGGTATTACTGTATTTAAGTTCAGGGTATTACTGTATTTATTTTGTGTGGGGATCCGTGCCTCTGTAGGGGGATAGTGCCGTCAGTGCACCTCATGTGGTGCACTGTAGGCACTACTTAAGCTCTTTACAGCATCCTTTCAGCCCCTAGCTGCAACTCCTTTCATTCCTGTACGGGTAAATAATGGGGCCGTGGCACATTGCATAATTCTCCCACGCTCTGAACACTTCCAGAAAATGCATTTGAATGCTCCCCATCAACATCAGTGAGACTTGTGCACCCTCTACACAGCACGCCGAGACCTCTACGTTCCCATCAAAGTAACTGTTTTCTCCTAAATTGAGAAATAAGGGCATATTTCTGATTAAACAGAGGTTCATTAAGGTTTAGCCATGCGCAGTGCTAACTTACTGGCCATGGCGTGCTCGAAATTTTTACTTAATACATTTTAAAAGTAGTTGAGTGATGCTATCTCGATATTTGCTGAGTCACTTGTGTAAACAAACTGCCCATTTCCTGTGTTAAATCTGCAAAAAATTTGTACCATTTCCTTTACATCAGTGGTAAACGCTGGCGGCCATCGGGCTGTGGATGGGGAACTCTAGCGAATTTTCGGGAAGCCAGAGCACTAGATAATTATTTAAATAATAATTAGGTAGCTAAACACCAGGCTAAGGTTATAAATTGAGTAAATGTATTACGTGTACATTATAATTCATTTGTAAATATTCATTGATGTTTGAACAAACCAGATTTTGCTGTGAACATTACGATGTAGCTATTTTTCGTGTTTTCCTATCTTTTTTTTTATTTATTAATATATATTATATAGGCCTACAGTGTCATACATAGTGTAAGTTCTGTCAAATATAATGGTGTTTTAATTAATAATTTTGGATTCAAAACCTTTATTTCCGTCCTCTATTTTGATATCATGGCATCTTGATTCTCGTACCAGTTGTCGATAAATTGCCTTTTTTATATAAGTAACTTACCAAGTAATTATACATAGATTAAAAACTCAAAATTCGCACGGTGGCACTGTTATCATTAGTGTGTAGGTGACAAGGTCTTGCCCATCATCCGGGACTCGAGGAAACAACCCAGCAGAGAGCTCAATTCGTTTTCTGCTGGCTTCTGGTTGACATCGGAAGTTTTCACGCAGCTGCTTCTTCGCTTTTTGGCTTTTTCTTTGCACAAATTTGGTGAAGTATTCAGAATTTGTTGCTTTGTGGCTTGCTACCATTGTTGAATTGTTGTTCGAGTTAACTTTAGGTTATTTAGTTAACGATGTTGGATTCCAGTTGCTCTAGTATTTGCTTTTGTTCTGAGGGTTGTAGAACTAGGCTAACTAAGCTTTCATACGATTCTCATACAAAATGCACTAAATGTAGGGGGCAAGACTGTAGTAAGGATAGTACTTGCATAGATTGTCAGGATTGGGAGGATAAGAAATGGAAAATCTTAAAATCTCATCTAGAGAAATCAGAAAGAGATAAGAAGAGGAAAGCAGCCATTATGGCTGAAAGTAGGGCCAATGCAGATCCCATTTGGGATTTGGCCCCAGTGCCTGGGCTTTTGCCCTAAATATCATACATCCATCCATCCATTCCTTTGGAAAATGTAGGAGATGACAGAACTACCACTCCTCCAATTCCTCTTCCTTCTCCTATCCTAAATCCTCCTACTTTACCATCTACTCCCATTCTAGGTTTCCATGATTCCGCTCTTAGTGCCATTGCCAGCCTCGACTCTAGGTTCGATCAGAAATTTAGTGTATTATCTAGTACTATTATAGAAATGGGGTCAGCTATTAAATCTCTAATGGAGAAAAATGTAAGTATTGACGGTGCAGTGAGAAGTGAGAGTGCTGTGAATATTGAGGAGGTGGCTGTCCGTCCCACCAGTGCTCCTAGATGAAGGTCACTGTCACGCTCCCCCGAACCGGGAAGAAGACATACCGGAGATCCAAGGGAGGCTGGCAGGGTTTGCCCATGGGCAGTTGCCCCCTCTGTCAAGCCTGTCGTGCACTCCCAGGATTCGACTAAACGCCATTGGAAAGGCATTCCTGTGCATCAACTTTATGATTCGGAATCTTTCAGTCCGCACAAGAAGCCATATCACTACTCTACTTCTTTGCTCCCGCTCAAGAGACATGCAGATATTAGCAACTCTTCTTCCCTGGCTGTCAAGAGGTACAGGGAGACTAGCCCACAACCCTCCTGCAGTTTTCAAGTCCAGTCTGATTCTCTTGCTCATCATTGTCATTCCTTCAGAGACAGTCCTGAGCACTATAAGCGTTCCAAGTTCCCGACTTCTTCCAAGCGCCAAGTGCCCACCAACTCACACCAGACTTCGCTGATGAGCGCCCAGCACCTGCCACCTCACACCAGAATACCACTGATAAGCACCCGGTGCCCTCCGTCTCACGCCAGAATACCGCTGATGAGCGTCCAGTGCCTGCCGTCTCATACCAGAATACCACTGATGAGCACCTGCTGCCTCGCGCCAGACTTCCACCTTAGATCTAGCGCCTGGCACCAACTCCTGAACTTCCAACACCAGCAGCCAAACTCCCAGCTTCTGCTTCTGGAGCCCATGCACCTTCTTCTGTTATTCTGTCTTCCTCATCGGTCCAGGAAGATTCTTTAGCCCCACTCAAGCACCAATTGACCGAGCTTATGGGTTTTTTTAAGAAATCTTCTTGTGCTCCAGAGTCCAAAGATAAATAATTGTCTCCTATCTCTTCAGAGGAGGAAGAGATTGTTCAGGATACGGTTCCCTCTTCTTACTCGTTTCTTCTGCGTTTCCTCCTGGGTAATTTCCCTGATTTCTTTGTGTCTGCTTCGCTTGCTTCTCCAGCTTCTACCTTCCTCATGAAAAAGCATTTGTCAGAAGGTACCAAGTTACTCAAGCTAGTTCTTTCCTCCTCCTTGGAGAAAGCTCTCAAAGAAGTTCATGCCTGGCTGGCCGTTAAGAGAAAACAGAGCAAAGAGGCATTCGCTTTTCCGCCCAGCAAATTGTTGAAGGTGAGGTACTCTTACTATGCCACCAGGGAAGCTCCTTCCTTGGGAGTTCCTGCCTCCTCCCAAAGGACTTCTCTGGTCTGGTGGATTCATCTCGTAGAACAGCCTTTTTGTCGGCCAAGATGATGCTTTCCTCAGCTGAACTGGATCACCTTATCAAGAATATATTTAAGGTGTTTGAGATACTTAAGTTTCCTCAATTGGGCCATCAGGGCGCAAGTGAGGAAAATTGAAGACTGTCCTGATCTAGCTGAAGATTTTGCCTCCAGTTGACTAGTTCTCTCATGCTCAGACAGAGCAATTAGAGATGGCTCTGTAGAACTCGCCTCCCTATTTTCTATGGGAGCTCTGGTGTTCATTCACCTTGAAAGGAGTCTCACTGACTCAGAAGTCATCTCTACTTTTTGCTCCTTTAGACAAGTCTCAAGTCTTTCCTCAAAACACAGTGAAGGAGTTTTTTCAGACTTGCGGAGTAAGTCCACCTTTGACTTGTTGGCACAGTCCACTAGACGTCCTAAGGAGCCTGTGCCTTCCACATCTAGATCATTCTCCCCTCTTCAGTCTCAACCCTTTCGTGGAGGGAGAGCTAAGACCCAGCCTCGACCTAGATCAAACTTGTGACCTCCTACGAAGTCCATTAAGAGGTCTCCCTTCAAATCCAACCCCATAAGTGAGAAGTTAATCCTCCGCTCCCGGGTAGGAGCCAAACTTCTGTTTTATTGGAGAGAATGGGAGAGCAGAGGAGCAGACCCTTGGGTGATCAAGGTTCTCAAGGAGGGCTACTCCATTCCTTTCGTAAAGACTCCTCCTTTAGTTGCATCTTCAGTCGCCTTGACAGCATATTCAAAAGGTTACATGAAGTTTTTGGCCCTCTCTCAAGAAGTCAAATCCCTTCTTTCCAAAGCAGTGGAAGAAGTTCTAGATACCCACTCAGAGGGCTTCTACAATCACCTTTTCGTGGTTCCGAAGGCCTCGGGGGGCTGGAGGCCCGTTCTGGATGTCATCACCTTGAGTGTGTTCGTACTGAAGACGAAGTTTCTTATGGAGACCGTTTGCTCAGTCATGTCCTCAGTACAACAGAGGGTATGGATGGTCACCCTGGATATGCAGGATGCGTATTGTCATGTCCCTGTTCGTCCAGACTCACAAAAATTTCTACGCTTCATTTTTCAGGACAGGATACTACAGTTCCGGGCCCTAAGCTTCCGTTTATCGACTGCTCCTCAAGTTTTTACACGAATCCTTGCTCCTCTGGGGAATTGGCTTCACCTTCTGGGAATCAGCATCAACTTATATCATGTACAAACTTCGATACCGAAGGTTCCTCACTTACCTAGGATGGGGGTCGATAGTGAAAACCTCTACCTGTTTGTAACAAATAAGGGAAGACAAAGAAATCTTCCCAGCCGCAACTATAGGTGCTAGTGTACGGCAGTCTTCCTACTGGATGCAGACGGCCCTCAAGTAGTTAGAAGTGAATACAGATTTACACCTCCTCTGTGTCACCAAGACTTGACAGTCTAGAGAGAGGTGCTAATAAAAACTAATTGATGTAAAGTTGTCATTCTTGCATTGTGCACTTTAACCAACCAAAGGAGACAATCCTCTGGAGACAATGCATGGTGTACTTCCATGATTAAGGATTAATTAAGAAAGCCATGGTATTCTAAGACCTAGGAACATTTTTGATGGTGCAAAGTAGGTTCCTACACTGCTTCCTTAAGTGTTAAGATGGGATGTATGAATCCCTATAACCCTAACAGGGTATCAAAGAAGCTCTTCTTCCTCAGCAATCTCTCTAAAATGGGGATAGAGAAAACTCTTGGAAGAGCTTTAGTCTTGATATTCTTAGCACGAAAGGATGCAAAAAAAAGAGAGAGAAAAAAAAGAGACAGTTCTGCTCTAGTATATGAACCCCCTACTAACGATTAAATCGCACATAACCCACTTACTCTTTTGGCCGAAGCCACAGCTACCAGAAAGAGTGTTCAAAGAAAGAGCCATGAGAGAAGCCTCTCCAGGGTTTGAAAGGAGGGCCCCTAAGGTGTCTTAAGCCAGCAACTAAGTTTCATAAAAGCGGTTTCAGCAGAACCTTCAGTAATCCAGCTGAAAACGTGAAGTGTCGCCTGAGTCAGCATGGAGGAGGAGGAGGAGGAGGAGGAGGAGGAGGGGGGAGGAGGAGGAGGAGGAGGAGGAGGAGGAGGAGGAGGAGGAGGAGGAGGAGGGAGGAGGAGGAGGAGGAGGAGGGGGAGGAGGAGGAGGAGGAAACAAAAAATCCTTTGGCATCTCTCAAGAAGTGCAGCCACTTATTATTATATTGTTAATATTGGTACACAGACAGGGACTGCCCCTGGACTTGCACCATAATCTATAAAGCTCCTGCAATACTGAACAAGAAACTATTGGACTTTCCCTTTGTCATTAGGAAAGAGTCCCTAGATGTCATTAGGAAAGAGTCCCTAGATGACTTGTAAAAGTCTCTGGAGCTGAGGAGCTAGACGACAGATTCCATATGGTTTGGAGAAGCCTTACATTATTTCTGTGAAGCTTCACTGTTCCCACCTGGCGAAGCAGATTTTCTATGAAGGTTATGCCTAGGAACTTCTACTCTTCAGCCACCAAAGAATGATTAGAAACATGGTGGTGTTACCAGTAGTCCTCACCCCTAGAGTACCAACTTCAACAGTGGAAACACAGGGAAGGCACACACGAATAGGTTTGTCCAATCTTGAACCATAAAGTGCACTGCCCAGGCTTGAGGACCCAGAACTGGGAAGACATACAGCTGGAGACAATGATTCAGCTTCTTTGCGAAGAGATCAATGAGGGGTTGGCCGAACACTCTCCAAATTGCCTTGCAAACTACAAGGTAAAGATCAATCATGGCAGAGTACATGTCCTGGACAACTTACAGAGTCTGCCAAACATACAGTCAACCAGGAACCAACTGGGACATATGGACAATATCCTCTCCACTGTCCAGAGGATAAAGTCCTAGTGATGGCAACCAAGGTTTCTGAATTCATGCCCCTGCCTTCTTACATAAGCTAGAGAAGATACCCCCAAGAAGACAGAGACTACTTGAATCCCTACTGGATAGCCAACAACTCCTTGCAGTTAATGTGGAGACTCGCTTCTACTGATGACCCCACCCTTGAAGCGACTGGTTCCCAATAAACCCACACCATCCTTGTCCGAGGCAACTGAATGCAGTGAGAGGTCTGGGTTCAGGGACTCTAGGGACATCCTGCAAGAAGCAATACTATGGACATCAACCAGTGAAGGGAAAGAACCCGTTCTTGGCTCCAAGGCTACAACTCATGGTCTGGCTGAGTCTCTCTCTGTGCCAGTGTCTCTCAAGTGCAACTGAAGAGGTATCATCTAAAGTCAAGCACTCGAAACTAACTTCTTCAGATGTGACCTAAGCAATACAACCAGCATTAGCGGGCATGCTCTCTGAGGAAGAGAATTCTCTCATGATTAATAACAGATTGCCTGCTTGTGCTTGTGTCGCAAAACCTTGAACAGAATGTCACAAGTCATCTCTGGAAGCTGCACAGAGTGACCTATCTGGGCATGGTGATTGATTCTGTTCTGTTCAAGGTTTTGCGACACAAGCACAAGCAGGCTAATGCTGGTTGTATTGCTTACAAAAAAATGAGAACCACGAGCTCTACCACCTGCTTACCACTCCCCCACATCTATCCTGAACATTGTGGAGGATTGTCGAGAAAAAACGGATCCAATTTTTTTCACGACAGAGCCGTTCCAGAGAAAAGTCTCAGCTTTGCTACTACTACTACTACAACTATTATACATGGACATGATCTGCTGAAGGGGGAAATTGAAAATAAGAAAGAATTTATGATAAAAGAATTGTGGCTTTACAGAGACAAAAAACTTAAACAAAAACAAAGGAGGAATAAACCGAGTAAGGGAACCGTTTCAGAGGCATCACGCTTATTATTATTACTACTACTAAAAACGAGAGAGAAAAAGACAGCAGATTAAGATCAGAACTAAGAATAAGCAAGATAACAGAGAGGAAAGATGGTGCATTAGTAAGGGAGAGTTGAAGAGAAGGGAAAACTTTCAGATGATCAGAATGCTCTAAATGGGAAACCCAAAGAGCTGTAGATAGAAACAACAGAATCTCTAGTAGTGTTAATAATTTAGAAGTAGAGAATAATAGAATCTGTAGTAATGTAAATAACTTAGTAGGCTGCAGAAGAAGAGCAATTAGTTCAGGGCAGGTAAGTGAAGGAAGAAATTTGAATAACAAGCATAGGCCAGTAGGTTTAGGAGAAAACAGTAGTTTGCAACTATTAGATAAAAGGTTAGATGGTAGAAACAATTTTGGAAATAAGGGAAATGGACAGATGATGAACAACACATAAGATGCATCAAAGAATTTTGAAGTAAAGCTCATAAATACCCAAGGGCTGACGAAAGCTAAATAATTGAACTAATAGATTTAACACAAAAGAATGTAATTATGTGCATTGCTGAAACAGCAAAAAACTGCTATTCCCAACAGGTAGCCTAGGCTATCAGTGTGGTAGACTCAATGAGAAACGAGGATGACACCGAAGGAGGAGGAGGAGGAGGTCTATTAATAATTAATGCATAGATCCAAAGGAGATATCCAGTTGAAAAAGGGAAGTAGAGGGTAATTATAGAACAGTAAGATTCAACCCAGTCCTAGTCCACATGTCAACTAGTGATAGAGAAAGAAATAAGAGAATGATAAGTGCCTTACACAGAGCACTAGAGAAGACCACAGACCCGCCTCTGATTGTCCTTGGGGACTTCATTGGGCGTTTAGGTTTCACAGGGAAGCAAGACCTTGAGCCAAATGGAAAATACGTTATGGACTTAATGGAGAAACATGACCTAACACTATTAAATGGAGATCCCAACTGCAAAGGGGAGATAACCTGGAGTAGAGGAGATGAAAGTAGCACGATAGACTTTGGCCTGGTCAGTCAAAATATGTATAAAAACTATGAATGTATGGAGATAGATGAGGGGAAGTATGAATATGACCTGTCAGACCACCACCTAATAAGTCCAATTCAATATGAATACAAAAGCAAGAAAAACCTTTAAAAATGAACCAAAAGAAATCAAACATCTGAAAACAGCAGAATAGTCTACCAGGACATAAATTATATACCTTGCATGTATAGAAAGTAAACAAAGCGAGCTAGACAGAAAGGGAGATCTAACCCAGCTGGAGAAACAGCGAGTGAAGCAAAAGCGACCACCTTACAGAAGGCAGTGCAGAGAAGGTTAATACAAGGAAAGCAAGATGAGATAGAGCCAGTATGGGTCACCAGAGAAGTAAAGAAAGAAAGAAGAAACCAAAGAAGAATGTTCAACAAGTTAAAAAGGAAAGCCACAAGCACAACAGAAAGTATAGATAATAATAAAGAAACCATATGAAGAAAAGGTTAGGAATGAGAGAAGGAAAACCTGGGAATACAGACTTGCCGAGAGGTAAGACCACCTCAGAAAAAGAATGGATCAGGATATTCGACGAAAATAAGAAGAAGAAAGAGATTAAGGAAGAAGCCCTAGCGAAATAGCTTGGAAAATCCTAGAAGACAATATACCAAAAGGAAGAAAACAAAATAAGTGAGATATAGAATGGGAGCAAAACAGAGCATTATAAACAAGACATGGAAGAAATGATGAAAAGACGAATGGCAAGATTAGGACAGCATATGATATGCCATACATCATTAACAGAACACGTGGATGACCTAACAGCGACAGAAATGAAACCCTTGGAAGGAAGAAGTCACTATAACTGAAGAAAATATGAAAAATCAACTTGAGAAAATGAAACCAAACAAAGCACCTTGAGGGCCAGACGGGATGAAACCAGTTCTGTTTACACTGTTCTTACAAAGCACCAACCTTAAAAGAGAATTGGCAGAATGTTTAAACAACATACTGAAAGGCAGGAAAACACAGAACAGCTGGTTTAAGTAAAAAGAACACTTATACCTAAGAAACAATACCCCACAGTCAAGGATCTTAGGCCAATTGCATTAACTAATGTGTCATATAAAATTTTCATGGGAATCCTGAAAACCAAAATGGAAAGGACATATTAGAAATAAGCCACAGGGAAAACATGAACTGCAGTCAGGCTTTACTACACAAAGAAGAGGAATGGATTATTTGTATATCTTAGAATATTGCACACAAAAACGTACAGAAGAAAAGACCCATTATTTGTGGTATCAATAGACCTCCAAAAAGCATTTGGCTCAGTTAACAGAAAAAAGCTCACAGAGGTCATGATGAAATATAGGCTACATGCAGAGGTAATGATTAAGTGCAGTAGCAAAGATATATAGCTACAAATGACATAAGTCTATGCCTCAACACTGTAGAACAAAAAGAGCTAAATGCAGCAAATGGGATAAGGCATCAGGGGTGCAATGGCTCAATCATATTCATTCTGCTAATAACTTACTTGATAATTGAAAAATTAGAAAGTACAACAAAAGGTTTCAGGAATGAAGTTATAAGGACAGTGGCACTATTGTATGCAGACAGTGGATTAATCCTAGGGCACACCCTTGAAGAAATTACAAAAACAGTACAAGCTCTTATGGAAATAGCAAGCGAATGTGGCCTCAATATAAACAAAGACAAAAGCAATATATTAATATTCAACGATTGGTATAGTATTGACGATGCAGAAAATGTGTAGCACATATATAGAAGGAATAAAAATAGTTCAGAAGCAGAGAAGATACTACAAAAGCTTCAGAGGACGGGTAAAAAGGTCCCAAATCAAAGCAAAGCAGAAAAAGGCAAACCTGGCCAATGCAGCCATCAGTAAAAGCTGCAGCAGCAGGGTGAAGAAAGGAAAACTATTGGAAAGGGTTAGCGACGAGGCCATCCTTCATGAATGCCATGGAAGTCATGGAGCTCAACAAGAAAACCATAAATGAACAATTCCAAAAGGTAGACAATCACGTATTTAGAACAATCCTGAAAGCACCAAGATTCGCAGCAAGTTGTGCGTTACGATCCGAAATAGTGGCCTCCCTTCCTGCCACTCAAGTCATATGAAGAATAATAAACTCTAAAATATCTGAATCATACACTTGCCCAGGCACACTAGAATTAAGTGACAGGAAAAGGCTAAAAGGGGAACAAGATACAAAATGTTAGTGCTGTGAGGAAAACAAATGAAAACTTAAATATTTCTTACTCTACTGCCTAGTCCTAGCGCTTGACTTCAGGCCTTGACCTAGTATTTTAATCAAATCCTTCGGGCCAGCCCTATGAGAGCTGAAAGTCAGCTCAGTGGTCTAATTAAACTACTTTAATAATAATAATAATAATAATAATAATAATAATAATAATAATAATAATAATAATAATAATAATAATAATAATAATAGCGTATATATAATGAGATTAGAAATAGAGATTTGTGCAGCAGCCATATCAAGAAAATAAAGCGGAATTGATGGCTAATATTGTATTTCTATTTGCAGATCTTCCGAAAGAAGAAATTTAAAATAGGAAAGAATTCATAAAAGAATGGTGGCTTTACAGACACAAGAAACTTAGACAAGCACAAACAAAGAAGGAATGAAACGAGCACGCGAGGAACCGTTTCAAAGGCAAATCCCGCCTTCTACTACTACTACTACTACTGCTGCTGCTGTGTCAGTCGGAAGTCTCGGACTTACCCCTGCATCACTAAATGCCGGTGTGTGTGTTGTCATATAGGTTATAGGTTGTTGTCTTAGGGCTGTGACTTTGTTATGGAGTCAGCGTCCTGTACTGAAGTCTGATATGGTGAGTTCTTGGTTGTGCATTTTCCATGTTATCTTGAACGGTAGAACTATAGGGGAGCTCCGCGTCGGCGACGGCGCCGTAACTTGACTTTTTCTACATTTTTTTTAGTTCCTAATTATGAATTTACCTTTCATTTTTTGGCGCTCGAGTCTAATTAACCTGTAATTAACCCCCGAAGTCCATCCAACAAGGGGTTTCCATACGCGATCTTCACAAGACAGAGCACGGCTATATATATACGTGTTTCGAACGGTTCATATCCCGTCCGGCAAGTGCAATAACTTGTTAACGAATGGATCCCCCCCCCCCGGCCAGTACTAAACACGGCGAAGGGACATTCCATGTGGCCGACAACAAACAGATGCACCGCCAGTATCAGGACCCCTAAAAGTGTAGAGAAAACCAGTTGAAAAGGTAAAAAGAGGCGCGTAGCTAATATATAGAATTATCTCTTGAACTACAGTTCCTGGGTTCAAGTGAAGGTCACTGCTAAATATTGTGCAGATGGGTCAAGCGGTTCGGATTTCTGTAGCGCACAAGTTCACAGACATTCTTTCGTTTTGCGAATAAAGTATGGCTTTACCAGGAACATTCACTACCATTACCTTGATACTCGGTGCCTGTTTTTACCTTGGAAATTGGTTTTTCGTGGACTTTTAGGGCTGCTGATCAAGGAGAAGCCTTTGTTTGTCGTCAGCCAAGTGTGAGGGTAAACGATGGGGGTTAATGTTCATTTCCGGTGTGAACAGCCTTTCTCGATTTTTTATTATACCTTTTGAATCTTCATTAAACAATGAGGTAAATCTAAGCTGGAATTCCGTGGCGAGCTAGACTACGGCAGTTGACGTTATTCTATAGAATTTTACCTGCTGAACTAGAATCTATTTCAAGTAATTTTTTTTCGCTCCGCTGTAATTAAGCTGTAATTTACCTTAGAACTGTAGCCAACAGTAAAGGGGACCTGTTGGGAATCGGGGTTTTGAGTGGGGTAAAACACTTTTGAGAATAACTAATGGTAAGGGGGACCCATTGGGAATCGGGGTTGTGGGTGGGGTAAAACACTTTTGGGAATAGCTAATGGTAAGGGGGACCCATTGGGAATCGGGGTTGTGGGTGGGGTAAAACACTTTCAAGAATAGCTAATGGTAAGGGGGACCCATTGGGAATCGGGGTTTTGGGTGGGGTAAAACAATTTTGAGAATAGCTAATGGTAAGGGGGACCCATTGGGAATTGGGGTTTTGGGTGGGGTAAAACACTTTTGAGAATAGCTAATGGTAAGGGGGAAACATTGGGAATTGGGGTTTTGGGTGGGGTAAAACACTTTTGAGAATAGCCAATGGTAAGGGGGACCCATTGGGAATCAGGGTTTTGGGTGGGGTAAAACACTTTTGAGAATAGCTAATGGTAAGGGGGACCCATTGGGAATTGAGGTTGTGGGTGGGGTAAAACACTTTTGAGAATAGCTAATGGTAAGGGGGAATCGTTGGGAATCAGGGTTTTGGGTGGGGTAAAACACTTTTGAGAATAGCTAATGGTAAGGGGGACCCATTGGGAATCAGGGTTTTGGGTGGGGTAAAACACTTTTGAGAATAGCTAATGGTAAGGGGGACCCATTGGGAATTGGGGTTGTGGGTTGGGTAAAACACTTTTGAGAATAGCTAATGGTAAGGGGACCCATTGGAAATCGGGGTTTTGGGTGGGGTAAAACAATTTTGAGAATAGCTAATGGTAAGGGGGACCCGTTGAGAATTGATGTTTTGGGTGGGGTAAAACACTTTTGAGAATAGCTAATGGTAAGGGGGACCCATTGGAAATCGGGGTTTTGGGTGGGGTAAAACAATTTTGAGAATAGCTAATGGTAATGGGGACCCGTTGGGAATTGGGGTTGTGGGTGGGGTAAAACACTTTTGAGAATAGCTAATGGTAAGGTGGAATCGTTGGGAATTGGGGTTTTGGGTGGGGTAAAACACTTTTGAGAATAGCTAATGGTAAGGGGGACCCATTGGGAATCGGGGTTGTGGGTGGGGTAAAACACTTTTGAGAATAGCTAATGGTAAGGGGGACCCGTTGGGAATCGGGGTTTTGGGTGGGGTAAAACACTTTTGAGAATAGCTAATGGTATGGGGGATCCGTTGGGAATCGGGGTTTTGGGTGGGGTAAAACAATTTCGAAAATAGCAAATGGTAAGGGGGACCCGTTGGGAATCGGTGTTTTGGGTGGGGTAAAACACTTTTGAGAATAGCTAATGGTAAGGGGGACCCGTTGAGAATCGGGGTTGTGGGTGGGGTAAAACACTTGAGAACAGCTAATGGTAAGGGGGACCCATTGGGAATTGGGGTTGTGGGTGGGGTAATACACTTTTGAGAATAGCTAATGGTAAGGGGGGCCCATTGGGAATTGGGTTTGTGGGTGGGGTAAAACACTTTTGAGAATAGCTAATGGTAAGGGGGACCCATTGGGAATCGGGGTTGCGGGTAGGATAAAACACTTTTGAGAATAGCTAATGGTAAGGGGGACCCGTTGGGAATCGGGGTTGTGGGTAGGATAAAACACTTTTAAGAATAGCTAATGGTAAGGGGGACCCTTTGGGAATTGGGGTTGTGGGTGGGGTAAAACACTTTTGAGAATAGCTAATGGTAAGGGGGGCCCATTGGGAATCGGGTTTGTGGGTGGGGTAAAACACTTTCAAGAATAGCTAATGGTAAGGGGGACCCATTGGGAATCGGGGTTGCGGGTAGGATAAAACACTTTTGAGAATAGCTAATGGTAAGGGGGACCCGTTGGGATTCGGGGTTGTGGGTAGGATAAAACACTTTTAAGAATAGCTAATGGTAAGGGGGACCCGTTGGGAATCGGGGTTTTGGGTGGGATAAAACACTTTTGAGAACAGCTAATGGTAAGGGGGACCCATTGGGAATTGGGGTTGTGGGTGGGGTAATACACTTTTGAGAATAGCTAATGGTAAGGGGGACCCGTTGGGAATCAGGGTTGTGGGTAGGATAAAACACTTTTAAGAATAGCTAATGGTAAGGGGGACCCGTTGGGAATCAGGGTTTTGGGTGGGGTAAAACACTTTTGAGAATAGCTAATGGTAAGGGGGAAACGTTGGGAATCGGGGTTTTGGGTGGGGTAAAACACTTCTGAGAATAGCTAATGGTAAGGGAACCTATTGGGAATTGGGGTTTTGGGTGGGGTAAAACACTTTTGAGAATAGCTAATGGTAAGGGGGACCCATTGGGAATCGGGGTTTTGGGTGGGGTAAAACACTTTTGAGAATGACTAATGTTATGGAGGACCCATTGGAAATCAGGGTTTTGGGTGGGGTAAAACACTTTTGAGAATAGCTAACAGTAAGGGGGACCTGTTGGGAATTGGGGTTTTGAGTGGGGTAAATAACTTTGGAAAAAGTTTGGCCACCTTATTTTGTATTTCCTGTCATATATGTCATTTGGAACATGAAATACAAGCATAAAAAAAGGACAAATAAACGGGCAACAGGAGCTGTTTCAATGGCACTTTTGTTCCGATACGATATACAAACCGTTGGTCCTTTACATTAGGAGAATTACTTTCAGCATAGGCTGGAAACTGCCATTAAACTCTTGAGCAAGGTGGTTAGGCAGTAACGGTAATTCTATATATTAACTCCGCGCCTGTTTTTACCTTGGAATCTGGTTCTTTCTCCACTTTTACGGCTTCTGATAATGGAGGTGAGTTTGTTTGTTGGCAGCCAAGTGTCATTTGCCCCCTAACTTTATTCAGCAGTAAAGGGGGACTGTGGGAATCAGGGGTTCTGGGTGGGGGAAAACAGAGAACTGGAGTGGACATGTATACATTATGGGGGCGCTGGCTGGAGGGGAAAACGAGAAGGAGCCATACGCAAAAGGGAGAGAGCGGCTGAAAGGGTGGGGGGTAACGAGGCAGGGAGGGAGAAATTTCCTCACGTGCCCCAAAAGCGGGGGTAAGTGGGGAGCGGTGCAAGAAGGGGGTGGGAGGTAGATTTCGCAAGTGGGAAACTCGTCGGGAATGAGTGCGTGTAGAAGCGTAACCCTGGGGGTGGGGGAGGGAGGAAACACTGCCCAGTAAGGGGGATGGGGACAAAGTGTGTGGCCGAAAAAAAACAAACTTGTTCCGACACAATATACAAACCCTTGGTCCTTTACATTAGGAGATTACTTTCAGGCGTAGGCTGGAAACGGCCGTTGAACTTCAAACAAGGTGGTTAGGCAGTTAACTACTGTCCGGGAGGCAGGAGTACCGCCTGCCCGGATGTAAACATTCCAATTTGCTTTCGGCCGTCGTAGCGCTCGGACGTTGTTCTTCGCCGCTCTCTGCCTGACAGCATTTTTTCGTCATTTTTGGTGGGAATATTCTTTTTTTTCTTTAAAATGGAAAAATCATCTAAACCCTCCTATCCCCAGCGTGTGTGTCCTGGGGTAGGGGGTAAAAAGTGTAATTCTTTCAGATCTAGAGTCGACGTGGACCCACACGCACTCTGTACATCTTGCAGGGGGCGTGTGTGTTCACGCGACTCGACTTGTAGTGAGTGTTGTTTGTGGTCCTCCGAGCAATGGGGCAAGTTCGAGGGGAGGTGACGTTACCATCGTAAGCCTACCAAGGAGTCGTCCGAGGGAAACACGCCCCCGATGACTCCAGTGGTGGCTAAATGTGTCGGGTTCGTTTCTCCTCCCGGCAAACTTCCCCTTCTTGCTCCCTCTCCCTCGGGTGAGGACTCCCCTCCCCTTCCTCTTATATTTCTTCGTTTGTGGAATGGGGGGGGGAGAGTTGGACCAGGACATCCTCTCGGGGTCTCTTCCCGTTGGAGGGAGTTTTTTCCCCAGAGCGGGTAGAGGCTTCCATTGCTAACCCGACTGTTTGCTTCAGGTCCCGGGCTGGATAGCCAGGCCATGATCCCAACTCTCCTGGCTACACCTGGGCCTACCTGGCGTTCCGTCACTGGAGGGGATTGGCTCCCCTGTCTGGTGCTCCAGTGACAACCACACAGCGGCAAGCGACAGCCACCACCACAACTGTCACCATGTTGAGGTTTGTCCAGCTGCCGGTTTCGGTGGCTTTGCATCTGGACACCCAGGTTTCGGCGTCATGCCGCGGGCCACCACGCTGTTCCACTGCCGCCTGGCTTCCTGGCTCCATTCACAACGCTGGGCCTCCTACATGGTGACGTCATCATTTTGCCATATGTGACTGTTGCTGCCCCTGTTGCTGACCCTGGCCTGTCTTTGGACCACGGTTCCTCGTCTGACTCTCCAGCCCGGCCCTTCGTCTGTTCAGTCCCCATCCCATCGACCCTGGCCGGCCCGACATGATCTCCACGCGGAGGGGCGGCGCCTGCATTCCCTGGCCCCGCCCCGGTTCCTGGCTGCGCGCGATGCTCTCTCCCCCAGGCAATTGCTGGCCCGAGCTCCATGGTCTCTGCCCGGGATGCACCTTCTGCTGCTGCAGCCCCTCCTACTGTTCCTCCTGTTCTTCGGTGGCCTCGCTTTCCTGGCTTGGGGATTTGACTGCTTTCCTGAAGCAGATGGTGAAGAAGAAGAAGAAGAAGAGAGGTCTAGGAAGGTGTCGTCTTCGTCTTCATCTTCATCTTCATCATCATCGTCTTTGTCTGCTGCTTCTTCTTCTCTTCTCCTTCCGAGGCTTTGCAGCCAAAGAAGAAGAAGTCTGCCTCCCAAGAAACCTTGCACCGAGATTTCAAAGGGTCTGCCCTCCTTCCACAGGGAAGGCAGTGGGATCTCTCGTTGGCTCTTCCCGATCCTCGGATCAGGGAACCGCTGCCCTGGCCTCGGGTCAGGGCACCGGGAGCCAAGGGCGTGCAGACCAAGGTCGGCACTCCCCTGCTGTGCCTAAGAAACCTCCTGCTTCTAAGGCCAGCGAGTCCGCGTCGGACACTTGTTCGCGAGTTGCTCAGTACCCGGGTTTCCAAGGAGACCGGGTACCCCAGTCTGATACGGGAGAAACTTCTCTCCGTACAGACCAGGGCGTGGGGTGAGAGAAAGAGCCGGGGCATGCAGGTGCTCCGACTCTTCCTGCTGGCACTCCTTCCAGTGCCAAGTCAGGTTCCCGGGACAATGCTTCAGCCCCCTCGGGGCTGAACACCTGGAGAGAGGTGGGAAGAAGTCCCCTGCTCAGTCTTCCTGAGAGGCTCCGGCCTCGAAGAAGACTGGGGCGCGTCCAGAGGACAGCGCAAGCTCGCGCCAGCCAGCCCATGCGCTCGGCTCCTCCCAGTCCCCGGCCACGTCCCACGCGCGGCCAGCCTGGCTCGGGGAGGTGAGTGCGGCTCGGCTCTCGCGAGCCGCTCCGCTCTCCTCGGGAGATGCATTTCACCTGGGCTAAAGCGGTCTCCTCGACCCGGGGGCTGCCGTCATCACTGCGGGTTGGTGACCGCTCTCGGCCCGCTGCCTCTGCTGGTTCTGCCAGCAAGGCCAGTGGGAGTGCCCGATCTTCCTCGCCTGTCCCCTCTGCCTCTTGGGGTTCTCTTCCAGGGGCGTGAGTCGGAGAGGAAGAACTCTGGGGAGTTGTTCTCCTCAGAGTTCACCTGCGTGGGGGGTATACCTGGCTCGGTACTCGACCAGGTCTTATGCCCGTGTGGTTCAGGAAGGATCACGGGGTCTGCCGAGGTTCTCCCCCTCCTGCAGGGAGAGTAGATCGGGAGGACCGCACTCTGGAAGGACTCGAGGGTCCTCTGCCCCAGGATGCGGACACCCCGAGATACAGAGGACTTTTGCAGAGGTTATCGCGCTGATTCGTCAGCACAATGACCTAGGGGGGAAGGGACCACGGCCTCATCTGTGGATTGTCCGTCGCGCCTCGAATCCTTCTGGGGACCCAAGAAGGAACCCAAGGCTTTGGTGGGGCTGCCGTGGTCCACGCTTGCCGAGGGGTCCTCGATCAGGTGAACGGTCTTGTGTCTGGGCAAGACAGTTCCTTAGCCGATCGAGCCGCTCGGACAAGCTTCTTCCCCCCCTCTGCCTCAACAGAAGCGTTTCTACACACCAGCGGAAGGGGCATTGCTGACTAAACAGGTTGACCCGGACCTGACTCATTTGGATCCGGGTCTGTCGTTGCAGCAATTACTGCAGAGAGCATCTCCCTCTCTCTCAGCAAGAAGCTGCAACCCTGGAAGCCACCGCCATGGCGGCCTTCCAGGCAGTCTCCTGGCTCGATCTGTGGTCCTTCACAGTATCCAAGGGCAGCTGCTTCCTCAGGCGCTATTGTACCTGGGAGGACTCCACCTTTGGGAGACTGTGCCAGTCTGGGGGTAGGGCTATTTCCTACCTCGCCCACCAGACTGCAAACCTGTGGGCAAACCTGGTGCTAAAGCGGAGAGATGCTGTTCTCTCTCGCTTTGCCAGGTCTGTAGGTCCCGAGTCAGCAATGCCCTGCGGAATGGACCGTTGCTGGGTTCCTCCTCTCTCTTCCCTAGAGAGTTGGTGGACGCCTGCGGTGGACAAGCGCCGTGCCGATGACAGCGACCGGCTTGTCCACCAGGCAGTGGCCAAGACCTCCGGTCTTCTCGTTCCACTGCAGCCAGGTCTTCGGGCCAGGCTGGCACTTCCTCGGCCCCTAAGAAGTCCCAGTCTTCGAAGGGGACCCGAAGAAACACCCAGCCTTCTTCTTCCTCAAGAAAGGGGGGTTCTCTCCCGCCCTTTTCAGCCCACTTTCCAATCTGGTAAAGGGGGCAAGGGGAAGAAGAAGAAGGGGAAACGCTAGGGGCGGCGTTCCCCCCAAAAGCTGCCGAAGGTGGGGGGGTGCCTGTCGAGCCATTGGGCAACATGGCAGCGACATGGAGCCGAGACCTGGATAGTGGATGTCCTTCGGGAGGGATATCTACTACCCTTCGAGTCTCGGCCTCCCCTCACCTACACTCCGGTCCATCTCCAAACTTATCTTTCAGGTTCACTCGAAGGACACCGCACTACAGCAAGAAGTGCAAGCCATGCTGAGCAAGGGTGCTGTAGAAGTCGTGTCGGACCAGTCTCCAGGCTTTTACAGCCAAATCTTTCTCGTAGAGAAAGGTATCAGGGGATGGAGACCGGTCATAGACCTCTCTCCCTTGAACCGTTTCGTTCGCCAGACTCGGTTCACGATGGAAACAGTGCAAACTGTGCTGGCCTCCATCAGGGAGAACGACTTCATGCTTACGGTGGACTTGAAGGATGCGTATTTCCAGATACCCATCCATCCGTCCTCGCGCAAGTACCTCCGCTTTGTCCTCGGGGAGTCGGTCTTCCAATTCAGGGCACTTTGCTTCGGGCTCTCGACCGCTCCCCAGGTGTTCACGAGAGTATTCTCTCTCGTGTCAGCTTGGGCCCACTCGCACGGGATACGTCTTCTGAGGTATCTCGATGACTGGCTAGTCCTGGCGAGCTCTCGCTCGCAGTTGCTACAGGACAGGGATCGTCTCCTCGAGTTTTGGGGGATCTTGGGATCATGGTAAATCTGGAGAAGTCAGATCTCACCCCAAGCAGAGGATAAAGTACCTGGGCATGCTGATAGAGACATGGTGGCAGCGAAAGTCTTTCCCTCGGACTCTCGTATCAGCAAGTTCAGGCAGGCAGCACAGCTGTTCCTGTCTCGACAGGAGCAGCCAGCTCGGCAATGGCAAGTCGTCATCGGTCACCTGTTGTCTTTGGAGAAGCTAGTACCTCATGGGCGTCTTCACCTGCAGTCTCTCCAGTGGAGACTAAAGGAGTATTGGTCCCAGTCCCGAGACCCCCAGTCCTTCCTCATTCCTCTTTCCGAGGAAGGTGAGAAAGGACCTTTGCTGGTGGTGGACGACAGGAACCTCTTGATAGGAGTATCCCTGCATACTCCCCCTCCGGACATGCTTCTGTTCTCAGACGCATCGACCGAGGGATGGGGCGCACACCTGGAGGAGTTGCTGACTTTGGGAGTGTGGCACCGAGACGACAAGCACCTTCACATCAACATCCTGGAACTCAAGGTGGCCTTCCTGGCCCTCCAAGAGTTCCAGGATCGAGTGATGGGACACTCTGTGGTACTGATGAGCGACAATACCACGGTAGTGGCATACGTCAACAAGCAGGGGACTGGTGTCCCTCCAGCTTCACCAGTTGACAATGCAGGTGCACGAGTGGGCCGTGGCTCACTTGGTAGAGCTGTCAGCCAGGTACATTCCAGGCAAGAGGAATGTCGTGGCAGACAAGCTCAGCTGCCAGAAGCCAGGTGGTAGGGACCGAATGGTCCCTCCATCAGGAAGTGCGGAAAGGCTGTTCGACCTGTGGGGCGTCCAGTCATCGATCTGTTCGCCACCCGGCACAACAGAAAACTCCAGGTCTTCTGTTCTGTCGTGCCGGACCCATGGGGCCGCTGCGGAGGACGCGTTCCAACACCCCATGGGACAATCTCGACACATATGCCTTTTCCCCATTCTGTCTGATTGGCCGGAGTGATCAGCCAAGTGATGATCACCCCGAATCTCAGAATGACTCTGGTGGCACCCAAATGGCCCCAGGCCAGTTTGGTACCGGACCTGCTAGCTCTCCTCTCCGAGGCGCCGAGAGAGATCCCCCCTGGCCCAACCTGCTGTGTCAACCTCACCACATAGAGCGGTTCCACCAGGCAGTGCATTCCCTGTGTCTTCACGGCTGGAGGTTATCCACCATCTCTTGCGAGCGAGAGGCTTTTCGCGTCGCGCAGCAACAGAGATGGCAGGATACCTCAGAAGATCCTCCCGCAGCGGTATACCAGGGAAAGTGGTCCGTCTTCTGTGGTTGGTGTCGTCGAGTTGTGGGGGTATCTCTCCAGTCAGAGGTACTACTCAGCAGGTCACGGACTTCCTTGCCTTCCTTCACCGAGAGAAGCTTCTCTCCACTTCAGCTGTGAAAGGCTACCGTGCCACACTAGGCCTAGTCTTGCAGCTGAAAGGAGTAGACATCTCTTCCTCCTTCAAGATTTCCCTACTGATGAGAAGCTTTGAACGGTCTTGCCCACCCAGGGATCTCAGGCCCCTGCATGGGATGTGACTCTCGTTCTAAGGAGCCTGACTCGTGCACCGTTGAGCCTTTACGAGAGTCGTCAGACAGGGATCTGACCCTCAAGACTGTCTTCTTGCTTGCCCTGGCATCGGCGAAGAGAGTTGGCGAACTTCACGGACTTTCCTTTGATGTCAAACACTCGAGGGGATGGGGATCAGTTACGCTCGATTTCATCTTGGATTTTGTAGTGAAGACTCAGAACCCTTCGGTCCCTGACGCACGGTTCGAGTCCTTCACGATCCCCTCCTAGAGGACTTTGTAGGTAATGAACCAGACGAGATGCTACTGTGTCCTGTTAGAGTGCTGTGGCGCTATCTGAAGAGGACTCGGCGCCTCCGGCCTGAGTGTCGACGACTCTTCGTTAGTACTGGCTCGACCAAGAAAGAAGTGTCCAAGAACACCATCTCTTTCTGGTTTTGTGAGACGATAAGGAGAGCATATTCTGCTGCAGGAGAAGACGACACCGGTACGCTTCGTCCGAGAGCTCACGAAGTCCGCAGCATTGGTCCGTCCCTCGCATTCCGGAAGAACATGTCGGTTTCACAGGTGCTGAAGGCGGGTGTGTGGTCCCAACAGACTACCTTCACCTCCTTCTACCTCCAGGATGTTGCTCACAAGTCCTTGGACACTTTTTCCTTGGGTCCTGTGGTGGCTGCTCAACAAGTTGTGTAGCTTATCCAGCTCCTCTAACAGGACAGGTTGCATCTCGCCTAAGATGTACGGTTGTGATTGGGAGAATGAATGTGGAGTGACTGGCCTCTCTTCTTTCTCCCCATCCTGGCTCTCTTCCCACGGGCAGGGAGCGGACGTGCCGTTAAAGCTGGATCTGCTGGATCTGGCGGTCGAGGCAGGTAAGCACCCAACGGAGCTCCGTTCTATTTTCCGTTCAGGTTAATAGAAGCAACCCCACTCCTTCCTCTTGCAAGGGGAGGAAGGAGACCATGACTATAAGACAAACCCAATGCTTGTATTTGCCTTGTTGTCATCCGACTCAAGTTCTTCTAGCCTACTTTGCATGAACTGACGTTTTCCTCTTTCATGCAAAGGGACCCAGAAGTCTGACAAACTGATCCTGCGTTTCTTACAACCCGATCATTTTGTCAGAGGCAGTTTTTCCCTTCCTCGCTCTCTCGACCAGGAAGGGAAGACAAGGTGGTGAACTCCAGTCAGTTCAGGAGACTCATTCAGATTCCTCCCTCCAACCAGTGAGTCTCCTAATGTAAAGGACCGAGGGTTTGTATATTGTGTCAGAACAAATCACAATTTTTTAAAGTAAATTGTATTTTTCCTAACTATACAAACCCGAGGTCCTTTACATTTTATGCCCACCTCATGCCACCCCTCAATCTGATACCTGGGCTGAAAGGCAAATTGGAATGTTTACATCTGGGCAGGCGGTACCCCCACCTCCCGGACAGTAGTTAACTGCCTAACCGCCTTGTTTGAAGTTCAACGGCTGTTTCCATCCTACGCCTGAAAGTAATCCTAATGTAAAGGACCTGGGGTTTGTATAGTTAGGAAAAATACAATTTACTTTAAAAAATTGTGATTTTTTTTTTTACATAAAACAAACGCCCCCAAAAGCCATTGTCAATTGTCATCTATTATTAGAAAAAATAATAGATAAATTAATTTCACACGCGAGACATATTTTAGTTATATTTCAACTTAAAAACACTTTGTATAAAGAAAAATAACCTTGCGCCTTTATAAATAAAGTATCTAGAGGAACTATCCCAATTCAATGTTCTAACTAGAACCAAGAAAAGTTTTCTGAACGAGAGACAGGTTAAATGCAGTGAAATAAAATTTTTGTCTGCAATTTCCAAACCAAAGCATTTTGGCTATGATTGCAATTTATAATACAAAAGCAATATAAGAATATACAACATGTATGATTGGATACAGTGAATTATTGTGCTTTAACATTTTAAAAGATCGTTTGGAAAAGATGCATATTCGACCCCCATTAGTTTGCTCTTCATATAGGGGTAAATTTTGTAATTCAGAAATACAGAGGAATGTGCATTACTGATGAATGGTCTATGCATTCTGGAAGTTAGAAAAGGACAGAGTTGCTAAAGCATTCACATGAGGTCATCATCTGCTAAGTCTGTGAGGGCAGGTAATTCTTCTCTTGTTAAAGTTCTCCTATTAACTCTCCTTTGTGTGTTTACCCTGTTTGCAATGTATCACCGTGTCAAGTTAAATGACAAATGGACATAAATTTCTCCATCCTTGCAGCCATCCAGTCTGGGCCAAGCCACAAAAATCACATATCACCAGTGAAGTGTTAGTGGAGAGGTGTCTGTTCACGGCCCCTCGTTCTCCCAGGTCTAGACCTCTGTCGGACTTGGTTCAGGGAGAGGGCATTCGAAAACAAATTGGAGTGGATATTCAACGATTGCCTGTGGGGCTTATTCTTTCAATCGTATTCCTGTTGTGATCTCCCAGTGTTGCTTGTTTCTTCAGGACCATAGACATTGTTTGTGCTGTTTGTGAAGTGCCAGTGCAGTGCAGTGTAATGTTAGTGACTCTTTTGATTTGGTGGCATTCTTTGTATTTCTCTTGTGCCCCTCCCAGCAGCCGAAGAAAAGAGTGACGGACCCCATTACCCCCACCCAGGAGGAGCCTGAACCTTTTCACCCACCCTCATCAAAGCAGCAGATCAGCCCCGACTTCGGAAGGAAGTCACCAAGTCTACTATTGCCCGTGTGGCGTGACCCGTTCCAGGGCGTCTACCGCCCACCCACCAGGAACCCTCCCAGACCCTCTCTGCACTCCCCACCTGCCAGTGTTCAACAAGACCCAGTTTTATTTACAGTAACTTTTATAATTAAAATCTAGAAATTCTTCTCATCTCTCTCCTCTTCTTTTAAACTGTGGATGCACCTGTTGCTGACAACGGTTCATAATGGCACAAGTCTTGACATCAAGACGATGCACCTGAGGATATACAACACGACCAGGATTCTTCTCTGAGGACCACCAGTTGGCCTTCAGCATGTCTCACCGGCGCAGACTTCAACCCCACCAGGTTTTCAACACTGGCAGCGCCCTGCCTTCCTCTCCACACCACCTGATTCTGCGCCTCCGGCAGCTCCAAATGCAGAGTTTCCTCTCATCACCTACCTTGAGGAAACTGACTGTGCACCTGTCTTGTGTCTTCTGTCGGAGAGAGAAGAAAATGATCGAAGAAGATGAAGAAATAGAAGAGGACTTTCCAGGAATTAAGGAGAAATCTTCCGGGTTATAAGGAGTTACTCAAGTTTCACGTGGAAAACTTTGGGGACTCTTTTACAAGCCTGCCCAAGACTCAAGCTTCTCCCAGATCGCAGTTTAACAACTACACAACCCGGACCCAGCTCCTTTTACACCCTAGCCATCACCCCCACAGAAGGCTATCAAGAAAATTAACCCTGGCTCTCAGACAAGAGAGAGTCCAAGAGTATGTTTTGTCTTCCACCCTCCAGATTGGCTCAGGATGGCCGCATGCCCAGACTGGAGAACGATTTTTTCTTTGGGTGTGTCTGCCTCCATCATGACAGACTTCTCCAGTCTAGTGGATTCAAGTCGTCACACAGCTCTTCAATCAGCAGAAGATCTTTTCACGCAGTCAGAGTTGGATCATCTTCTCAGAGTATTTTTCGCTGTTGTGGAGGTCATCAGTTTCCTTGATTGGTCAGTGGCGGCTCTGGCTAGGAAAGTCAAAGAATTCGGACTTTCGGATGCGCAGTCGACGGATTTCACTTTGTTAGTCGACTGCATAGACAAGGGGGTATGCGATTGTGCCTTGAGCTAACTTCCGGTTTTGCAACCGGAGTTCTGAAGAAACGACAACTCTGGTGCTCTTTTTTGTGGGGTGTTTCCGCAGCCAGAGGTCTGCTCTCCTCTTTGCTCCTTTGTCAGAAGGACCACTTGTTCCCGAAGGCTTTAGTTCGAGAGACTGCTGAAGCTCTCACACGTGGCCCTACACAGGACCTGTTGGCTCAGTCAGCAAAGAAAGCCAAAGAAGACTAGAAGAAGACACTCTGCCAGCTACTTCCACCAAAACTTCGGTGTAAAGGACACTTCCAAGTCGTTCAGGGCAAGTCTGCTTCACCGGCCCTTTTCCAAGTTAAATGTGGGAAAGGAAAATCTTTAAAAAGTGACCTTCCAATTTTCAACAAAAGAAATGAGTGTGCTGTCCTCCACATAGCAGTAGGTGCCAGACTCCAGTCGTTCTCGGAAGCCTGGCAAAAGGTCACTCAAGATCCTTGGACCTCAGGTGATCCAGAGAGGGTACTCCATCCCATTCCAACAAAAGCCCCCTCTCCATCGGACGCTCCAGTCGTTTTTCCAACATACTCCAACGACTCTCAGAAGTTTTTGCGCCCTTCGAGAAGAAGTAGAAGCACTGCTAAGGAAACAAGCCATCGAGTTAGTGCCGACCCCATGCTCTCAGGGGTTTTACAACCATTCTCTTTTTAGTTTCAAAGGCGTCGGGAGGTTGGAGGCCGGTTCTAGACGTGAGCGCATTGAACGTTTTTGTAAAAAAACGAAAAATTTTCGATGGAAACGACAGTCAGTGTTAGCATCTCTTCAAGGGCGACTGGATGGTCTCGATAGACCTCCAGGATGCGTGCTTTCCATGTTCCTATCCATCAGGAATCAAGGAAGTTCCTGAGGTTTGTTTTCCAAAGCAAAGTTTTCCAGTTCAGAGCTCTTTGTTTGGACTGTCAACTGCACCTCAAGTGTTTACAAGAGTTCTGTCAACGGTATGAAGAATCTTCACTTACAAGGAATAAGGATGTCAATGTATCTGGACGACTGGCTTCTGAAAGCACACTCCAAAGCCAAATGTGTGGAGGACCTAATGAAGACATTATCTCTGATAAAGGAACTAGGCCTACTAGTCAATGGAAGGAAATCGTCCCTGTCACCATCACAGCAGATAGTTTATTTGGGAGTGAGAATGGACTCTCTGACTTTCGGGCTTCTCCGTCACGGATGAAGTAGAGTCTTGTCTAAGCATGATAGACGACTTTCTACATGTGGAGGTTTGCTCAGCCAACCAGTGGATGAGCTTACTGGGGACCTTAGCCTCGATGGAGAAGTTCGTAAAACTGGGGAGACTCAAGATGAGGCCTCTGCAGTTTTATCTACAAAGCCAATGGCCACGCAAAACCCATCCAGTTCCTTTCTTTTCAAGATCTCAGATCAGATCAAGAAGGAGCTGTTCTGGTGGAATTCATGGGAAAGGCTACAGGAGGGAATTTCTCTTTTATCAAGAACCCAGACCTCACACTCTTGTCAGGCGCTTCGGATCAGGGGTGGGGAGCGACTTTAGACAACAAGGAATGTCAGGTGGGGCCTGTGGCAGGAAGAGCAGAAAGAACTGCACATAAATGTGAAAGAACTGAAAGCGGTACATCTAGCCCTGATGCAATTTCAGCAAGAAGTAAAAGGCAAGGTTATTCTAGTTCAGTCGGACAACACGACAGCTCTTGCTTATATCAAGAGGCAGGGGCACTCATTCCTTCTCCTGTATCAGGCGACCAAGGAACTTTTAGAATGGTCGGAAGAGAACGAGGTCACGTTATTGACCAGGTTCATAAAAGCGAGAGGAATGTAACAGCGGATCTTTTAAGCAGGAAGAACCAAGTCTTGCCCACGGAATGGACCTTACATCCTTCAGGTTTGCAAACGATTGTGGAATCTGTGGGGTTGTCCGCTAGTAGACCTGTTTGCAACAGACAGAACAAAAAACGCCTCCCAGTATATTGCTCCCCAGATCCGGACGACAAGGCACTTTGGGTGGATGCAATGACAATGAGTTGGGATTGCCTAGATCTTTACGCTTTTCCACCGTTCAAAATTATCAGGAAGGTCTTGGAAAAGTTCAGGAACCACAAGAACACCAAGATGACTCTAATCGTTCCTTCTGGCCATCGAGGGAATGGTTCCCAGATCTTCTCCTCCTCCTCGCAGATTTTCCGAGGATCCTCCCGTCGAGGAAAGATCTACTCAGACAACCCCACTTCCTGAGGTTCCATCAGAACTTGTGGGCTCAAACGGCTTGTCGCCTGCAGACTGTCGACGACTCCTCAGGAAGAGAGGTTTTCAAAGGAGGTTGCAAAGCGCCATTATCTGACCCAGAAGAAAGTCTTCTGACCGCAGTATACCAGGCTAGATGGAATCAGTTTAGAACCTGGTGCAATAGACATGGAGTTTCGTCTTCTAAAACCTCTCTAAATCAAATAGCGAAGTTCTTGCTATTTTTTTTAAGGAGAAAGGATTGTCTTTGAGCACGATTAAAGGGTATCGATCAATGCTTGCACTTACTGATTTAAGCACAGAGGTCTAGACATCTCGAACAATCAGGATCTAACAGATTTACTTAAGTCTTTTAATACCTCGAAGACGAAAGTTCAGAGACCCTAAACAAATAGCATGGAATCTGGACATCGTTCCTTAAATGGATTTGTTCAGATCCGACCTGAGCCTTTGGCAAATGCATCGCTGAGAAACTTGACTAAGAAAACTATTTTCTAGTAACAAGAACTGGTTCAACAGCCAGGAGGGTGAGTGAGGTTCATGCATTGACAAAACATTGGTTTCTCTCAAGGAAAAGCTGTTTGTTCTTCCTCTCTTAGGTTCTTAGCGAAGACTCGAAGATGCGTCCAGACCATGGCTGAGGTCTTTCAGCATTAAGAGCCTTTCAGATCTTGTGGGAGAAGGAGAACAAGAGAGATTGTTGTGCCCGGTGAGAGCCTTAAAGTTCTATATTCACCGAACAAAAGGTATCAGGGGGCTCTTGGAGAACTTGTGGTGTTCTGTGAGAAACCCGTCAAGACCACTTTCTAAGAATGCTCTTGCTTTCTTCTTAAGAGAAGTTATTTCAGAAGCCCATGTCCATTGTCAGGACTCAGACACGGGAACTCTGAAAGTGAGAGCACATGAGATAAGAGCTGTAGCTACTTCTTTGGCTTTCAGGCACAACCTCTCAGTGCAGAAGATTGTGAATTCTACATCCAGCGATGTAAGTCGGTCTTCGCATCGCATTACTTGTCAGAATTGAAGACTGATTTTGACAATGGCAGTACCTTAGGGCCTTTAGTAGTTACTGACACGGTGGTGGGTGAGGGAGAAAGAGGGCAACCCTATCCACTAACATTTTCTCCTTGAAGTTGGAAATTGAGTTTGGTTTGCGTCGTTTTGTAGGTACTATGTTGTTGGTTTAGGAGTACCTACAATCTTTTAATTTTATGGTTGAAAGTTTTTAATTTTATATTTTGGTGTTGGAGGTGATCCCTTATTGTTAATTTGGAACACGCCCAGAGCAAGGGCATACTAAGTCTTGTCCGTCCAACGTTGTCCTCTGATGTGACAAGTACTAACAGATTGTATCTGACACCCGGATCCATTATATCCTGTCTATACAATCGAGGGATAAGCAGACTACAGAGGCAGTAACTGCTGAGTCAGCAATCCTTCAAGGTAAGGAACTAAAATTCATGTTTTTGATTTCTAACAATATATGTGGCTGACATGATCCCACCCCCTCTAAAGGTGCCAATCAGCTATATGTAACTACCAGGTAAGTCCTATAAGTAAAAATGATATTTTTATGATAAAATAAGGTTTTACTTATACTTACCTGGTAGTTACATATTCTGCTTTGCCCATGCCCCCTCTCATGTCAAGTGGGCTTAAAACTTAATGGGTTCTAGAACATTGTTGGGATAGTTCCTTGTTACCTATAGAGGGGCGCTGGTAGAGGGATCACCTAGATGTATGTTTTTAGCGCTAGCAGGAAATTTAAAATTCTGCTCGTCAGAGACGACAGCTATATGTAACTACCAGGTAAGTATAAGTAAAACCTTATTTTATCATAAAAATATCATTTTATTTTGGTAAAAACAAGAGCAGGAACTCTCCCAAGCTGGCTGGAAGGTGCAATCATCAACAGCTGAAAAACAATTTTTGAAAAGAGTTCAGCAAATTCCTTTGAATCTCAGAACTAACTGGCCTTACCTTATGGACCGGGAGGTAGAGATCATGCCAGACTGCCTTTAAAAATGCATGGAAATGGTTTGGTAGAAATGGCTCTTTTTAGACTTCCTCTGAAGGTAGTCTACAAAATTGAACACTTCCTCTGATAAAAGCTTGATTAACCATTTGTAGTTGCCTAAGCAGTAGGCCTCTCAAAAAGTTCAGTAACTGATCAGCTCTCTCACAAGACACTGGGAGGTCATGTTCAAAAAGTTCAGGCTCAGGTTCAGTTCGAACTGAGAACTAGCAAAAAGCTCACTGATTTGATTCAGCCACTGTACTGAACAAGAAACAATAAAAATCTGTATGTTTTAAGACCAGGAATGAAATATTCAATTAAATTTCCTGATGCACAATTTATGTTTCATTTCATAAAAGTGGGGACAACTACATTGCCAACACCATTGCAAGCCTCAAGGAACTTTGGACAGGAAGTTTTGCACAACTTACGTGTTACTTCACAAATGGGAACCACCCAAAAGGCCCTGCTTTTCATGACATTAAAGAAAGAAACCATAAATGTTTGAGAAAAATTTTATATGTGTGGGCAAAATTCATATTTTTGGGGTACAGTTGTCCAACTCCCTTTTGACACCGTGTTTGATACTAGGCAGGCGGGTTAAATGCATTTCACAGTGTTGTTTAGTGGAGTACCTGGGAAATGAATCCCCTTTCCAGATAAGATAAAACAGAGAAATGTTGTTGAAAGATGCCAAAAATTTCTGTAGTGTTGTTTTTGTTTTTAGGGTACAGGTACACTTTCCCGTCTGACCAGTTTACATTAGAAGGCTGGCAGGGTTGATAATTTTGCTGTCTTGTCATTTTTATGGGGATGATTCTCAGTAGTTCCTGATTCAGACAACAGTTGGGGCCTGAAAATTGCAACAGTTTCAGTAGAAAACCAGAAGAATGCAAGCTTTGGAAACTCCTAAAACAGGTTAAGAATAAACTCAAAGCTTATGTTTTTTTTCTTTCAGGTTAACTTATAGTTTGGGAGTGAACATGCAAGGTGTGTTGAATCATGCATAGGGATAACAGATTAACAAGTTATTGCACTTTCAGACAAATCATGAACCGTTCAAAACACTTCTTCCATACCTTTCAGGCCCTGTCATAAAAGAAGTTGCTCATGTTGAACTTCCTGAAGAAGGACAGCCTTCAAAGCAGGTGTATCCAGTTTGTAACTTTAACTAAACGATTTTTTCCAAGTGGGGGGTTCCAGTTTGCGTGACATGTTGTAAGATAATTCACTGGGTTAGGTCCCCAAACTCTGGATTGTTCTGACACAATATACAAACCTGAGGTCCTTTAGGAGAGAGGATTACTTTATGTAGGCTGCAGAAACCAAAATAATAATTGAACTTCAAACAAGGTGGTCAGGCAGTTAACTACTGCAATGCGGGAGTACAGCCTGCCCGGATTAAACATTCACAATTTGCTTTCGGATATAGAATGCGGACCGTTTGCTGTTTCTTATTCTCTGCCTGACTGCCCTTTTTCTCCTTTTCCCTGGGAACTTTTTGTTTTTTCTTTGCAAGATCATGAATGTTGATAAGCCTTAAATTCTTATCCCCAGGTTTTATGTCCTGGGTAGGAAGGCAAGAAATGTAATTCCTTTAGATCTAGCGTCAACGCGGACCCACGTGCTCTCTGGCCATCTTGCAGGGGGTGTGTGTGTTCACATGACGCTCCTTGCAATGAGTGTTGCTCTTGGTCTCCCGAGCAGTGGAGGAAGTTCGAAAAGGGAGGAGATGTTGCTACCGTCTTTAAGCTTTTTAGGAATTTTTCTGAGGGTAACATGCCATGAAAACTCCAGTGGTGGCTAATGTGATATTCGTTTCTCCCTCCCGGCAAGCTTCCCTTCTTGTTCCCTCTCCCTCGGGTGAGGACTCCCCTCCCCTTAAAGATAATTTGTTTCATTTCATCGTGTGGAAGTATACAGTTGGACTGTAGGACATCCTCTCGGGGTCCTCTTCTCATTCTGGAGTTTTTTCCTTCAGAATTTCTCTTTATTTTGAACTAACCCGACTTTTTTTCTTCAGGTTTTGGGTTTGAACCTCCAGGTCAGACTATCATAACCTGGCTACACCTGGGCCTACTTCACCGTTCCATCACTGGAGGTCTGGTTTACATCTGTCAGGCTCCAGTGACACCATATACATACAGCAACACTACACCTGAATTAACCTTGGTCACCATGTAGCATGTTCAGTTACTTGGTGTCAGTGGTTTTCACCTGGATACCCAGGTTTCAAGGCTGCCCTGCCTCTCATACACCATGCGGTACCACTGCCTTAAAGGGTTCCTGGCCTTTCTTAAGGTTAGGGCCCCTCCTTCAAAAATTCTTCATTTTTATAAAAAATTCATGCCCCTGTTTTGACAGGTGTCTCAACAACAATGTAGAGGGAGTGTCTTTGACTCTGTAAGCCCATTTACTGTCTTTCTCCCCAAACCTTCGAAACCCTGGCTTGGTCCAGCCTAATAACACCAATTTTTGCCATGCATTTCCTGCCCCAGTTTAATTGTATTGAACCAGTAAATATATATATATAAAGGTACCTCCTAATAATGAAGAAAATGCAAATTGCCGGGTTTTCTTCAAACATATCTAAGCCATCATTCAGAGGAGAAAAGTTTTAATTTATTTTATTTTTAACAAGAAATATTCTTTAATTTGTTTGTTCCGACACAATATACAAACCCTCGGTCCTTTACATTGGGATTACTTTCAGGCGTAGGCTGGAAACGGCCGTTGAACTCTTCAAACAAGGTGGTTAGGCAGTTAACTACTGTCCGGGAGGCAGGAGTACCGCCTGCCCGGATGTAAACATTCCAATTTGCTTTCGGCCGTCGTAGCTGAATGCGGACGTTGTTCTTCGCTCTCTCTGCCTGACTGCTCCTTCAGCTTTTGGTGGGAATTTTTTTTTTTTTTTTTGAAATGAAAAAATAATCTAAAACCTTCCTATCCCCAGCGTGTGTGTCCTGGGGTAGGGGAAAAAGTGCAACTCTTTTAGATCTAGAGTCGACGTGGACCCACACACCCTTTGCCACATCTTGCAGGGGACGTGTGTGTTCACGCGACGCTCCTTGTAGTGAGTGTTGTTCCTGGTCCTCCAGAGCAATGGGGAAGTTCGAGGGGAGGAGAGACGTTACCATCAGAAGCCTGCCAAGGAGTCGTCCGAGGGAAACATGCCCCGACGACTCCAGTGGTGGCTAATGTGTCGGGTTCGTTTCTCCCTCCCTGCAAACTTCCCCTTCTTGCTCCCTCTCCCTCAGGTGAGGACTCCCCCTCCCTTCCTCATTCATTTCATCGTTTGTGGAAGGGGTGGGGGGAGAGTTGATCAGGACATCCTCTCTGAGGTCTCTTCCCGTTCGGGGGGAGTTTTTCCCCAGAGCGAGTGGAGGCTTCCCCATTTTAACCGACTGGAGCATTGTTTTCAGGTTTCGGGCTGGATAGCCAGGCCACCAATCCTTATCTTCTGCCTGGCTACACCTGGGTCTACCTGGCGTTCTGTCACTGGAGGGATTGGTGTCCCATCTGTCCCCGCTCCAGTGACAGACTCAAGATTACCGACAGCCACCACCACGACTGTCACCATGTCAAGGATTTGTTCCAGAAGCTGGTGTCATGGTGGCTTCACATCTGGACACCCCATGTTTTGGCTGCATCCTGCCTCACCATGCTGTGCCGCTGCCCCCTGGGTTTCTGGCCCCTATCACGACCTGCTGGCCTTCCTACATGGTGACGTCATCATGCCCCGTATGTGACTGTCGCTGCCCCCGTTGCTGACCCTGGCTTGTTCATGACAATGGTTCCGGCTCCTCGTCTGACTCTCCAGCCTGGCCTTCGACTGTTCCAGTCCCCATCCCATCGACCCTGGGGCAGCCTGGCCTGGCTATCTCATCGCCACCCTGCCTTCATCCCTGGCCCCTCCACCTTTTGTTCCTGGCTGGCCGCACTGATGTTCCCCCCAGGCAAATGCTGGCCGAGCACCCGGTCTCTGCCCGGTTGTGCCTTCTGCTGCAGCCCCCCCTGGTTGTTCCTGAGTCTTCGGCTGCTCCTGCATGGTTGGGGGACTGACCTCCATCCTGAAGAAGATGGTGAAGAAGAAGAAGAAGAAGAGAGAGGTCTAGGAAGGTGTGTTGTCTTCATCTTCGTCTTTGTCATCATCGTCTTCATCTTTGTCTGCTGCCTCTTCTTCCTCTTCTCCTTCTGAGGCTTTGCAGCCAAAGAAGAAGAAGCCTGCCTCCCCCCAAAGAGGTCTCGCACTGAGACTTTCTAAGGGTCTGCCTCCTTCCACAGGGAAGGCAGTGGGATCTCTCGCTGGCTCTTCCCGATCCACGGATCAGGGAACCGCTGCTCTGGCCCCCGGGTCAGTCGCAGCGGGAGCCAAGGGCGTACAGACCACGGCCTGCACTCCCCCTGCTGCGCCGAAGAACTTCCTGCTTCTAAGGCCAGCGGGTCCGCGCCGGACACTCGTTCGCGAGTTGCTCCAGTACCGGGTTTCCAAGGAGACCCGGGTACCCCAGTCTGATACGGGAGAAACCTCTCTCTGTACAAACTCGGCCGTGGGCCGAGAGAAAGAGTCAGGGCATGCAGGTGCTTTGACTCTTCCTGCTGGTACTTCTGCAGGTGCCAAGCCAGGTTCCCGGGAAGGTGCATTGGTCCCTTGAGTCTGGACACCTGGAGAAGCAGAGAAGAGGTCCCCTGCTCAGTCTTCCTGAGAGGTTATGGCCTCGAAGAAGACTGGGGCGCGTCTAGAGGACAGCGCAAGTTCGCGCCAGCCAGCCTCGCGCTCGACTCCTCCCAGTCCCCGGCCACGTCCGCGCGGCCAGCCTGGCTCGGGGGAGGTGAGCGCTTGGCTCGCGCAAGCCGCTCCGCTCTCCTCGGGAGACTGCTTCACCCAGGCATAAGCACTCTCCTCGACCCAGGTTGCCATCACCACCTCCATGGGTTGGTGATCGCTTCCGGCTCGCTGCCCTTGTTGGTTCGGCCAGCAGGGCCAGTGGGAGTGCCCGATCCTCCTCACCTGTCCCCTCTACCCTTGGGCTTCTTCCAGGGGCGCGAGTCGGACAGGAAGAACTCTGGGGAGTTTCTCCCCAGAGTTCACCTCGTGGGGGTATGAACCTGGCTCAGTCCTTGGCTCGACCAGGTCTTACGCCCGCGTGGTTCAGGAAGGATCACGGGGTCTGCTGAGGTTCTCCCTCCTGCAGGGAGAGTAGATCGGGAGGACCGCACCCTGGAAGGACTCGAGGGTCCTCTCCCCCAGGATGCGGACACCCCTGAGATACAGAGGACGTTTGCTGAGGTTATCGCGCTGATTAGTCAGCACAACGACCTCCGGGGGAAGGGAGAATGGCCTCGTCTGTGGATTGTCCGTCGCGCCTCGAATCCTTCTGGGGACCCAAGAAGGAACCCAAGGCTTTGGTGGGGCTGCCGTGGTCCACGCTTGCCGAGGGGGCCCTCGACCAGGTGAATGGTCTTGTGTCTGGGCAAGACAGTTTGCTTCAGATCGAGCCGCTCGGACAAGCTTCTTCCTCCTCCTCTGCCTCTCCAGAAGCGCTTCTACACTCCAGTGGAGAGGGCGTTGCTGACTAAACAGGTTGACCCGGACCTGACTCGTCTGGATCCGGGTCTGACGTTGCAGCAGCTTACTGCAGAGAGTATCTCCCTCTCTCAGCAAGAAGCTGCAACCCTGGAAGCCACCGCCATGGCGGCCTTCCAAGCAGTCTCCTGGCTCGATCTGTGGTCCTTCACAGTATCGAAGGTAGCTGCTTCCTCGGGCGCTATCGTGCCTGGGGAGGACTCTGCCTTTGGGAGACTGTGCCAGTCTGGGGGTAGGGCTATCTCCTACCTCGCCCACCAGACGGCAAACCTGTGGGCAAACCTGGTCCTGAAGCGGAGAGACGCCGTTCTCTCTCGCTTCTCCAGGTCCGTAGGTCCCGAGTCAGCAATGACCCTGAGGAATGGACCGTTGCTGGGTTTCCTCTCTCTTCCCTAGAGAGTTGGTGGACGCTGCGGTGGACAAGCGCCGTGCCGATGACAGCAACCGGCTTGTCCACCAGGCAGTGGCCAAGACCTCCGGGTCTTCGCATCCCACTGCGGCCAGGTCTTCGGGCCAGGCTGGCACTTCCTCGGCCCCTAAGAAGTCCCAGTCTTCGAAGGGGTCCTGTGGAAACACGCAGCCTTCTTCGTCCTCTAGAAAGGGTGGATCTTCCTGCCCCTTTCAGCCCACTTTCCAATCCGGAAAAGGGGCAAGAGGAAGAAGAAGAAGGGGAAACGCTAGGGGCAGCGTTTCCCCCAAAATGCTGCCGAAGGTGGGGGTGCCTGTTGAGCCATTGGGCAACATGGCAGCGACATGGAGCCGAGACCTGGATAGTGGATGTCCTTCGGGAGGGATATCTACTACCCTTCAAGTCTCGGCCTCCCCTCACCTACTCTCCGGTCCATCTCCAGACATATGTTCCAGGTTCTCGAAGGACACTGCACTACAGCAAGAAGTGCAAGCCATGCTGAGCAAGGGTGCTGTAGAAGTCGTGTCGGACCAGTCTCCAGTCTTTTACAGTCGTGTCTTTCTCGTAGAGAAAGCCTCAGGGGGATGGAGACCGGTCATAGACCTCTCTCCCCTGAACCGTTTCTTTTGCCAGACTCGGTTCATGATGGAAACAGCGCAATCTGTGCTGGCCTCCATCAGGGAGAACGACTTCATGCTTACGGTGGACTTGAAGGATGCGTATTTTCAAATACCCATTCATCCGTCCTCTCTGCAAGTACCTCCGCTTTGTCCTCGGGAGTCGGTCTTCCAATTCAGGGCACTTTGTTTCGGGCTCTCGACCGCTCCCCAGGTGTTCGAGAGTCTTCTCTCTGGTGTCAGCTTGGGCCCTTTCGCATGGGATACGTCTATCTGAGGTATCTCAACGACTGGCTGGTCCTGGCGAGCTCCCGCTCGCAGTTGCTACAGGACAGGGATCGGCTCCTCGAGTTTTTGGGATCTAGGGATCATGGTAAATCTGGAGAAGTCAGATCTCACCCCCAAGCAGAGGATAAAGTACCTGGGCATGCTGATAGACCTGGTGGCAAAAAAAGTCTTTCCCTCGGACTCTTGTATCAGCAAGTTCAGGCAGGCAGCACAGCTGTTCCTGTCACGACAGGAGCAGCCAGCCCGGCAATGGCAAGTCGTCATCGGTCACCTGTCGTCTTTGGAGAAGCTAGTACCTCATGGGTGTCTTCACCTGTGGTCTCTCCAGTGGAGACTAAAGGAGTATTGGTCCCAGTCCCAAGACCCCCAGTCCTTCCTCATCCTCTTTCTGAGGAGGTGAGGAAAGGACCTTCGCTGGTGGATGGACGACAGGAACCTCTTGATAGGAGTATCCCTGCATACTCCCCCTCCGGACATGCTTCTGTTCTCGGACGCATCGACCGAGGGATGGGGCGCACACCTGGAGGAGTTGCTGACTTCGGGAGTGTGGCACCAAGACGACAAGCACCTTCACATCAACATCCTGGAACTCAAGGCGGCCTTCCTGGCCCTCCAAGAGTTCCAGGATCGAGTGATGGGACACTCCGTGGTACTGATGAGCGACAATACCACGGTAGTGGCATATGTCAACAAGCAGGGGGGCCTGGTGTCCCACCAGCTTCATCAGTTGATGATGCAGGTGCACGAGTGGGCCGTGGCTCACTCGGTAGAGCTGTCAGCCAGGTACATTCCAGGCAAGAGGAATGTCGTGGCAGACAAGCTCAGCCGCCAGAATCCAGGTGGTAGGGGACCGAATGGTCCCCTCCATCAGGAAGTGACGGAAAGGCTGTTCGACCTGTGGGATCCGTCCAGCCATCGATCTGTTCGCCACCCGGCACAACAGAAAGCTCCAGGTCTTCTGTTCTGTCGTGCCGGACCCATGGGCCGCTGCGGAGGACGCGTTCCAACACCCGTGGGACAACCTCGACGATATCGCCTTTCCCCCGTTCTGTCTGAGTGATCAGCAAAGTGATGATCACCCGAATCTCAGAATGACTCTGGTGGCACCCAAATGGCCCCAGGCCGTTTGGTATCCGGACCTGCTAGCTCTCCTCTCCAAGGCACCGAGAGAGATCCCCCCCTGGCCCAACCTGCTGTGTCAACCTCACACAGAGCGGTTCCACCAGGCAGTGCATTCCCTGTGTCTTCACGGCTGGAGGTTATCCACCTTCTCCTTGCGAGCGAGAGGCTTTTTTCGCTCGCGCAGCAACAGAGATGGCAGGATACCTCAGAAGATCCTCCGCAGCGGTATACCAGGGAAAGTGGTCCGTCTTCTGTGGTTGGTGTCGTCGTCGGGGTATCTCTCCAGTCAGAGCTACTGTTCAGCAGGTCTGGACTTCCTCGTCTTCCTTCGCCAAGAGAAGCTTCTCTCCGTTTCAGCTGTGAAAGGCTACCGTGCCGCACTCGGCCTAGTCTTGCAGCTGAAAGGAGTAGACATCTCTTCCTCCTTCGAGATTTCTCTACTGATGAGAAGCTTCGAAAGGTCTTGCCCACCCAGGGATCTCAGGCCCCCTGCGTGGGATGTGACTCTCGTTCTAAGGAGCCTGACTCATGCACCTGCACGAGCCTTTACGAGAGTCGTCAGACAGGGATCTGACCCTCAAGACCGTCTTCTTGCTGGCCCTGGCATCGGCGAAGAGAGTTGGCAAACTGCATGGACTTTCCTTCGATGTTAAACACTCGAGGGGATGGGGATCAGTTACGCTCGATTTCGTCTTGGATTTCGTAGCGAAGACTCAGAATCCTTCGGTCCCTGATGCACAGTTCGAGTCCTTCACGATCCCCTCCCTAGAGGACTTTGTAGGTAATGAACCAGACGAGATGCTACTGTGTCCTGTTAGAGTGCTGCGGCGCTATCTGAAAGAGGACTCGGCGTCTCCCGGCCTGAGTGTCAACGACTCTTTGTTAGTACTGGCTCGACCAAGAAAGAAGTGTCCAAGAACACCATCTCTTTCTGGCTTCGTGAGACGATAAGGAGAGCGTACTCTGCTGCAGGAGAAGACAACACTGGTACACTTCGTCCGAGAGCTCACAAGGTCCGCAGCATTGGTCCGTCCCTCGCATTCCGGAAGAATATGTCGGTGTCACAGGTGCTGAAGGCAGGTGTGTGGTCCCAACAGACTACCTTCACCTCCTTCTACCTCTGGGATGTTGCACACAAGTCCTTGGACACTTTTTCCTTGGGTCCTGTGGTGGCTGCTCAACAAGTTGTGTAGCTTATCCAGCTCCTCTAACAGGACAGGTTGCATCTCGCCTATGTTGTACGGTTGTGATTGGGAGATTGAATGTGGAGTGACTGGCCTCTCTTGTTTCTCCCCATCCTGGCTCTCTTCCCACGGGCAGGGAGCGGACGTGCCGTTACAAGCTGGATCTGGCGATCGAGGCAGGTAAGCACATAACAGGAGCTCCCGTTCTATTTCCGTTCAGGTTAATAGAAGCAACCCCACTCCTTCCTCTTGCAAGGGGAGGAAGGAGACCATGACTATAAGACAAACCCAATGCTTGTATTTGCCTTTTGTCATCCGACGTCAAATTCTTCCTAGCCTACTTTGCATGAACTGACGTTTCCTCTTTCATGCAAAGGGACCCAGAAGTCTGACAACTGATCCTGCGTTTCTTACAACCCGATCTTTTGTCAGAGGCAGTTTTTCCCTTCCTCGCTCTCACGACCAGGAAGGGAAGACAAGGTGGTGAACTCCAGTCAGTTCAGAGAGACTTTATCAGATTCCTCCCTCCAATCAGTGAGTCTCCTAATGTAAAGGACCGAGGGTTTGTATATTGTGTCGGAACAAATAACAATTTTTAAAGTAAATTGTATTTTTCCTAACTATACAAACCTGAGGTCCTTTACACTTTATGCCCACCTCATGCCACCCCTCAATCTGATACCTGGGCCGAAAGGCAAATTGGAATGTTTACATCTGGGCAGGCGGTACTCCCGCCTCCCGGACAGTAGTTAACTGCCTAACCACCTTGTTTGAAGTTCAACGGCCGTTTCCAGCCTACGCCTGAAAGTAATCCCTAATGTAAAGGACCTTGGGTTTGTATAGTTAGGAAAAATACAATTTACTTTAAAAATTGTTATTTTTTCGTAATAGATGGGATTTTTGTAGTGTTTTACACAAACCAAGGGTGCTGAGTCTGTCCTCCCAACCTAACCTGGCCCTAAAGGTTTGGATTCCTTCTGGAAAATCCCCAGTATTAGAAATTGGAAAACTGTAGTAGGTTAGTAACAGAGCATTTGTGTCACAGTTTGGCATATTAGTAAACATATTGTGAAAAACTGTCATAATAATTGCATTTTGCATGTGGAAAATGCATAAATAAGGTAAAAAAAAATAGGTTACAATACTTCGAAGCTTTTGCCAGAATTGTATAACTAACTCAACTTGTCAAGAACAGAGCGTTGTGACACCAGTGTAGTTTATGGCACTTGTAATATGACAGATACAGGAACCAGTGAAATTACTTTGTAAAACGTGAAAGACGTGTTTTCATAAATGTGAATTTGCCATGCAATTTATGCAGTTGCCTTAAAACATCAAGAAACATACAATACACAGAACAGGCAGAGTGAAATGCAGTAGGCTAGCCCCAAAAAATGGAGACAAAGGCTACTTTAGCAGAGAACTTCCCCAAACATTTAATTTGATAATGATTTCTGGCATTGTGGCATTATTGATATAGAAGAACATTCTTCTGAATTTAAGACACACAATACCTACAAAAACACGTGTTTGGAAAGAAATGCATCTTTGACCTATACTAGCCTTGTAATTATCTTGTGCAAGAGAATAATGGTTTGATAAATTAATTTCTCCAAATGTATGAACTATTGCAAAGCCAAACGCTGTTGACATTTCTTGAAAAATTATAAGGATATATTGATAGACAGATGCGTCAATATAAAGTGCCGCAGGGTAGTGATGGTGTCCTTATTACCTCAATATCAGTGGTAGTTGGAAACTTAAATATTTTATATTAGATTACTGCTAGTATAACCACACAGAAACTATACTTGCCGAGTCAAAAATCGAGAATTATTACAAGCATTGATGAAATGCTAAATAAATTAACTAGCATTTGCATCACAGCTTGACATCAGATTGGTTATAATTATGAAGGACAAGCATACAGTAATAATAATTTGTTCCTGCTGGAACAATCTTTAGTGCTAGTTGGAATCGGCTGTTGAAACTTGGTAACAATGCATAGGTAACTAGTGGCCTAGGACCCCTAACTTACCTACCATCCTTCGTAGGGGAGTGGTGTCGTCAGTCTACCTCAGACAGTGCACTGTAGGTATTACTTAAGGTTCTTTGCAGTATCCCTTAGGCCCCTAGCTAGCTGCTATAACCCCTACTATCCCTTTTTATGTAAGCTACTTACCAAGTAATTACATAGCTATTAGTGTCTATTAACCGGCAGCTAGAATTTGGAAATTTGCAGTAGCGCTACTTTTGTTTTGGCTATGCGAGTGACCCCGCCCACTTTTGGGGTTAGAGAGGAACCAGCTTAGCAAAGGAGCTCAGTGTGTTTCTAATGGCTGTGGTTACAGTGATTGGAATTTCTCTTCTCTGTTGATCTGGGATCATTGGTGAAGTATTCGCTTTATGGCAGCCTTTTCACCACATTTAGTTAGTGTCAGGTTTTCTCTGAAGACTTCTATTACCAATTTTGACAATTATATGGGTTTTCTTCGACTTGTCAGTATGTCTGACTTGGGCTCTGAAAGTGTTAGGTATTGCAGTAATGGCTGCAGTACAAGACTGACTAAAGCCTGTTATGACCCTCATGCTCTCTGTACTTCTTGCAGGGGTCAAATATGTTCCCTCGATTTGGGATCCTAAAATGTGGAAGACCTTGAATAGTCATTTGACGAAATTAGATGGATAAAAAGAGAAAAGCAGCGGCTAGAGCTAGTAGTAAGAAGACTTTAGCTAGTCAGGTGTTGGCAAAATCTTTGTCTGATAATTCTGATTCTTTATCCTTTGTTCCACCTGATCCCATGTCTCAATCTGTACCAATTACTCTGCACCCTGGCTCCCTTACTCCCGATCCCAACCTCATTACCAGTCTTGAGTCGAGAATTAACCTAAAGTTTGGTTTACTCGTTGACACGATGGATAAGATTGGTGCTTCTGTTTAAGTCCTAATGGACAAAGTGAATGTGAAAAGTGATAGTGAAGTGTTAGTGGATGAGGTGGCTGTCTGTCCTGCCAATTCTTCTAGGCTAAGGTCCCTGGCAAACTCCCCTAAACCTGGGTGAAGCCAAACTGGCAGCCCAAAGGAGGTCTGTGGGGTGTGCCCACAGGCAGTCGCCCCCTCAGTCGTACCTGTTGCCGATTCCCAGGTTACGACAGAGCGCCGCTGGAAAGGTGTCTCTATGGAAGTAGATCATCTTTCATCTAGCATTTCCAGCAGTGACTCCAGTCCTAGGCACTAATGGCAAGGCGAATCTTGTCCTCTGAAGAGATGCGCCCTGGTTGCTTCTCAACCTTATGCAGTTCCTATAAAGAAGGTTAAAGAAACTTCTCCAGAATGTCTTCCTTCCTGTAGCTTCCAGGACAGTCCGGAACATTTCTCCCAGGATCAACCAGTGTTAGTGGGACAAGTTCAGCCTTCTAAGCATGCTACTTCTCGGAAGCGCTCCTCTGCATCAAGAACTTTGTCTTCTTCTAAGCTTTTGCTTCGGAGGACTTGCTGAGAAAGATAGTGATGTCGGAATGCCCTCCAGCACCCACCCATGCACCCAACTCCCGTTCATGCAGCGCCTGTACAATCTGCTTTACCTGAATCTTTGTTGGCAGAGAAGTCGTCTTTGGCGCCAAGGCGCCCAGTGGTGCCAGAACTTCCTTCTCCAGTGGATCATGGTGCTGCTTCTGATGTGGCTCTCTCCGAGCACCCTTCATCTTTTGTGCAACCATCGTCTCCTGGTTGCCTCTTTGCCGAGCGCTCGTCGGCTCCCGAGCTCTCATTGGCGCCCGTTCCCCTCTTGCAGCAAGACGCTTCTTAGGCGCCCACGGCTAATTTTGCTTCTGAGCACCCAATTTTGTCCGTTTCTTCGGCAGCGCCCGTGCCTCCTTCGGTTCTACCTGCTCCTGCTCCGACAGTTGCACCCTCTGTTTTGGATCCTTCTGTTCAGTTGATCCAGCGCAAATTGGATAGTATCCTGAGCTTGATTCAGAAAGCCCCATTTTGTCCGTTTCTTCGGCAGCGCCCGTGCCTTCTTCGGTTCTACCTGCTCCTGCTCCGACAGTTGCACCCTCTGTTTTGGATCCTTCTGTTCAGTTGATCCAGCGCAAATTGGATAGTATCCTGAGCTTGATTCAGAAAGCCCCATCTGACCCCCAGCCTGGTGCGGATCTGTCGCCAGTCTCTTCGAAAGATGAGGAAGAAGCGGACCCTTTTACCCTTCCGTTGGCATATGCCTCATTACAGTACTTAGTTTTCTGCTGGTGACTTTTCCTGATTACTTCTCTCCTGCAGCTCCAACTTCTCCGGCTTCGACGTACATGATGGATAATCAGACGACTTCTCCAAGACTTCCTAAAATGGTACTGTCCTCTTCAGCTAAAAAAGCTCTCCATGAGGTGGAGAACTGGCTCTCGAGCAAGAGGGAGCAGGGAAGAGCCTCTTTTTGTTGTCCTCCATTTAGGTTGTCACAGAAAAGATATCTTTCATATGCAACCGGAGAGGCTCCATCCATGGGAGCGCCAGGCGGTTGGCTTTCAACTCAGCCAAGATTTTGTTCTCGTCCTCGGAATTGGACCACCTGATCAAGCACTTATTCAAAGTCTTGGAAGTGCTCAGCTTTCTCGGCTGGGCAGTAGGAGGTCTTGCTTTTAAATTGAATGAGTGCCCTCATATCCCTGAAGACTTTTCTTCGGATTTTTTTTGAGTCGTCTCTTGCCTGGATAAAGGTATTAGAGATGGCTCATTTGAATTATCCTCCCTTTTTGCAATGGGTATCCTCAAGAAAAGGGAGCTTTGGTGTTCATAGACCACGAAGGGAGTTACTCCCTCCCAGAAGTCCGCACTCCCCCTCTCGCCTCTGGACAAGAAGCACCTTTTCCCTCAAACGACTGTGCTACAGATTGCAGCTGATCTGCAACAGAATTCTATGTAGGACCTCCTCACACAATCAGTGAGACGGCCTAGAGTGTCTCCGGCCTTTCCTGCTAGGACAGTTTCTCCTGTTCAACCCCAACCCTTTCAGGGTAGAGGCAGACAAAAACGGTTCCCCAGACCTTGTGGAAACACCCATTTCACCCCCAGAGGAATCAAGAAGTCCTCCAACAAACCAGCTGCACGTAAGTATGTAAGTTAGGATCTAGTCCTCTGCACACCTGTGGGGGCAAGACTCTTCCACTTTTGGGGGGCGTTGGGAAGCAAGAGGAGCAGAGAGTTGGATTGTTCAAGTACTGAGAGAAGGCTGTTCAATTCCATTTCTGAAGAAACCCCCCTTAAGCAACAAGCCTGTTTTATTGACGACCTACTCGTCAAACTCCAAGAAGTTTTCAGCCCTCTCCCAAGAAGTGATAGCTCTCCTCGAAAAAGAAGCAGTCGAACTACAGTAGTCGAGGACACCTCCTCTCCAGGGTTCTACAATCGACTGTTTGTAGTCCCCAAAGCCTCGGGGGCTGGAGGCCAGTTCTTGATGTAAGTGCCCTGAACTTGTACGTACAGAAAACAAAATTCAAGATGGAGATGTCCCGGTCTGTCCTTGCATCCATTCGTCTGGAGGATTGGATGATCTCGATAGACATGAAAGACGCCTGCTTCCATGTCCCAATTCATTGGGACTCGAGGAAGTTTTTAAGGTTTGTGTTCCAGCACAAAGTGTACCAGTTCAGAGCCCTTTGCTTGGGTCTGTCGACAGCCCCACAGGTATTCACGCATGTTCTCGCCCCATTAACAAAATGGTTACAACTGATGGGAGTCAACATTTCGTTGTATCTCGACGATTGGCTTATTCACTCCCAGTCGAAGGAAAAATGTGCGGCGGACCTTCACAAGACCCTTCTCCTCACCCAGGATTTGGGCCCCTTGTTAAATTTCCAAAAATCTCAACTGACTCCTTCTCAGGAGATAGCTTATTTGGGGATGAGGATAAAGATCGGAGTTAGAGGGTTTTTCCCTCCCCAAAGGATAAACTTTTGCCTTCAGAAGATAAACAAATTTTCAGCCCTTCAGTTCTGTTCTGCGAACAGTTGGATGAGCCTGTTGGGGACTCTCTCGTCCATGAAGCAGTTCTTGTCCCTAGGAAGGCTTCATATGAGAAACTTGCAGTTTTGTACATGCAACTTACCCGTCAGATATATACTTAGCTATAGTCTCCGACGTTCCCGACAGAAATTCAAATTTCGCGGCACACGCGACAGGTAGGTCAGGTGATCTACCATACCCCCCGCCGCTGGGTGGCGGGAATAGGAACCATTCCCGTTTTCATAATCAGATTTTCTCTGTCGCTGGTTCCGGCAACATCTGTTGTTGGTTCCTTCTGCTTAGATTTTCATTTTTCGCTTGCTGAGGATTATTTTGGACTGACCTTTGGTGACGTATTGGATCTTTGGCTTGGCATACGCTTTTGTGGACTGTTTTTTGATTTTGGCTTTGGTATTTTCTTTAAGAATGTCTGATCAGAATGTTGCACCAGTGTTTCGTGTGTGTGTTAGGTCTGATTGTAAGGTGAGACTACCGAAAGCTTGGTAGATCCTCACACTGTGTGTTGAGGTGTAGGGAGAATGATTGCTCTATTGAGAACACGTGTGTTGAATGTGAGAATCTCACTGAACTGGAATGGAAGGCTTTGAACTGCTTATGTACGTAAGTTGGAGAAGGACAGAGTTAGGAAGGCTTCTTCTAGAAGCTCTAGTAGGTCTCTTTCCAAGGAGGTAGATTTAGAACCTAACATTCTTCCAGATTCTCCTGTCACTCCAGTTGTTTCAGCTCCTTCTCCCTTCATCGAACCTGTGGATTCGTCGTCGGAGATGGCTGCAATGAAAGCCACGATCCGCAAGATGCAATTGCAGATGCGTGCAATTGGAGGAAAAGAAAGGAGAAGTGATAGTGATTTGTGTAGTGTCCCCAGTGTAGTGGAGGGGGCGTCTGACCGGCTCCGCATCGCTCCTAGGCCTAGACCTCTTCCAAACTCCCAGACCCAGTGGAGGAGGAATGTCGACAGCCGCAAGGGGATGAAGAGCATTCCCAACGGTCAGGCGTCCCTTCGGCAGCTCCTGTTGACGCGCGTCCCAGGCTGCCTTGGATCGCCACAGAAAAGGGATCTGAAGAAGTGTTTTCATCTTCTGCTTCTTCTTCTCCTAAACGTGGTTGGAGTTCGGCTGAGGAGTCGCGTCCTTTGAAGAGGACTTGGAAGGCTCCTAGAGGAGACGCATGGATTCTAGCCCTGAGCGCTTCCCTGAAGGTTCTCCTGTTTCTAAGAAGAGAACTCGAAGATCCCCCTCCTCTTCTTCTGGTGTTCAGGAGTCCACCAAGCAGATCCTGGTAGGCCTCCAGGCTCAGCTCGCTGCTCTTGCTGGCTCTTTATCAAAGAGCTCTTCTCGTAGGAAGGATGTTTCTCTTCCGATCAAGTCCTCCAAGAGACACTCTTCTCCCAGCAAATCGTCTTCTTTGAAGCGTTCTTCTCCTGACCGCCCCTCCAGCAGCAGGCGCTCCTTCTCTCCTGGTAGGCGCTCTTCTCCTGCAGGCGCTCCTCTCAGTCCAGGCTCTCTCTCCTGGTAGGCGCTCCTCTCCTTGCAGGCGCTCCTCTCCTGTTAGGCGCTCTTCCTCGGATGATAGCGTCTCTCCTTCCAGGCGCTCTCCTCGGCTCTCTTCGTCTCGGATAGCGCTCTTCTCCTGGCGCCGCTCATCGTCGTCGTCGGTCTTCTCCTTTGGAGATACTTTCTCCAAAGTCAAACGTTCTTCTCGCTCGTAGAAGCTCCTCCCCAGCCTCCCCTTCGTCTGTTAGGCGCCTCTCCCAGCAAGGGCTCCTCTTCAGTTCAGAGCTCTTCTCCTGTCAGGCGCCAGTCATCTTGCAGGCGCTTCTCTCCGGATCTCTCTCCAGTGGACAAAGGCTCCTCTCCTTCTAGGCGTTCTTCTTCTGGCAAATGCCCTTCTTCTTCTAGAGCGTTCTCCTCCTCCTTCGGGCCTGGAGGTTTTATCGGAGGATGAATCCCCTAAGGATATCACCATTTCTGATTACAAGAGGTTGACAGCTCTTCTGGTTCAGGAGTTTGGAGATTCCCTCAAGCCTGCTTCTCCTCCTTCTCCTGGTTCCATGCTCTGAGCACCAAGGCCTCTAAATCTTCCTCTTTAGTCAAGATGCGTCCCTACGATCTCCATGAAGAAAGCTTTAAAGGCTTCGGAGAGTGGCTCTCTTCAAAGAAAGGATGCTGGCAAGACTGTTTTCTCCTTGCCTCCTTCCAGGCTTCTCGGGAAGAGCTGGAATGTGGTATGAGACCAAGGAGCCTGATGGGGTTAGCTCTCCCCTCTTCTGCTGGCTCAGATTTTTCTTCTCTTGTGGATTCTTCCAGAAGACTCTCTCTCAATTCGGCCAAGGCTTCTTGGGGACTTTGTGAGCTGGACCATTTCCTCAAGGGCCTTTTCCGTATGCTGGAAGTTTTCAACTTCATGGACTGGTCTCTTGGGGCCTTAGCCAAGAGGAGTCTTGAAGAGGATTCAGTCAGTATGGAGGACCTCAGCAGTGTTTTGTCTTGTTTGGACAAGGCTGTGAAGGACGGCTCGATGGAGATCGCTTCCCTGTTGGCACTGGCCTGCTTAAGAAGAGGTCAGTATTCAGCTCTTTCCTCTCCAAATCTGTTCTCTCCTCTCCAGAGGTCCTCCCTCTTGTACGCTCCTTTTTCTAGCCATCTTTTCCCACAAGAGACTGTGAAGGAGATTTCTCGTTCCTTTGTCTGAGAAGGCTTCTCAAGATCTTCTGGCACAGTCTTCAAAGAGGATGAGACCTGCTGTTCCTCTTGCTAAGAAAGAAGAAGCTCCCTTTCAGGAGCCCTTTCGAGGTATCCAGGTCTTTCAGAAGCGCAGACCTGAAAGAAGAGGAAGACCTTCAGGACTCCCTTCCAGGAAGTCCAAGTGAAGACTCAAGTCCTCCAGACTCCAGTAGGTGCCAGACTTCTGAATTTCGCCGAAGTCTGGGCACAGAAGGGGGCGGACGACTGGTCCCTCTCTGTTTTGAGGAAGGATACCTCATCCCCTTCAGGGAAAAACCTCCCTTGACAACAACTCCAAGGGAGTTATCGGCCAGATACAAGGATCCTGTTCGGAGACAAGCCCTTCTGCTAGCAGTCGAACAAATGCTGGCAAAAGGCTGCCATAGAACCGGTTCAAGATCTTCATTCCCGGGTTTTACAACCGTCTTTTTCTTGTGCCAAAATCTTCGGGGGGGTGGAGACCGGTCTGGACGTGAGCGCCCTGAACTTTTTGTCATCAAGAAGAAGTTCTCTATGGAGACAACATCTTCAGTTCTGTCGTCTCTTCGTCCAGGAGATTGGATGGTGTCCCTGGACCTTCAGGATGCTTACTTCCACGTTCCCATCCATCCCTCCTCCAGGAAGTTCCTGAGGTTCATGGTCAGATGGGAAGAACCTTTCAGTTCAGGGCTCTGTGCTTCGGACTTTCCACAGCCCCCAAGTGTTCACGAGCATTCTCAGGAATGTGGCTCACTGGTTGCATTTGAGGGGGTAAGGATTTCCTTGTATCTCGACGACTGGCTGATTCGGTCCCATTCGAAGAACAGTTGTCTGGAGGACCTTTCTCGGACTTTAAAACTAGTCCAGTCCCTAGGACTTTTAGTAAACCTCGAGAAGTCCCAGATGATTCCTCAGCAGAGAAATTGTCTACCTGGGGATTCTGATGGATTCTCGGGGTTTTCAAGCGTTTCCCTCCCTGGAAAGAAGGGAACGCTGCCTTCAAAAGGTGACAGACTTTCTAGAGAAAGACAGTTGTTCGGCGAGGGAATGGATGAGTCTGCTGGGGACCATTTCCTCGCTGGAACAGTTCGTTTCTCTAGGAAGGCTTCACCTCAGACCTCTTCAGTTCTTCCTGAAAGAATCTTGGGATCGGAAGTCCCAAGAGTTGTCAGATTCCTTCCAGATCTCATTGTCAGGATAAAGGAACATCTCCGTTGGTGGTTGACCCTCAGAAGCTGGGTCTAGGAATTCCTCTTCAACCGCCGAGCCCTCGCCTAGTGTTGTTCTCAGACGCATTGGAGTCGGGTTGGGGGCAACACTAGGCTCGGAAGAAGTGTCAGGCACCTGGGACAGGGATCAGATGTCCTGGCACATCAACATGAAAGAACTGGTAGCCATTCATCTGGCTCTTGCCAGATTCGAACTTCTGGTCAAGGGATCAGTAGTTCTGAGTCAATTCGGACAACACCACAGCCCTGGCTTATATCAGGAAGCAGGGAGGGACACATTCCTTCTCCCTTTACATTGCAGCAAGGAACCTTCTGTTGTGGGCGGGGAGAGGAACATCATTCTCCTCACCAGATTTGTTCAGGGGAAAGGAATGTGAGAGCAGATCTGCTCAGCAGGAAGGACCAAGTTCTTCCCACAGAGTGGACCCTCCATCAGAGGTTTGCGAAAGGCTGTGGTTCCTGTGGGGAGACCCAATATAGACCTCTTTCGCCACCCATTGGAACAAGAGGTTGGAGAACTACTGCTCTCCAATCTCGGACCCCAGAGCAGTAGCAATAGACGGCCTTCTCCTAAATTGGGAAGGTCTAGACGGCTATGCTTTTCCCCATTCAAGATAATGGGGAAGTAGTAAGAAAGTTCATTTTCGTCAGGCACCAAGCTGACCCTGATCGCCCCTTTTGGCCATCTCAAGACTGGTTCACAGAGGTACTGGAATGGATGATGGATTTTCCCAGGTCGCTCCCTCTCAGGAGCGATCTTCTCAAACAGCCCCACTTCGACAGATTCACAAGAATCTCCCGCTCTCAACCTAACTGCCTTCAGACTATCGAAGGACTGGTTAGAGCAAAGGGATTTTCGCGCAAGGCTGCAAAGGCTATCGCCAGAGCCAGAAGATTTTCTACCTTGCGCCTCTACCAGTCGAAGTGGGAGGTCTTTAGAAGATGGTGCAGGGATCAAGAAAGTGTCCTCTTCCAGTACCTCTGTAATGGACATTGCGGATTTCCTTATTTACCTAAGGGAACAGTGTAACCTGGCGGTTTCCACCATAAAGGGATACAGGAGCATGCTGTCTTCAGTTTTTAGACACAGAGGTCTGAACATCTCGGATAATAAAGACCTTCACGACCTTATAAGGTCTTTTGAAACATCTAAAAATAAGTCCCCTAGACCTCCCAGCTGGAATTTGGACGTGGTCCTAAAATTCCTGATGTCTAAAAAGTTTGAGCCTCCTCGATCTGCTTCTTTCAGGGATTTGACCAGGAAGTCGCTGTTTCTTTTTGCTCTTGCTTCTGCTAAAAGATTAAGCGAATTACAGGCTTTGGAAGGTTCTGTAGGCTTTAAGAAGGACTCTGCAATCTGCTCCTTTAAGCCTCTCTTCTTAGCAAAGAATGAGAACCCTTCAAAACCATGGCCTAGGAGTTTTGAGGTCAAAGGACTCTTCGATCTTTCAGGACAAGAGTTGGAGACACACTCTCTGTCCAGTAAGAAGTCTTAAATATTATTTAGAGAGAAAGAAACAGCTGGGAGGTAACACTGAAAGTCTTTGGTGCTCAGTAAAGGATCCTTCAAGAGCAATTTCCAAGAATGCCCAGGCTTTCTTTATTCAGGATATTATCAAAGAGGCTCATCTTTCATGCAAAGACGAGAACATTTTCAGCTCCTAAGAGTTAATGCTCATGAGGTGAGAGCCATAGCTACTTCTCTGGCTTTCCACAAGTCTTGGTCCCTCCAGTCTATTGTGGACTCTACATACTGGAGATGTAACTCAGTGTTTGCTTCTCATTATTTGAGAGATGTTCGTGTGACATATGAGAAGTGCTTCTCTCTAGGAGCTTACGTATCCGCGGATTCGGTGCTGGGTCAAGGAGCTGAAGCTAATCCTATTTAATCTAGTGTTATTTTTTAATTGTTTGTGTGTTTTTTTATGGTCGGTTGAAAGAGAGTGTTGAAGGTCTCTCTCTTTTTCATCTCGTATTACTAACAAGGTTAGGCTTGGTCAGGTGGTCGGTTTTGGTTGTTAGCTCCTTGTAGTTTTTTTATTACCTAGCTCTGTCATGTAAGAGGATAGCCCCCATTGATATGATTCAGGTAAGGGCTCTGTCATGTAAGTGGGTTAGCCCCATTGACACGATCCATAACAGGCTCTGTCATGTAAGTGGGTCATCCCCATTGATATGATCCAGAAGGGCTGTCAGTCTTAGGTCACATCCTCGCTGAAGCTCTTGAGGCATGCAGACTCATAGACAGTATCCATGAAGTCTTCTGCCCAATCAGGTAAGAACCATGGTTTTTGTTTTTTCCTACAACATATGTTGTTTCCCGTTTTTTTAGTTATTAGCTGTCTCTTGCCCTCCTCCAAGGGTGCCAATCAGCTAAGTATATATCTGACGGGTAAGTTGCATGTACAAAAATGATATTTTTATGATAAAATAAAGTTTTGTACATACTTACCCGGCAGATATATACGATTAATGGCCCTCCCAGCCTCCCCTCAGGAGACAGGTGGAAGAGAAAATCTGATTAGAAAACGGGAATGGTTCCTATTCCCGCCACCCAGCGGCGGGAATGGTAGATCACCTGACCTACCTGTCGCGTGTGCCGCAAAATTTGAATTTCTGTCGGGAACGTCGGAGACTATAGCTAAGTATATATCTGCCGGGTAAGTATGTACAAAACTTTATTTTATCATAAAAATATCATTTCTTTCTGAAAGTCAACTGGAACAGGAAGAAGCATCTGGATTCTTTCGTTTTTCCAATAATGAAGGAAATAAAAGAAGATCTTGCTGGGTGGAATTCAAGAGAGATGCTCTCTCAAGGGAAGTCACTTCTCTCTCTGAACCTTGACCTAGTGTTATTATTCTTTTATCAGACCTAGGCCATGGGAGCCCTCCTGGGAGACAAAGAGAGTTTCAGGCCTGTGGACTTCAGAAGAGATAAACCCTCTGGCACAGGTGCTGAAGGCAATTGACCTATGCTGGGATGTTTTGCAATGCAGCATTTGCATCGAGGTGTCCAGGACCACTCGGACAACACCAGTGCTGTAATAAATATAAGAAAACAAGGGGAACTCATTCTTTCTTTTGCCGATGCAGCAAGAGCCCTTCTCAAGGAACATCTTCTTCAGAATCGAAACCCAGATGTTAATTAGATTTTTGGGGAAATGCAATTTTGTCCTTTAGATGTTCAGCCATGAAAACAAGTTCTCCCCCACGGAGTGGTGGACTCAGACCCTTTCATTTATATGATTAGAGTTGTGGAAGTTGCTCGATAGAAGACCATATTACTACATTGATCGGCTTTTAGATTGGTTGAACATGGATCTTTATGCCTTTTTTGTTATTCAAAATGGTTTAGAATATTATTTTTTTTTCCAAGTTCGGAATCATTGGAATGTAAAGATGACGTTAGTAGCCCCATTCTGGCCATTCCTGGCTTAAGGTGGTTCAGTTCCAGACTTCTCATGGGTTTTCCAAGGCTTTTGCCTTAAAAACCCAGTTTACTCAGACAACCACATTTCAGAAGGTTCCATCAAGGACTATCCACTCTAGCTCTGACTGCATTCAGACTGTCTACAGATTGGTGTGAGCAAAAGGATTTTCAAAGGCAGTTGCAGACGTAGACGTCTTTCCTCAAGCAAAGTTTACCAAGCCAAGTGGACAGTCTTCCATGATTGGTGCAGGAGAAACAACAACTCATCTTCTAAGACATCTGTAATGGAAATAGGTGATTTCCTTCTATACTGAAGTCTACCAGGAGTCTTTCCACCTCAACCATTAAAGGTTACAAATCAATGTTGAGCTCTGTTTTTAGAAATAGAGTTTTAGATCTCTCCTTTAATAAGGACCTTTCCCGTCTTATCAAGATCGTTTTGATGACCAAACAGAAAAAGATTGGTTAGTAGCCTGAAATACGCTATTTTGGACTGCTGGTACTGACCTGCTGTTGTTAACCATGTTTTGAACTCTTTGCAATCTCTTTCCTTAAAGGGACCTTTCTGAAGACTCTGTTCCTATCGCTAAAGTAGCGTTAGTGGCTGCCAAGAGAGTCAGTGAGCTTCATGCTTTGGATAAAACTGTTGGATTCTCTCAAGGTAATGCAATTCTACTTCTTGTGATTTATTTTTAGGATTCTTAGCTAAGAATGAATCCCCCTGCCAATCCCTGGCCTCGCTCATTCATTATTAAAAGTTTGATAGATATCCTGGGTGCTGAGGAAGTAGAGAGAACTCTTTGCCTTTTAAGGGCATTAAGATACTATTTACTGAGAACGGAAATGATATGAGTTTTGTCGAGCATTATTTTGGTGCTCAGTAAAGTGATCCTAATACTTAGCCCTTTTTGAAAAATGCCTTTCAGCCTTTTTTGGTTGTTGATTTAATTCAAAATGGTTAATTTGCAAATTGACGAGGATACGTTGCCCATTGTGAAAGTCAAAGCGCATGAAGTGAGGGCAGTTGCTATGTCCCTGGCTTTTAGGCATAATTTGTCTATTACCTCTATTATACAAACAATGTTTTGGAATGCAAATCGGTGTTTGCAGCTCATTTTTTATGTGACATGGAAACTATGAAAATTGCAGTGCCTTGGGTCCTATTTCGATTGCTGGTATGGTGTCAGGAGGAGGAGTGTAGGAAGCTTCGTTCATCCTTCCTACTGTTCGCCTTGATTCATGGTGTCGAGTTGTAGGGGAGCCTGGGGGTACTTGGTATTTGGAGTGCTCACCAGTTTTTTATCCACATAGTTGGGTAATGGTATGCTGTAACATTTGGCTATAGGCGATAGTGTTTTGTTTTTTATTCTCTGGTTGTGTTTTCTGATACTGTGCCCAGGGCAGGGGCGACTTGATTATTCTTTGTGTGCAGTTGGACACTCCTTTGCAACAAAGGAAGGATCTATGTAGCAGCAACTCCTGGCTATACCACCACACCAAGATCTGAGTTGAGATGAGCGCCATCCAGCGGCATGTATTTTCCTGTCAGCAGCTCTTTCTCTGCTGGCAGGAACCTGCAAGCATTTTTAACAAATGTTAAATCTAGCAACAATTCTCAGGAATTTCTTTGAACCGCTACTAATTTTAATGTATTAGGATAATTCTAAACCATGCAACCCACCTCCTATAATGTGGGATTCAGCTATGTAATTACTTTGCCAACATCAACCTAGCTTATAGAAAAAGGACATTTTTATAATAAAAAGGTTTTATATATACTTTACCCAGAGTAATTCTTATTAATCCATTCCTCCTCCCCTTGCATGGTTGGAAGGAATAAACATATTGAGCTTATTTGCTAAGTTGGTTCTCTCTGGGACCCCAAAAGTTTTGTGATCCCAAGGTGAAGTCCAAAACAAAGTAGACATTACCAGTTTGACTAAATTTCAAAACTCTAGCTGTGGTTTAGAAACTGATAGCTATGTAATTAAACCTTGGTAAGTATATATAAAACTTAATTTTATTATAAAAATGTCATTTTACTGTACCTCCATTCATATTCTCTGTCTTCCATCTTGCTTCCCTCAACCCTCTCCTGACAATTGTTTCATAGTGGTTCAACTGCAAATGGATTTCCTCCTGCTACATCTTTGAGACCACTTCATTCCTCTCAGTTTTCCTTCCTTTCAGCACTGAATGACCTCATGAGAGATCCGAGCACTTGCTTGGCCTTTGGCCTGTACTGTATTCTATACAGTGTACCGTTTCATTCCTATCATTCACCTGACGATGCTAAGCACTTTTTCTTCTGCCATCATTGAGAGATGATGTCTTGCTGTGCTCCTACGAACTGCTAAATTAGAAATTGTGGTTATTTTTGAGTGTTAGTTCCTACACAAATACAAACCTTTGGTCTTTACATAGGATTTTGCTTGCAATGCGAGCTAAAACAGCCGTTAACTTTCAAACAAGGTCATTAGCTACTGGTCTGCACTCCACTTTGCTTTTGGCCACCATCGTGTGGAGGCGTCTCTGTGCTTCTCGGCCTGACGGCTGTTTGCTTTCCTTTTGTTGTTTTTGTGTACTGTATATGAGTGTGTTTATTTGTTTGCTTTATATCTATAATGCAGACCCCTAACTTGCAACATCCTTGGGGGAGGAAACATTTTATTATAAAGCATTGCTGAGGTAAAAACAAAACTTGTAATCAGCTCCTCTCCTTGTTAGAGATAGACCCTCTCATACTTTGTGTACATCACGGAGGAAGCATGTCCGTAATCAAAATAGTCCGTGTAGTGAGTGTCGAGTCTGGCCTTCTGAACAGTGCGTGAAGTTTGCTCGGAAAAAGAAGAGAGAGAATAAAGTTTCTCTGGTGTCATCAGGGAGCAATACAGTACTCTGCTGGTGACACTGAAGATTCTCTCTAATTCCTTCTTGCTCCCAGCCAAACTTCCACCTGCTATTGCTACTCCTAAGGGAGCTGTTTCACTTTTGCCATCTCCTACTTTGTCTTCAGTAGAGAGCCAGCATAGGGGAATGGTTGACTGGTTTGACTACTCTCTGGTGGTCTCCGTTCACTCAGAGGGGGAATTGTCCTCGGGAGGACTCTCCTCCTTGGGGCTAAGGGAGTTATGGCTGTCCCTAGGCTTCCTGGGGGAGCCAAGTGTTGAGGGTTTGATCTCCCACTGAAGGCCTCCAAAGGCCTTCCAGTAACTGCTTCCATCATAACTGTCACTACTTCTACGGTTACAATGTCTACCAGCTTGAGGGTCACCACTATGTCAGTGATGCCTTCAAACAAACCTCTGAGTGTGCACCCACAAGTGTAACCCTGCACATCGTCTTCCCTAGATGACGTCCTTCTCCACTCCCTGCTGTCCAAAGGCCAGCCATGATCAGGGGAAATGAGTGAAAGAAGGGAGCTTCGGAAGCCATCATCATGTCCCCAGACTCCACCTCCTCCTTCTTGTAGAAGTTAGGAAGGAGACAGTAAGTGGAGGAAGAAAAGGTTGAACTCTCCCAGGTAAGAAAACCTGGAGGGCTTCTGATGGCCAGCCTTCTAAAAGAGACAAAAGGCTCTGGGGTCTCTTGCTGATGCTACTACCAGTACTGCAGCCCCCTTTGCCACTGGCACAAGGCCTAGGGTGGAGCTGCTGTTGAGGGTCCATGGACCCTTGGGGTCAGGTACTGGTGTAAGGGAAGTCACCTTCCCAGATCTGTTAGAGTATACAGAAGTCACCTTCTTTAAAAAATGGACCTGGGTGGTTTAAAGAAGCGACAGACATTGAGTAGAGAGCATGCTGGCACTCACTCACCCCCTTCCCATTCTCATAATGGAACGGTGCAAGGGTCCCAGAAAGGTGATGCTGGCATGTCAGTCCACTCACCTGGGAAAGGCAAGATCCAGTCTTCTTCCACTGTAGAGTCTCTGGCTTCTAAGAAGACTGTAGCACATCTTCGGGACAGCCCTGTCATGTTTGCATGAACAAGACTGCTCTCCCCGACCTGTACGGCCATCATCACTGCAGGTTAACAACAACCCACAGCCTTACTCACCTATCTGGGGTTTGGTCTTCAGCTGGGTCAAGTCCAGTAAGGGTGCTAGGGATCTTTCACCTGTCCCCTCCACCTCCTTTCTTCTCCAAACTGGTTTTCCAGGAGCAACTGGAGCCAGACAGGGTGGGGGGTTTGGAACCTGGACCATTCATGCTTTCATCCCAGCCTGATCAGAAGTATACACTTGAGTTTGGTCCTCAGTTCCGGTATCTGGCTGTATGCTCATAAACATAAAGATAACCAGGGGCTCTGCTGAGCATCCCTCTCCTGCAAAGGGAGCAGCCTCAGGAAGACTTAAGTGACCTGGAAGGGCTTTCAGTTGCCCCAGGCAATACATGCAAAGAGATTGCAGTGAAGTTTTTGGAGATAGCTCCATGTGATACGGCCTTTAACAATCTCAAGGAAGAGAGGTGGCTCTCCTGTGGACCATTCTTCAGCCAACAGACCTTTTCCTCAAAGCAAAACTGAAAGGTTTTTGCAGAACAGGTCTTGGACCAGGTGAATTGTCTTGCGTCTGGGCAGGAGAAGAACTCAAGTGGGCCTAACTGATCATGCAAGACTTTTCCTCAGCCTCTCACTCACCTGAGGAAATACTACAATCCCTCAGAGACCAAATAGGTTGACCCGGACCTGGTTCGCTTGTGTCCAGGTCTGTCGCTGGACTGCCTCCATGCGGAGGGAGTTTTCCTGTCACAGCAGGAGGCAGCAGCAATGGAATCAACTGCCATGGCAGCATTCTAGACAGTCTCCTGGATAGATCTATGGTCCTTTGCAGTTGCCACGATCGCATCTTCCTCATCGGGGTCTCATATTCCGAGGAGGAAGACATTCAGGAGACTGATGTCTGGAGGTAACCATCTCGTACCTAGCCCACCAGACAGCTAACCTAGTTCATTGTTTGAACCTGGTGCCCAAGAGAAGAAGCTGTGTCATCTCAGATCACCAGGTTTGTTGGTTAGATAGCATTTTTTTGCAAACAGATTGGTATTGGTTCCACTTCCCTCTTCCCCAAGAGGAGAGGTGGAGGTTGATGTGACAGGTTAAGGATCGAAAATAATGACATTCTTGTTCATCAGGTAGTGGCCAAGACCTCCTGGCCTTTGCGTGGCACTGCAGCCTGACCTTCGGGTCAGGCTAGCCTTTCCTCTTCAGGTTCCAGGAAGTCCCAGGCTTCCACGGGGCCCTGCAGGAATGCCCAGTCTTCTTCTGCCCCTGCTAGGAAAGGTGTGCAGCCACATCCTAGGAAAAGGGGGCAAGGGTAAGAAGTATAGAGGAGGATGCTAGGGGCAGCATCCCTCCCTGCTAGCTGCCATTGGTTTGGGGCGTTGCCTGTCGAGCCATTGGGCAACATGGCATTGATGCGGAGTGAAAAACTGGGTAGTGGATGCCCTTCAGGTAGGATATCTACTACTCTTCGAGTTCCCGCCACCCCTCACCAACATTCCGGTCTGCTTCCAGACTTATGTTCCCGGCTCGCTAAAGGACCTCACCCTGTGGGAAGAGGTGAAGGCGATGCTGAAGAAGGGCACTGTAGAAGTCATGACAGATCGGTCTCCGTAGTTTTACGTCCGTCGTTTTCTCGTAGAGATGACGGGTGGTTGGAGTCCAGCCGTAGATCTCTCTCCCCTGAATCAGTTCAAGATGGAAATGGTACGGTCAGTACTCGATGCCATGAGGGAGTCGGACTTCATGCTTTTGGTGGACTTTAAGGATGCATATATTCAAACACCCATTTGCCAGTCCTTTCTCAAATACCTCTACTCTACCCTTGGGGAGATGGTGTTCCAGTTCAGGGCACTTAGTTTCGGGCTCTCAGCCGCTCCCCAGGTGTTCACTTGAGTGTTCTTGTCTCTGCTTGGACCCATTCACAGCAGGGGACAAGTCTTCTAAAATGGTTTCTTGGTTTTGGCTAGTCCTGGCGAGCTGTTGGTCGCAGTAGCTCCAGGACAGAGACAGGCTTTCAAATTTTGTCACGACCTGGAAGAAGTGATCAATTTTGAGCAGTCCGATCTCACACCCAAGGGTAAAGTGGTAGACAAACTGGCAAGTGATAGGGACAGAGTGGCCCCTACACCCAGACATCATCAAGAGATTGTTCGACCTGTGGTGTCGACCAGCGATAGCCCTGTTTGCAACTCGACGCAACAGGAAGCTGCCAGTGTTCTGCTCTATTGTTTCTGACCCATGAGCAGCAGTAGAGGACCATTTCCTTTCAACACATTATGGGACAATCTTATTAAATGCTTTCCTGCCATTCTCTCTGATTCATTTGGTGATCAACAGGGAAATGATCACCCTGAATCTCAGAATGACCTGGATGGCTCACAAATGGCCACATGCCATATGGTATCTGGACCTGCTAGCTCTACTTTCCAGTCCATGGAGTCACTGTCACCTCAGGGCTGGAGACTATCCAGTATTTCTTGCGAGAGAGAATTTTCATTGTTTCCAGTGACAGCCTAATATTGTGGATAATATTTTAAAAATCTTCTGTGGCTGTGTACCAGGGGAAATGGGCCATCTTCTGTGGTTGGTGTAGTAGACGTGGTATCTCTCCGGTCCGAGTTACTCTTCAGCAGGTAGCGGACTTCCTTTTCTTCCTTCGTCGAGAGAAGCTTCTCTGTCTCAGCTGTTAGGGGCTACAGGTCTGCCTTGAGCCAGGTCCTTCATTTGAAGGGCATCAATCTTTCTTCCTCATGGGAGATCTCTATAGTGATGATAAGTCACTCAGTTTCTTTTTCCCAAACTTAGGCCCCTGGGTGGGATATCCTTTTATTTTAAGCCTGACTTATTGTGCTTTTGTACAAATTTATTTTTAAGATAGTCCTCAGACTGGATCTGACCCTCAAGACTGTGTTGCTTGTTCTGGCATTGGTCCGAAAGAAAAGCGAGCTGCATGGACTTTCATTAATCCTTTTTAGGATGTTAAACACTCAAGGGGATGTGATCAGTTATACTCAAATTTCTCCTAGAATTCATAGTGAAGACTCAGAATCCGACGGTCCCTGATGTCAGATTCAAGACTTTTTCGATCCTGATCCTCCCTAGAGCACTTTGTTGATAATGATCCAGACAAGCTGCTATTGTATCTAGTTAGGGTGCTGTGGTACTATCTTAAGAGGACTCGACAGTTCAGGCCTGAATGTTGGCGACTCTCAGTTAGTACTGTACAGCTGACCCCAGCTATTTGTGGGGGATAGGGACCACAGCCACCCGCAAATAGCTAAAATCCATGAATACTTGAGACTCCCTCAAAAAATGCTTTTAACTCCCTATTTTAATAGTGAAAACACCGAATATACCTTAAACTATCATCCTAAAACACTTTAATATCATTTCAAGTACAGAAATAATTTGCCATAATTAAAATTCTAAAAAAAGCATGATATTGCTCATGGCACTATAACGAGGTGAGAAAACTGGTTTAGGGAGCTGTAGTCACCGGGAGGGTTCATTACATGGAGGTTCTTCCTATAAGGCTTCATTATAAGGAGGGCCCTCCTATAAGAAGGAGAAAACCGGTTTACTACCAGGGCAAAGCTTACAAACACGTTTCTTCCCCCAGGCTTTCATAAGTCTCTCTCCCTCTCTGAGTTAACCCTCACAGTCCTGGATAAATATATAGTAAACACACCCTTAGACTGGCCTAAATTTGAGGATGGCCAATTAAAAAAAAAATCAATGGAAAGAGTAAGATAAGCAAATGCACATGGTATAAGAAAAACAGTTCTAAAAAAATTTCTATACCTTCCAGGGGAGGTTTAAAGTGAATATTTCCAACCCTGTGCAGGGCCTCTTTTCCAAAAGACACTTAAAAATATGCTAATTTTACCATGTTATAAGTTTTCTTTAATTTTTTTAAAATTTTATTTTGTAAAATTATAATTACAGCTCACACAATATCTTAGCAGATAAGAACTAAAACAATTAACAAATTGAATATATTTATTTATTGTAAAATATTTACAGGACGTCCTGGGATTGGGAGCAGCAGTACATTCTCCCATGACATCTCAAGTCAAACTGATCTCCCTGTATCCGCTACTGAGCTACTAGACTTGCTGTATAAGAGTTGCCAGTAGTTATTTATGGCCCACAGAAGTGATCTGAACACTTTTCCTGCAAAACTCATTCAAACTGCATGGCGCAAAATCTTGAACATACATGTACAGTATGTTACCAGGAATTTACTCCAAAGCTGTAAGTTAACATACATATATGTCACCCAGCCACAAGGGGTTAGGAAACGTTTAAATATGCATTGAAAAAAATACATTTGATATTTTGCTGTGTGTACATTATTACAGTGGACCCCTGCCTATTTGCGGTTCCGGATTCGCAGCTTCACCTGTTTGCGGATTTCTCTGTGGAACATATACAGTACAGGCAGTCCCCAGTTATCAGCAGGGGTTCTGTTCTGAGGGTGTGATAATAACTGAAAATCAGTGATTTTTGGCAATTTTAGGCATGTAAAGATTTTTGCGACAATATCAATTAAGGTCACCGATAAGCGGAAACAGCGACTTTTGGTGCGAAAATGGCGATGGCTGGACGCTAGACAAGCACCGTTCGTAAAACCGGATCGCGAATTTGGATTTAATTTGGGGACAACCTTTACATTGATTGACCCTCATTAAAACAGACCCTTTTAATATGGATCTGTTCCGACACGATATACAAACCGTCGGTCCTTTACATTAGGAATTACTTTCAGTGTAGGCTGGAAATGGCCGTTAAACTCTTGAGCAAAGTGGTTAGGCAGTAACTACTGCCAGGTAGGCAGGAATACCTACCTGTCCAGATGTAAACATTCCAGTTTGCTTTCGGCCATCATGCATTGCAGATGTGGTTTCAGATCTCTTTGCCTGACTGTCGTTAAGCTCTTATTATTCCAGTGGGATCTTGATGTATTGTTGTGTATATATTGTGTGTGTTTGATATTTATTAATACAAACCCACGATTTGAGATAACCTTGCATAACCTGTGTCTTGGGTTTTCTTCCTAGTGGTAATGCTTCTCTCCAGCGGCCCTTTACGTAAATACTGGAGCGCCCCTGTACTTTCGGGATTAGTTTGGGACGCTTTTTCTTCACTTCCCTACATCCATCGGGGCGTAAGATTAGTCCCTTCTTGGGCTTCCCGCCCTCCGTGTACAAGGGGCATGACTACTTCCTTCCTACTTGTGCTGAATGTTGTTTTCACCGCCTGCACTATAGAGAGTTGCGGTGGGGGGGAGGTTGCAGGCGCTGTCGATAAGTTCTGCTTCCACGACGCCCTTGGTGGCCTCCCCTCCTTCCTTCTCTCCCTGTAGATTCTTCCTTATCTCTCCTTCAAGAGATCTCTCTCCTTCGCCCTCTTTGCTCACTCGTCGGGTGAAGGACACGGGAGGAGGGGGCCAGCAACCGTTCTAGAGCGACTCCTAACGCTTCGTAGGGGCCTGTTCCCCTTGTAGCGGGAGTTCCTCTACTAATGATTTGTTTTTTCTTTCAGGTTGACAGTGAGCATTGCAGACGCAGCAGTAGTTGGCTGGATATCTCAGGGGATATCTTGCATGAAGGAGTCCTGACGTTCATTCAATGTTGCTTTGGGACCGACCGCAGTACCTGGTTGGAATGACAGTTCCACGTTGGGACCATTCTGACTCTGTTCCTGCTGATGTGGATCGATCGCTGTCATTGCTGGCCTTCATGTATGTCATGGCACTGCCTCTGGCATATCTGTGGTCCATCTGCTCCTGCTGTTTCCTGTGTTATGCTCCTGTTAACTCGACGACAGTTCTTGGGCGGCTGTTCCTGGTCTCCTGCCACAGCTGGCCTTATCGTTCCTGTCACTACAGGTGACTTTTATGTGACGTTCCTGGCCGTTGCTGTAGCTCCTGCCTTCCAAACCACTTCTGTAGCTCCTGCATCAACTGTCCTGATCGTGCCTGCTGCTTCTGGTGGTCTTGCCTCTTCTGTTGTGTTCTTGCCTGCTGCCATCCTGTAGAAGACGTGGGCGTGAAGGGAAGGAAGTCGCCTTGTGGAAGTGACGTTCATCCCGTTAGAAGCTTGCTCTCGAACCTTTGAGCTCCTGAAGGTCGGCTGTCCTGATCATTCCTGCCCGTTCCGGTCGTGCCCCGGTCAACGTTCCGTGCGTTCCTGCCAGCTGCCCCAGAGGTTCGATGTCCGCCATCCTGTAGAAGACGGCGTGAAGATTTAGGAAGCTCCTGCATTGGTGATGTTCCTGTTCAGTGCCTGCTCCTAGCTCCTGGTGGTGGTGTCCTGATCATGCTTCTCGCTTCCGTTGTGTTCCTGCCTGGCTGCCCTGAAGGTTACGATGTTTCATGTCCACCATCCTATAGAAGATGTCAGAGTGAATGTGAAGAAAGCCGCCCTGTAGAAGTAGCTGCCATCTTCTTCAACTTATCTTCGATGTCGTCCTCTGGTGCCTCTTCCCTTCCTCTCCCAAGGTCCAAGGGGGTCCCGGAATCCGGACAGACCTCCGTCAGCCGAAGGAGAGGAAGGCTGCTTCTTACCCTTGATGCCCTTGGATGTCTAGGGACTACCTCCTTCCAAGGAGGCAATGGGTCTCTCGTTGGCTCTTCCGACCTTCGGGTTAGGAAACCGATTCTCTACCCCTGGGTTTTGTGTTTCGGGAGCTGCGGGCGCGCAGACCTCAATTTGCAATCCCGTTCCCAGTCCAAGAGGTTCTGCCTCTAAGACGGGAGCTGCTTCGGACGCTCGTTCACGAGCCCCTCTGAGTGCTAGAGATTCTATGGAATATTGAGTATCCAGATCTGGTCTGGAGAGTACTCTCCCCTGCCCAGTTTGGGAGAGTGCGAGAGAAAGGGCCGAGGCACCTAGGTGTCTCAGCTCTTCCTGCCAGCACCACAAGTGCTCCCTGAGTGCTTACCAGTGCTCAGTCGGGTTCCCAGCCTGGTGTCTCGATCCTATTGGTTTGAACACCAGAAGAAGCAGGGAAGAGATTCCCTTCAGGAGTCCTGCAGGACTTCTAAGGGACTGACTCTCTTCTGGGAGACAAGTTTCTCTCATTGGCTCTTCCCACCCTCGTTTGGGGCGGGAACCGCCTTCGCCATTCTCCTGTGGGGTCTTGGAAGTCTGTTTTAAGACTGGTTCTGTGCTTGGCGTGGCTCTTTTAATCTATTAGAGTTAACGCCCTTGTTGCCAGTCTTGGAAGTCTGCATCTAAGACTGGTTCCGTGCCTGGCTCTTTTCTATTTTTTTAGGAAACCGAAAGCAGCGGCTTCCGATATTTGGGAGTCTCGTGGGTTGCTCGAATTTTATGAATCATGGTTGCTCTCCTGACTTGCACAGGGACACCCAGGTGAAAGTGCCGAGACACCCAGGTGTCTGGGTGCCGAGACACCCAGGTGTCTGGGTGCGAGACACCCAGGTGTCTCGATGTACCGCGGACGCCAGGTGTCCTGCCAGTTGCTAACGTTGTTTGGCCAGGTTTCATCCTCGTATCTTGAACCTTAGGGTTCAAGCATGCAGGATAGCAGACACAGAATTCCCCTTTGAACCTTCTTGAAGGGCCTCGGCCTCGAAGGAGTTCAGAGTTCAGGAAACTAGCGCTGGTTCATGGCAGACGAGTTCCGATCATGTTCGCGCGATCGGCTCGCCTCAGCTCGCTCGGCTTGCCCACTCTGCCCAGTCCCTGGTCGCGCTTGCGAGACTGGCTCAGCAGTCGGCTCGTCTTGGCTCGCCCCTCCTGCCTCCCAGTTCACTGCATACCACCCAGTCAGATCGTGTTTGCGTGATCGGCTCGGTTTGGTGCATCGCGGTTCGGCCCCACTTGGTTTTTCCGAATTGGGTTCTCGGCTCTGTTCGAGTGAACTTTCTGCTTTTCCCTGGAAAGCGCTTTGCCACAGCACAAGCACTCTTCTTCCCCCGTGTGGCAGTAATCTCCTTCAGTTGATATCGCTCACAGTCTGCCTCTCCTGCTGGTCTTACTGGCAGTACAGGTAGGGGTACTCTTTCTCCGCGCCTGTTCTCTTCTCCTCTTGGTTGTTCCGAGAGGCGCGAGATGGACAGAGCTCTGATGAATTTATCTTCGGAGTTCGGCTGCCTGGTGTGCTTTGGGTGTCGGTCCCCCGATTCTCTCGTAGTACAGCCAGGTAGCCGAGGAGGGTTTCATGGGATCTGTCAAGGTCTCCCTCCTAGGGGAGAGGTACAGGAAGCAGCGAGGGTCTTCCTCTTCAAGTTGTGATCGCCCTCGTTTTTTGGAGAATATCGCGCCAACAAATCGACACAAGGATCCCCGGGAAGTGACTGCGGCTCCCCCAATGAATAATCTTCATCACTCCCAACCCTTGCAGTTCCTGAGGGGCCGAGAGTGTCGGGGATCATCGCGGTCCTTGCTTCCGAGAGCGTTCTCGACCAGATGAATTCTTTTCTTCGGACGAGGAGTTCATTCAGGTCGAGGCACCAAGCTTCTCCCCTGCCTCGACAGAATACAAATTCTCTTGCCTCGGAGGGTCTTGCCGACTACAGTTCTGTGGGCAATTCTGGTGCTAAGGAGAAGGACTTTGTCCCAATTCGGATCTCCGGTTTCGTAAGTCCCGAGTTGGCTCAACCCTTAGGAACGAACCTTTACTTGGTTCTGCCTTTCTCTTTCAGAGATTTGCCAGATACCTTGGTAATCAAGGTTCGTACCAGGGCACTGCCTTGTCCTTTGGACAATGGCCAAGACCTTTGGGTCTTAGTCATCTCAACTCGACCTTGAGTTCAAGCCAGCCCCTCAACTCCTAAGAAGTAGGCTAAGAAACACAAGCCCTCTTCTTCCCTTCTAGGAAAATGCGCATAACTGTGTCTCTTTCCACCCTCTTTTCCAGAAGAAGATTCGACCAGGAAGAAGTTCTCCAAGTGCTGATGACTGGATGAAATGATACTTTTCGAGTCTCTGGATCTGGCAGCGACATTGCTGAGACCTGGGAATGGATGCCTTCAGGAGAAGTATCTATTTCTCCTAGGGTCTCGGCAATTCTTTTCATCGAATTTCCATCCCGCTTCCTCTCCCGTGCTCCCGATTCGGGAAGTGCCATCCTGGCTAGAGCTAATTGTCTCAGTATCCTATCATCTTGCAGAAGCTTCCCCATGGTGGAGAATGGAGGTCTGCTTCCATTCCTCTGTCCTTTCCTCTTCGAAGTATGAGGAAAGAGTTAGGCTAATGCTTGATTGAGGGAACCTTTGAATATGCTTGCATATTCCCCTCACATCGTGTGTCTACTTACGAATTCACCGATTGAGGAATGGGCACACACCGGTAAGACTTTGTCTTGAAGGTGTGTGACCGAGACAATTAGTACCTTCTCACCTTCTCATCACCGTCCTGGGCTCAAGGCAGCCTTTTGGCCTTCCGTGAATTCAGGACGAGTTTTGGGGCACTCAGTGGTTTCGTTGAACAACAAAACCACAGTACAGTAAACCCCATATTTTGATGCATACATCCCCGACAAACAAGAGGCTAATACTTAAAAACACTTAGCACTGCCTGTTTTGATAGTTTAAACACAAGAAAAACCCTCTAAAAATGCTTGTATTTCAATAGTTTTACCAAAAAAAGTGCATTTAGTAATGAAAATTATATGAAAATACAGTAATTAGTGAATATTCCTCAGTGAAAAATACCACGAATGGGTGAATTTTCTGTGAATAATGGGTAGATACAGACAAATCCGCGAATACATGAGTCCGTGAATCTTGAGAATGTGAAATCAGGGGGTTTACTGTAGTGGCATTTGTTGACAAACAAGAGTTAATCGTTTTTTCCTCCTGTTTCATCTGTCGACATTTGCTGGTACTCAAGTGTTTTATAGGTCACTCGACAGCTCAGTTAACCAGATGCATTCCCGGTGGGGATGTATTGGTTGGTGAGGTTGGCCTCGGGTTTGAGTGATTGGTACGGAACATGCTGCTCACTCTTTTCTTCATAAAGATTTCATGAAGAGACCGCCCGACTGAGAAATCCCTACCATCTTTATGGGCCTCCTTGCACAACAATTCAGTAGTTTTTCTTGCTCCATACCAGACCATGGGCCACTACGGTGAGGTATGCTGTCTTTTTTGGGAAAAATTCGATATCTACGTTTTTCCTTCCGTATTTGCTTGTTTCACTAGGGGTTCACAAACATTGCTCACCCTGAGTTACAGATAAATGCTTGAAGACTTCGCCTTTCGCCCAACCTGATAGCCGACACATCGAGAAGAGTTCCGCTTGACCCAACCTCCTGTAGCAGCTACACAAGAAGCGGTTCTTCAGGCAGTACATCCCTGTGTGTTCAGGACTGGTAGACCTTCCAGCTTTCCTTGCAAGCACAGGCTTTCTGGCGTAGCAGCAATGGATATAGCTGGATATCTCTTGAAGTCCTCTGCAACACTGTCCCAGGGACTGGATCCGTCTTTGCTGGTGGGTGTCATTGACAGAACTTCTTCACAGGTCAGAGTCGCTCTTCAAGTCTGGACTTCCTCGTCTTCTCCACCAAGGGTTGCTTCTCTCCCTTTCATTTGTGAAGAACGTAGGCCCTTGCAACCTAGTCTTCCATCTGAAGTAGCCTTCTTCTCCTCAGTCAAGATTTAGGTACAGATGAGAAGCTTCTTCAGTCTTGCTGTCCCAGGGAACTTCCCTGGGTAGCATGTGACTCATTTAGGGTTCCTGTCCCGTGCTCTGCACAAACCCTTACAAGAGTCGTCAGATAGAGATGTGTCCTCTTAGGACCGTCTCTCATTTCCCTCCGGCCTTGGCGTAGAGGATGGAAGAACAGGTGAAGGGGATCAATACCTCGACTCCTCGGATGTCGTATGTGGACTCTGAATCCATTGGCATCTATTGTCGGGTTCGAGTCCTTCTTGTTCCCCTTCTCCTTGGACTTTGTATCGATGATCCAGATCACTCGTTACTTTGCCCTATTAGGAAGCTGTGGTACTTTCTGAAAAGGCTTGACATTCCCAACCTGGATGTTGTTGACGTTTTCGCTAGTACTACCTCTCCCAAGGAAGAAGTGTCTAAGGGCACATCTTCCTCCTGACTTTGTGAAGCGATCGAAGGAGGTATTCTGCAGCTGATGACAATGATACCAGTACCTTCCACCCGAGAACTCATGAAGTCAGTGACTTGGTCCATCCCTCGCATTCCAGAAGTTTCTGTCGGTCTGGAAGCAAGACGTGGTCTCATAGACCACACTCTTGTCTTCCTGTGGTCTTGCTCACAGGCCCTTGGAACCTTTTTTTCCTTGGCCCTGTGGTGGCTGCTCAACAAGTTGTGTTGTCTTACCCGGCCCCTTCAAGAGGATGCGTAGCATCTCGCCTAAGGTGTTGGTTCTGGAAGTGAGAAGGATACCAAGAGTGACTGGCCTCTCTTCCTCCTTCTTCCCTGCCCTCCTACTTCTTCTCTTTCTGGATGAAAATAGGACTTGAACCTATAGTTTCTGGATCCGGCGCTGATGCAGTAAGACTACACATCGAGCACCCATTCTATTTTTCTTCTAGAATTATAGAAGCAATTCCTCTCCTTCCTCTAGCAAGGGGAGGAAGGAGATACTGGCAATAAGGGAACCCTATATCAGCTTTTCCTTGCTGCCTCCAAATCTAGATTCTTCCAGCCTATTTCGTAGGGGTTACATTTCCTCACTCATGCGCAAAGGTCCAGTATCTGACATTTGATCTTGCAGTTCCTACACTCCGATCAATATGTCAGAAGCACGGTACTCCTCCTCACTCTTTTGACCAGGAGTAGCCCAGGTGTGCAGAACTCTAGTCAGTTCAAGAGAGACTCTCAGATTCCTCCCTCCAACCAGTGAGTCTTCCTAATGTAAATGACCAACTGTTTGTATATCGTGTTGGAACAAATCACAATTTTTGAAAGTAATTTGTATTTTTCCCAACTATACAAACCTGAGGTCCTTTACATTACATACTGTATTATGTCCGCCTCATGCCACCCCTCAATCTGAACCTGGACTGAAAGGCAAACTGGAATGTTTACATCCAGGCAGGCAGGTATTCCCTACTACCTGGCTGTAGTTACTGCCTAACCACCTTGCTCAAGAGTTTATCGGCCGTTTCCAGCCTATGCCTGAAAGTAATTCCTAATGTAAAGGACCTCAGGTTTGTATAGTTAGGAAAAATACAATTTGCTTTTAAAAATTGTGATATTGGATACGACAGACACTGATAATTCAAAATATGTAAAAATAAGCTTAAGAAGTTTCCTTTCTATAAACATCTGTTATATTCCTTTTTGTTCTCTCTTGGTCCTCCTTAAAAAATTATTCATTTCATGTTGAATTATAAAGGTAAATTGACTTTGCACAACATCCTTATTATTATTATTATTATTATTTATATTTATAAGTTTTCTACCTTCTATGTGTAAATTATGTAACACTTAATAAGAAAAACAACAATTTTACATATGTAACTTACCAAATAATTACTTAGCTATTAGTTTCTACCTTACACGGCAGCTCAAAATTCAAAATGCGCAGTAGCCCTTTTGTTTTGGGTGTAGTTATACTGCCCTACCCACTTTCGGGGAAGGACAGGTACAACACAGCTACAGAGCTGAATTTGTTTCTGCCGGTCAATGACTGAACACTTGGTCATTGGTAGCTCTGAATTTGTTGTTTTTCACCAGATGGTTGCTGTTATTCTTCATTTGGTGAAGTACCTTCTTCTTTTTGGTAGCTTAGCTCATTCAGGACTTTTTTGTCACTTTCCTGATTTTGACTATTTTTGATTGGACTAATCATGTCAGATTCCAGCCTTCTAGTGTCAGGTACTGTAGTAAAGGCTGTAAGAATAGGTTGACTTCAGCCAAATATGACAATCACACTGTTTGTAGTTCGTGTAGGGGGCAAGTTTGCTCTTGAACTTTGCTGTGACGAATTTAAAGACTGAAATAAGGGGAAGTGGAAGACTGAATGCATATTTAGAAAAGTTACAGCATGAAAGACTAATAAAGGCTACCCCTAGGGCTGAAGCGAAGGCTTCAGCTAGTCAGGTTTTGTCTCCGGGGTTTGATGTGGCTGATTTACCTGTACTGTACCTGCAACACCTGTGACCACCTTTTCCGCTATCTCAAGCCATGCGACGTTCCCTGTAACTCTGATCCCTTGCTCTCATTCCTCTGATCCCAACAACCCCATTACCAGCCTAGAAGCATGTGTTGATAAGAAATTTGATTTATTAGTGAACACCGTTTCCCAGATTGGGAACTCAGTGCGTGTCCTCATGGACAGATTTAAGTGTTAGTGCAGTGTCAGTGGAGCGGGCAGCTACTCATTCCACTGATGCTCCTAGATCAAGGTCCCTGCTAAACTCCCCTTGCTCACCTGGGAGGAAGCAAGCTGGCAGTCCAAGGGAGGTCAGTGGGGTTTGCCCACAAGTAGTCGCTGCCTCATCAGAGCCTGTTGCCCACTTATCCCAGGACTTGGAGGATCACCGTTGGAATGGCATCCGCTTGGACTTGCATGCATTATCTTCCAGTGACTCGGACTCTAATGGGGCTCAAAAGTGCAGTCGGTGCTTTGTTATTGTTTCAAGATCATTGAAAAGGTCTGGCACCCCGATTGATGAAGACATTCCCCTGACTTGTAAGCAAACGTTGGATATGGCTTGTAGCCCTCTTCCCTCCTGTAGTTTTTGGGATTCTCCTCAAGCTTCTTGCTCCCTTTCAGTATATGGACATACAGTGTCCGAACACCCAGAGTCCGAGAATTTAGTGCCTGATTGTGAGAGATCAATGTCCGAGTGACATTCGTGTGAGCGTCCGTTGTCTGCACTTCCAGCTTGTTGGCGCCCAGTCTCCAAGCGTCCCAAGAGTGATCCCGTGTTGTCGGAGCATTCTATTTATGGACATCAAGTGTCTGAGTAGCCATCATATGAGCGCCCAGCAGCCAAGTGTCCTTTCTATGGGCACACAGTGTCCAAGTTGCAGACATCTGATCTGTCTACATTTTTAGAGGTGTTAATTTTGGTGATCCTGTTGTGTCTGGTTGGTCCGTGAGCGGACGTCCAGGAACCGAGCGTCCAGTGTTAGTGCACCCAATGTTGATGTTAGTATGCCTACCAGTATTCGTCCGGCACCACAGGTGGGACTTTGTTCCCGGTGTATCTAGTGCCAGTCCTCTTGTGGTGGAGGATCCTTCCTTAGTTCCTATTCAGTGCCGCTTGGATAATATCTTGAACCTGTTATAGAAGCTAGCTGCAGGAACTCAGGTTCCCTCAAATCCTCCAATGTCCCCAATTTCCTCAGAGGAGGAACCTACGGAGGACGACGCTCCCACGTCGAATTATTCGCCACTTTTGCGGTTCTTCCTGGTGTGCTATCCGGTGTGCTATCAGTGTTTATGATGCGACAACCAACAGGAGTGACTAGGTTGCCGCGTATGGTTCTTTCCTCCTCATCCAGAAAAGCACTTGCTCGTATCGACATATGGTTGTCAGAGAGGAGGGACTTGAGTAAAGTGGTCTTTTGTTTGCCTCCTTCTTGTCTGATACGACAGAAGTATCTTGTATGCCACTGGAGAAGCTCCATCCTTGGGAGTTCTGCCTCCTCTCAAGGGGACTTTTCCAGTCTCATAGATGCTACATGTCGGTCAGCCTTCTTGTCTGCTAGGATTTTGTTTACTTTATCGGAGTTAGGCCATTTGCTGAAGGATATTTTTAAGGTCCTCGAGGTTCTGAGTTTCCTCGATTGGACCGTAGGAGTGTCAGCAAAGAAGACTGCTTACCACTTCAAGAGAATTTTGCCTCAGATTGTTTGGGGGTTCTGGCCTGTGCAGATCGAGCAGTGAGGGATGGCGCCCATGAGGTAGCCACCATTTTCACCACTGGTGTCCTTAAGAAGCGAGATTTATGGTGCTCATTCACTTCTAAGGGGGTCACTCCTTCTCAGCGTTCTTCCCTGCTGTTCGCTCCCTTAGACAGTAGCAGCTTGTTTCCACAATAAACTTTGGAATGAATGACAGGTGAATTACAGAAGAAATCCACCCAAGACCCACTCACTCAGTCCTTCAAGAGTTCTAGGATCCCGACATGTCCTTCTTCCGCTTCTGTTCCTTCTACCAGGACTTCTTCTCCGTTGGCTCAGCAACCCTTTTGAGGAAGCAGAGGTTGCTTCCAGTCCCATCTGAGGGCCAATTTGCGTCCAGTACAACCCAGCAAACAGCCCTCCAACAAACCTGTCTCTTGCAAGTGAGTTACCTGTCCTCCTTGTCCCGATGGGAGCAAGGCTCCTTCATTTTTGGAGCAGGTGGGAGAAAAAGAGTAGATCCATGGGTGCTACAAGTCTTACAGGAGGGCTACGATATCCCCTTCAGGGAGAAACCTCCCTTAGTAACCTCTCCCATCAAATTGACAGCCCACTCTGAAGGCTCAAAGAGGTTTTCGCCCCTGTCTCAGGAAGTTTCGAGAAGCAGGCAGTGGAGGAAGTTGAGGACACAAGCACAGAGGGATTTTACAATCGCCTCTTTGTAGTCCCCAAATCATCGGGGGTATGGAAACTTGTCCTTGACGTCAGTGCTGTGAACTTCTTTATTCAAACTGAGACGTTCAAGATGGAAACAAATCACTTGGTCCTGTCAGGCATCCATCAAGGAGATTGGATGCTGACGATAGATATGCAGGATGCTTACTACTATGTTTCAGTTTATCAGGATTCCAGAAAGTATCTTAGATTCGTGTTCCAGGACAGGGTCTTCCAGTTTCAGGCCCTGTGCTTTGGCCTCTCCATGGCCCCTCAAGTTTTCACCCGGGTTCTCACTCTATTAGGGAAGTGGTTACACCTCATAGGGATCAGCATGTTTTTATACCTGGACAATGGCTCCTTCCCTCCCCCTCAGAAACCCAGTGCATGGAGGAGGACCTTCAGAAGACTTTTCAACTTGCGCAAGACTTAGGACTGCTGATAAACTTCAAGAAATTGCAGTTAGTCCCCACCAAGGTTGATTCTATATTTGGAGATACTGTACAGTAGTGATAGATTCTCTGAATTTTCAGGCTTTTCCATCCCGACAAAGGATTCTCAATTGCATCTCGAAAGTCCAAAAATTCATTTCTCTTCCGTCCTGCTCAGCCAATGCTTGGATGAACCTTGTAGGAACATTGTCGTCAATAGAGAAGTTTGTTCCTCTGGGCAGGTTACATATCAGACTACTACATTTCGACCTCTGAGCCAACTGCAGAGGAAAGTATTTCCAGATTCATTTGTCTTGGAAATCACCCCCGAAATCAAGGAGGACTTTCGGTGGTGGCTGGCAGAGGACAGATTGTGACAGGGATGTCGCTGTCTCCTGTGAACCTCAACCTAATGGTGTACTCCAACGCATCGGATCTGGGTTGGGGAGCCCTTCTCAACGGCTTAGAAGTGTCCGGTTTATAGTCTCTTACGGAAAGAGATCTTCATATAAATGTAAAAGAATTGAAGGTGATACTCCTGGCTCATCAGTTCTTTGTGACAGACCTTCGGAAGGACAGTTGCGGTTCATTCAGGCAGCATGACAGCACTGGCCTACATCAGGAACCAAAGAGGAACCCACTCTTTTTCAACGTGTGAAGCAGCCAAAGACTTAGTTCTATGTGCTCAAAACAACAGGACCACTTTTCTGACCTGCTCGACCAGGGCAAAATGAACATTCTTACGGACGAATTGAGTCGCGACAAACAGGTTCTACTGATGGAGTGGACACTCAATCCATAGGTGTGCACTGACCTGTGGGGAAAACCGTTGGTAGACCTGTTTGCAGTGTCAAGAAACCATCGTCTCCCTCTGTATTGTTCCCCGACTCGAGATATGCAAGCTTGGGCAATGGATGCCATGTCATAAGATTGGTCAGATCTCCTCCCTTCAGCATAGTAAGAGAGGTGTTGGGGAAGTTCAGTACCCACAGCAACACTTCAGTGACCCTAGTGGCTCCCTTTTGGCCACACAAGAAATGGTTCCCAGACCTTCTTAGTATACTGGTAGATTATCCAAGGCTTCTACCTCAGAAGAGAAATCTCAGCTAGCCTCATTTTCAGCGTTTTCACCAGGGCATATCCACTCTTGCTCTGACAGGTTTCAGACTGTCAGGGAGCTAGTCAGAGCAAAAGGTTTTTCAAGGAAGGCTGCAGAAGCTATTGCAAAATGTAGGCAACGATCTTCTGCTGCAGTGTACCAATCTAAGTGGACAGTCTTTCGGAGCTGGTGTCGAGACAGAACTGTATCCTCTTCTCAGATGACTGTAGTTCATATTGTGGATTTTTTGCTCTTCCTCAGATCATTGAAAGGTTTAGCTACTTCACCCTTTAAGGGATATAGAGCCATGTTGAATTCTGTCTTCAAAACACAGAGGAATAGACCTTTCATCAAACCAGGATGTAAGTGACTTGATTAAATCCCTGAATACTTGTAAGCAAGATAAAAGTCCTGAATTTGTGTGGAATTTGGATATTGTCCTCAAATGGTTCTCGAGCCCACCTTTTGAGCCTCTGGAATCCTCTTCTCTCAGAGACCTAACAAGGAAGACACTTTTTCTGATGGCTTTAGCAACAGCGAAGAGGGTTAGCGAGCTACATGCCCTTGATAAGAGGGTAGGCTTTTCTCAAGGTGACGGTGTCTCCTCCTTGACCTTAGGACTCATGGCGAAGAACGAAGACCCTCCCAGTCCCTGGCCATGTATCCTTTTCAGTCAAGAGCCTGCCTAACATTCTAGGTCAAACGGATCAGGAGAGAGTCCTATGCCCAGTTCGTTCTCTTCGCGAGTATTTACGATGAACCAAGGAAGTTAGAGCCCCTTCTCCAAAGCAGAGGTGTTCGGTTAAAAACCCCCAGTTGTCCTTTATGTAAGAATGCCTTAACATTCTTTTTAAGGACTGTGATTTCTGAATCACACTCTAGGATTCAGGAGGATATCCTTCATGTGAGGTCAGGGCACATGAAATTAGGGCAGTGGCGACTTCATTTGTCTTCAAACGTAACCTATTGCTGACTTCTCTCCTGCAATCCACATGTTGGAAATGCAAATCAGTGTGTGCCATGTTCTTTGGAATCCTGATTGGCACTGTGTCATGAGTGCCATCATTTGGTTTGAATTTTAATGTGTTTGTTGTGCAGGTTTTGATTTTCAGGTCATATTTTCTACTGCACCAGGGCAAGGGTACGCACACACATGTCAATGTGTCTTTTTTGGATTGTTAACTTTGGCAACTTGCGATTAACTCCTACTTTGCAAAGCACCCACTAAAGTAGAGGAGACTCTTGGCTCTACCACCGTGCCACTACAGGTCAAGAGGAGCTCCAACCGGAGGCAGTACCTACCTGCCATAGCTCCTTCACCAGGTAAGGTTACAACAAGCATTTCACGATGCTAACTAATTTGGTTGTGGAAAGCACGCCTCAGGTTCTCAATCTCCTCTTGCGAATTGGCACTGACGTAGGTATTGTCGATGTAGTGCATGTACATCCTTGGCTGGTCTGTGTCTTTGAATACCCTTTGCTCCACAGTGCCCATATAGAAATTGGCGAAGAGGACTCCTTCGTCAGCACCAATTCGCAAGAGAAGATCAAGAACCTGAGGCGCGCTTTCCACAACCATAGTTGCCTCAGTTTCACCATCGAACATAGCCAAAACCACTGCCTCCCCTTCCTTGACGTCCTTGTGGAGCAGAGAGAGGCCACTTTCTCTATGAAGGTCTACATGAAGCGCATGAACCTGGGTATGTGTATGAAAGGGGCGAGCGAGTGCCCCGAGAGTTATAAGCGCTCCATCATCAGCGCCTACGTCAGGAGGGCCCTCTCGCACTGCTCCTCCTGGAATGACACACAGAGAAACGGAACAGGTAGCCCAGACCCTCGTCGACAATGGACACCCAGTCCGGAATATAGAAGAGTCTATCAAGGTGAACATCGATAAATGGCACTGGCAGGAACCTCGCCCCTATGCCCCTGAACACATAGGGCTCTTCTATAAAGGACAATTTCACCATAAATATTAAAGAAGACGAATGCGCCCTCAAGAACATCATCGAGAATAATGTCGGCCCCATTGACCCCAACAAGAATATTCATCTGGTTATTTATTACGAGAGCAATAAGACGAGCAGCCTGGTGATCCGCAACAATCCAGCCCCCCTCAGCAGGACCCCTTGAAGAAAACCAACGTGGTATACTGGTACTCATGCCCCATCCAAGGATGCTCCAGTTCTTACATTGGTATGACCACCATGTGTTTCTCCAAGAGGATTTCCTGCCACGCCCAAGAGGGAGCCATCTTTAACCATGCCAGGACTGCCCATAACCAGAGAATTGCAAGAAAACATATAATCACGAATATGGAAATAATTGACCGAACTACGGACCACCGCTGCCTGCGTCTCTTGGAAGCATTGCACACTGGGAAGGAGAAACCAACCCTCAACATTACGCAGGAAACCTTTCTCCTCCCCAGGGCCACCAGGAGACCTGCACTGAGCGACCCCATAGCAAATGAGCAAATCAGAATTCAGCATCTGAGGATCGAAATTCTTCCATTCATCCCCAGCACTACAATGCTGCTTGCACGCAAGACGAGCCCCAGACATCAGCATGGGAGAGAAGGCTCCACCCGAGATGACCTGCCCCGGGCAGCCAATCATAATTCAGCACTGATCAAGACCCCCCCTATAAATTCCGGCCCAAGCTCCTTGTTTCTCCAGATCATTTTCAACCACGTCCAGAGGATGACCAACGAGATGGTCAAAACATGTCGACGGTACCTGAAGCAGAACCTGAATCCAGATGATGAAGGATTCCATGGATTTCTGATTGGATATTTCAATAAAAGACTTCCTGCATTCCACACACTATCCTTTTTCCAATATGAATATCGGCCAATTGCTGACCAACATCGCTGAGACTGAAAAGCAAATTACTGTATAAGGAAAATAGAAAAGATATTGTATAAGGTAAATTTGCATAATACAGCCATCCTAATAATAATAATAATAATACAGTACAGAACCCCACAAATAGCTAAAATCCGCAAATACTTAAAACCCCCTCTAAAAACACTTAGAACTGCCCATTTTGATAGTTTAAACACAGAAAAACCCTGTAAAAATGCATATACCTGAGTATTTTAATAGTTTTATCACAAAAAGTGCATTGTTCATGAAAATGATATGAAAATACAGTAATTAGTGAATATTTCTCAGTGAAAAATACCGTGAATGGACGAATTTTCTGCGAATAATGGCTAGATATGTTCCACATAGAAACCCGCGAATGCGTGAGTCCGCGAATCATGAGAACACGAAACGAGGGGTTTTACTGTAATAATAATAATAATAATAATAATAATAATAATACAGGTTTTGTTAAACAAAATGGCAGTTTCAACAGCATTTATTTTATATAATAAACGCTCAATTTGTCTTATTAATTGTTTTTCTTGCTGGAATGGTTATAAAGCAGTTGACCAATATTCATATCCAGTGGTTTAGTGATGTGTAGGAGGTAGTTCTCGTTGAATGTCAACTAGTTTCACCCTCCTCGTTAGGGCATCATTCAGGACAGGATCGCAGGATGCAATGAAAAATCCACGCATCACAGCCAATGCATCCTACGATCTTGTCCTGAATGATGCCCTAACGAGGAGGGCGAAACTAGTCGACATTCAACGAGAACTACCTCCTACACATCACTAAACCACTGGATATGAATATTGGTCAATTGCTTGCAACCATTCCAGCGCAAGAAAAACAATTAATAAGACGAATTGAGCGTTTACTATATAAAATAAATGCTGTTGAAACTGACATTTTGTTTAACAAAACCTGTATTATTATTAAATTATTATTATTATTACAGTAAACCCCTGTATTCGTGTTCTCATGATTCATGGATCACGCATTCGCTGGTTTCTGGTGTGGAACATAATAGCCTCTTCCATTTTTGGATTTTTTTTATTATAATTACTGTACATATCATTTTATGAACAATGCACTTTTTTGTGATGTTCAGATATGCAAAGGGTTTTTTTGTTTAAAATCAAAATGGGCAGTTCTAGGTGATTGGATCACAGATTTTTATTTATGGGGGTGGGGTTTGGATTTTATTAAAAATTATTATTATTATTATTTTATTATTATTATTATTATTATTAGGATGGCTGTATTATGCAAAATACAGTTTCTCCTATTTTCTTTACAGTTTTTCAGTCTCAGCTATTGCTGAATGATGCCCCAACGAGGAGGGCGAAACTATACATTCAAGAGAACTATATCACTTAACCACCAGATATGAATATTGGTCAAAAATTCCAGCGCAAGAAAAACAATTAATAAGATGAATTGAGCTTTTACTATATAAAATAAATGCTGTTGAAACTGCCATTTTGTTTAACAAAACCTTTTTGGAGGGGATGTTACGCTTATATAGAAATAATGTCCGATTTTTATGAAATTTGTATATGTTATACATATATATAAGGTGATGTTCCAGAAAAAATTTGAGTGTGATCGGATGATTATTTTGGATTTTATTAAAAAATTTTTAAAATTAAAAATGTTTCTCCTCCATTTTAGAGCTATTGCAATGCGGCTTCATACACAGAAAGTATATCATAGTAGGAAAAAATCATGGGAAGAGTTTTTCATTTTTCTATTTTTCCTTTATTTTTGGATGGGGCGAGGGGGGATTTTCCCCCAAAATTTGTATAATTTGATTATCACGGGTTCCTCGTCAACCTAAGAAAAAATCTAGCCCCAACAAAATATTCGTCTTTCTTTCCTCTTTCCAATGGTATATTTAACTTTAAAATTGGCAAAAAATAAAAAGTAGTGTTTGAAGTGCAAAAATTTTAGTGAAAACAAACTGCCGCAAAGGTCAACAAGTGTTTTTTTTGGCACTCGTGAAAAAACTTATCTTAGAACATTATTTTGGTTGATTTCTGGCTCCAGGTCACTCCCCACCCCCCCTTAAAAAATGGGGTATTATTCGCTCGAGGCAAGGGTATCATCAAGTACCACCTGACTCATTGTTGCTTGGTTTGAAACTAAGAAACTAAAAGTTTAGTAGCTACCAAGCTGATATTCTTGACTCATTTTCAGTCGTTTTTTTCACTTGTTTGGTATTTTTGGTCTTTGGAGTTTGATTTCCAAGCCTTTTTGTCTCTCAAACGAAGAACTTCTTCTACTTTCACTTGTGCGAAACAGATGTGTTAGTAAGTTGAATTTCTCATAGCCGAAGTTGTGTTCAATTTCCTCAATATTTATCTCACTCAGTTGATGGTGCTGAGATTTTCCTTTGCTAATTCGCTCTGCTGAGACACTAACCGTAAACCTACATGATTGGCACTTCATTAAAATATCAGTATTCCATCTATTGGCAGAGACTTCGACCTGAACTTCACCTCTGCAATTTCCTACCTTGCATGTAATACCCGACACTATTTTATCTAACTGAGATCTAGATATAATGAACTTGTCATCATATACTCCCTTTTCATCATCCTTTATTCATTTCATCAACTGTGAGCGTATTTGTGAAGGTGAAAGAACACCGCAAATAGTGAAAAAAATTGCTCAGAGTAAGAAGTTGCCCTTCACCCACTTTCAGCGTTTGGGGGCAACTGACTCAGCACCCTCTCTTAGACCAAGCAAAGGCCATTGTTGTTGCCAGACGTAGGAGATAAGGTGATATAAAAATCAAAATAATTATGGAAAAAATGACAATAGTCATTAGGAGACAAACGTCAGCCCTACCTCACTGTGGGGGGGGGGCGGAGGCCCAAAACCCCTTCAGTTTTAATATTTCAAAAAAATGCTTTAGTCACGTGATAACGAAGGTGTTGCTCATGTCTTACGGCCATTTAACCATTTTTTTTTAATTTCAAAAATATTCATCAAAAATCGAAGCGTGCGCTCCCTTTAAAGAAGGTCTTTTTCCTAATTTTACAATAATAATAATAATAATAATAATAATAATAATAATAATATAACTGTAATTACAAAATTTATACTATACAGTATATGTGATACATATTTTAAACAAACAAATATCATTCCCTGGTCTTTTGTGAACTCCTTGAAGAGAAGCTTGAGGGCAAAGCTGTCATACAAGTTAAATTAATATGACAGGAAGGGGGAGTTGCTGATAGCAGGTCAAAAATTCCTCTCTCTCTCTCTCTCTCTCTCTCTCTCTCTCTCTCCATAATATAACTCATAAATAATTTCACTCTCTTAACGTAAAGACAACAATTATCTCTCTCTCTCTCTCTCTCTCTCTCTCTCTCTCATTCGTAATTTACAACTTATTATTATTTCTCTGTACGTCTTTACCTGTACAGTAGGTAATTTTAAATTGATCTAATTTTACCTGTACTGTCTACGAACTGTAAATGTGCTAGTGTGGCAAGTATTACGTTCTAAAACATGGAGACATAACTAAGAGTTGTATTAGTCCAAATAAAAAACACTGTTTGTTCATGAAAGATCATTTAGAACAAAGAGAAAGAGACGGACTAGAATACCTGTAAAGCAGTTCTTAAAAACGAGGTTGAGAAGACTTCTAAAATAGATCATCTCAACTTCTTTTTACTTAACAGTTGTGCTGCGTTTATGTCTCTGCCTAGGCATCGACATCAGCGGCTGAATTCTATAATTTTTATCATGTTTTATTCTTCATTTTTCATCTTTTACTATGTGGTTTAATTCCAATATTTCTATATTGATTTATTATTCATTCTCTATAAAAATAATGAAATATATACAGTATATTTATAGGTATTTATAGGTATATATTAGGTATCGCCATTTAAATCGGACTAGCGGGTAAGACAGACACCCTGACTGCCTATTAGTCTGTGTTAACAAGGGTCAACTGTATATACGTTATTCGCTGAAAATTTGCCTATTCACAGTATTTTTTATTGAAAGATATTCACTAATTACTGTACTTTGATATTTTTGTGACTAAGTGCACTGTTTGTGATGAAACTATTAAGGTACTCGGGTATAAGATTTTTGTAGGGTGTCAAGTATTCGCGAATTTCAACTATTTGAGGGGGTTTGTGGTACGTATCCCCAGCGAATACCAGGGTTCGACTGTAAAACTTGAAAATTAGTAAATTATTTTTTTAATTATAAAAAATATATTTAGTTACAAAAATAACAAGAAAATATAGTAATTAGTGAGTATTGCTCAACAAAAACCCGCGAATAAGTGAAGCAGCAAATCTGGAACCTCAAATAGTCGGGATCAACTGTAAGTCAAACATCAAGAAAAGGAAAGTCGAAAGGCATTCAGGCAGGGAGCGCAGCAGAAGTCTTGACTCAGCAGTTGAAAGCAAAGCATAGTGCAGACTGATGAGTGGGCGGGCTTCCCCCCTATTGTCGGTAGCTAACGACCTTGTTTGAAAGTTAACGGTCGTTCCAGCCAGCAAGCAAAATCCTATGTAAAGACCGAAGGTTTGTATTTGTGTAAGAAGAACTTTGCTTACTCCAGGAAACGTCAACTCACAGTTCATAAGAGAATTCATACTGGAGAGAAGTCTTGCATATGAATGGCTTCTCTCCAGTATGCATTCTCCTGTGATTTGTAAGACCACTTGTAAAGAATAATGCTGCCCACATTTCTTGCCCATGAATGCCTTCTCTCCTGTACAGACGGTGTGAATAAGCGTTAGTAATAATTTTGATGATTTCGGGCTTATTTCCTCCTCTATGGTATTATGCTTGTTTTCTGTTCATGCATTATGTCATCTACGAGCAGAGATGGAAGCATTAGGCTGTATAGGAAAGAATTTGTGGATACCGAATGTTTTGGTTGTGCATGGCCACACAGCCTATATGTTAGCCTAGCTGTTGAGGCCCGAGTGTGGTTTTCTTGATATGAAGATAATGAGTGATCTGATGAGAGGGTGAAAATTTTGTGAAGTATCGGAAGATGCTAGAGGCCGATAGTTTGCGTAGACAATTTGTTAGGGCACACCATAAGACTACTCAGTCTTCTTGTTTTGTCTTCCAGGTGTTGCTTCTCCTACTCCAGTTTAAACTGTAGAAATAAGCATTTATTTGCATTTTTAGAGACCGTGCCAAACTTATGTGAAAATTCATCTTGCGCAAGGGGTTCTGGAACCTAACCTCACGTAAGTTCGGGGTGTGACTGTATATTTCAATGTATATAGCATACAACAGATAATGCCGAATATGAATGTCTTTATTAGAAAACATATTGACCTATGAAATTATTGGTATTATAGGATTTTCATAAACATCTTTTGTGATTTTAATATGGTCTTGCAATGCCAAATAATTCAGAATCAGTAAATCTTTAAAGCATGATTAGTTGTGAATTATTACAAATGGAAAAACTGTTAAGTTTGAAGATTTACGTTCAAGGTCGTGTCATGTTAAAACTGACCTTATTTCATGGTCAGAGTGAACCAGAAAGCTACATTTAGAGGCAAAATAACTCATATATATGATGAATAGTGAAAAATAATCTTTCATTGATATTTTCTTAATGAAAATAATCACGTACAGTAAATCCCCTGTATTTGCAGAGATGGGTACCACACCTCCCTGCGAACAGCTAAAATCCACAAATACCCTGTACTTAAAACCCCTCAAAAAACACTGAGAACTGCCAATTTTGATCATTTAAACACAAAAAAAACTGTAAAAATGCATATACCTGAGTATTTTAATAGTTTTATTACAAAAAGTGCATTTAGTCCTGAAAATATGGAAATACAATAATTAGTGAATATTTTTGAGTGAAAAATACTGCGAATGGGCGAATTTTCCGGGAATAATGGGTAGGTAAGTTCCACAGAGAAATCCGCGAATAGAGAGACCACGAATACGGGTGTTTACTGTAGACCAATACGTTCAGTAAGAAGCAGTACCAAATTACTATTGTGATAAAACCGAAAAATAGACCGATATAAGTAAAATATTTTGAATATGTGAAATTTGATGAAACTTCGATATACACAAATGCATGATAACAGATTTGAGTCCTATTAGTTAAAATACATTAGAGATTCGCTATTTTTTACAAGGCACATTTACCACTACTGTGCTGTGGCTTGACAGGTACGGTGGAAAGTAGATATGCCAAGAATGCATTATTAGTTACATTTATAAGTACAATAACTCCACTTGCTATTAAGATAGTGTAAGATAATTAGATTTATTATATTTTTATCAATGCAATGCATCCAAACAAAGATAAGTAAAATAAGTTGCTGTTTTTGTGATCACTTTTGACCGTTACTCTAAGAACTCAGTCTGTTTGCTCGGCTCCTTATTGAGAAGGACAACGAACGCCGTAGGAAAGTGTGACACAAATGAGAGGCATTCAAATGTCTGCTAATGTAAGTGTGCATTAAAGATATTAAGTAATTAACTGGATATTGTTACCGAGTAGATAATAAATGTGGTCACATTGTAAGGTGTCAAAGAAACGAGCAGGTAAAAGTTACTGCTACTTTATTACAGATCCAGGCAGTTTATATAGCGGCCGACTGACGCTGGCCCGCGAGAGACAATGGAATTGACTGTGACCTGAGGTCGAAACAATAAACAATAATATGCAGTGAACGAGTACAAATTACAATACAAAACATACAGAACTACAATATGGATACAGTCTTGATGCCTGTGAATGAAGAAACATGTGATACACAATGTGTGACATTTGTATAAACGCATAAAGTAAAAATGATTAAAAATGCGTGACCTGGCATGTTTTAGGCATGACTAATTGAGCTTGAAGAAAATGAAGTCACCAAAGAAAACATGCTCAGCGGAGACTTAATTAATGGCGAAAAAACACTACGCTGGCGCCGATGTGGTGACTTTACAAATACTCCCCCAAGACAGGGACGCGTCTGACTAATCCCTGTATCTGCTGGGACGCTGAAGGGTGCCGCGGCTCCTTGAAGATAACGGAGGGGTCTCCGCCTGTGAGGCTGCTGGTTGGGCGGTCCCTTCCTGGGCGGCCGCGCTGCGGGGTGAGGGCGTGCTGGAGTGCGGTTGGGCGGAAGGGGTGCTGCGTCGCTGCCGGGACTCTCCGACAGAAAGGCGGGCTTTAACCGGTCTATTGAAACCCAGTCGTCCTTGCCAGGGAGTGCCAGCTGGAACGCCTTGTTGTTTCGTTCCAGCACGCGGAAGGGTCCCCTGTAGGACTTGGTTAGTGGTGGACGGACGGCGTCGACTCTGGACGAAGACGTGGGTGGCGGATGACAGCTGTGGCGGCATGAAGGTGGTTGCTTTGTCGATGTGCGAGCGCTGCAGGCGCTTAACTTGCCGCCACGCCGCGGAGCCTCTGCAGTGATGGGGAGTGGCGTTCATCCGTCACGAGCTCTCCCGGCACCACGAGGGGTTCCCCATAGGTTTGTTCAGCTGCAGATGTGGTGCCGTCGGCTCTGGGGCGGTTCTCAACCCGAGGAGGACCCACGGCAGCTGATGTTTCCAGTCCTTGGCGGTGCAGCGGGCCATGAGGATGACTTTAGGGACCTGTGGAACCGTTCGACCAGGCCGTTGGCCGCTGGGTTGTACGCTGTGGTGGTGTGGTGTGTGGTTCCCAGTAGTTGAGCCAGGCCAGACCACAACTCGGAGAGGAAAGCGGGGCCCCTGTCGGTTGTGATGTGGTCCGGGGACGCTGGCGGCTAACCCAACTGGAGAGCAGGGCCTCGGCGCACGCCGCTGGCGGTGGCTTCTTGCATGGGTGTGGCCGGGCCACCTCGTCGAACGGTCTACCACCGTCAGGAGGTATCTGGATCCGCCTGATGGGGAAGGAGCCCGACGACGTCGATGTGGATGTGAAAGCGGCGCCCTGGCTGTGGGAACTCGCCTACCCCGACTGCGTGTGACGACCCACCTTACTGGTCTGGCACTGCAGGCACTGTTTTGCCCAGGCCGTGGCGTCCTTTTGCACCCGTGCCAGACGAACTTTTTGAAAGCAGTTTGGCGTGGTCCTGCCGGAGGGGTGTGAGAGGCCGTGAATTATGTCGAATACCTGGCAGCGGCGTGAGGCTGGAACCAAAGGGCGGGCTGACCTGTGCTGATGTCACAGAGCAGGCTGGGGCCTTCGGGGCGAGGGTCACGTCCCGCCACTTGAGGGATGTGATGGCGGTGCGGTATGCTGGGGTTTCTGGGTCAGCGGCCTATTCTCTGGCAAGGTCCTGGTAATCTACACCAAGCTGCACTGCGTTCAACTCGACTCTGGAGAGGGCGTCTGCTACGGGATTTTTCTTGCCGGGGAGGTACCTGACGGAACAGGTAAATTCGGCTATGGCTGAGAGGTGGCGCTGCTGTCTGGAAGACCATGCGTCCCCCTGCTTCGTGAAGGCGTGAACCAGTGGCTGATGGTCTGTGAAGATTGTGAAGGGCGTCCCCTCCAGGAGGAACTTGAAGTGCCGAACTCAGCGCTGGTACATCGTGCAGAGTTCCCTGTCGAAGGTGCTGTAGCGGGTCTCTGCGGGATTGAACTTCTTGCTGAAGAAGGCGATGGGGCGGGGGCGCGTTGATGATTTGCTCCAGAACAGCACCACAGGCGACGTTACTGGCGTCTGTCGTCAGCTGGAGGGGGCCTTGGGATCCTGGTGTGCCAAGGCGGTTGCCTTGGCGAGGGCGGCCTTCGTCAGGGAAAAGGCCTGCTGCTGGCTGGGTCCCCAAGACAGGGACTTGGTTGGCCTTTTAGGACTTCCGTCAGGGGCCGTGGTGTGCGCAATCCCGGGATGAACCGCCTGTAGAAGTTTACCATCCCAAGGAACTCCTGGACGGCCTTGATGGAGGTGGGTGTCGGGAACTTGGCTCACGGCTGCTACTTTCGATGTAAGAGGGCGGACGCCTGTCGGAGACACCTCGTGACCCAGGAATTCTGCTTTCTGGACGCCGAAGGTACACTTGTCAAACGGACGACGAGGCCGTTCTCTTGGAGGCGCTGGAGGACTGCCCTGATGTGTCTCTGGTGTTTGCTGTGAGACCTGGAAAATATGAGAATGTCGTCGACGTAGCAGACGCAGAACTTTAGGTCCCCAGGATGCTGTCCATGAGCCGCTGGAAGGTGGCCCCGGCGTTCCTCAGCCCGAAGGTGGAGAAGGCGAACACATAGGACCCAAGGGCGTGATGATGGCTGTCTTTGGTATGTCCTCTGGCGCAACAGGTACCTGGAAATAAGATTTAAGAAGGTCCAATTTAGTGAATATTTTGGCCCCGTGAAAGGAGGCCGTGAGGTCCTGCATGTTGGGTAGAGGGTAGTGGTCGGGCTCTGTTGCAATGTTGAGCCGCCTGTAGTCGCCCGCAGGGTCTCCAGGAGCTGTCCGGTTTCTGCACCATGTGGAGGGGGAGGCCCATGGACTGGAGGCTTTCCTGCAGATGCCCATCCGCTCCATCTCCGCTGAATGCTTTTTCGCCTCCTGAAGGCGCTGAGGGGGAAGCCTGCGGAACTCGCATGTGTCGGTGGCCCTTTAGTTGCTATATGGTGGTATATGCCGTGCTTGGCTGGGGCCCTGGGGACTTGGCGGCTCGGGCTTAAACACCTCAGGGAACTCTGACAGTAGGTGTGTATACTGGTGGGGGCGACGGCGCTGATGGTGGGTCTGGGTCCCACCGTTAATTGGGAGAGACCGGCAGGAGTCGGTATCGAGGAGGCGCTTGCGCCCACGCCGACTAGCAGGCCGGTGCGCCAGAAAATCGGCCCCCAGGAGTGGGGTTCCACGTCCGCTGACGATGAAGTCCCAGGAGTAACTCTGGCCAAGGATGGAGATCGACAGGAGCCTGGTGCCGTAGGAGAGGATGGGGTTTCGTTGGCGGCCGTCAGGAAAGCGGCCGGGTCTGGTGTCTGGTTGTGGTCCTCTCTGGATGCTGGGAAGACCGATTTAAAGGCCCCTGTGTCGACCAGCATCATCCTGCCGAGACGGTGTCGCGGACGTAAAAACCTACTGTTTTTGAGGCCCTGGGTGCTTCGGCTGCCATGGCGGCCTGTCCTGCTGGCCGCCACCCCGCTTTTTGAACGGGCGAACGAGCAGGGCGGCAGGCAGTTTCAGGCGTCCTTTCCGAACCACTTGTGGTAGCGACAGAAGCCCAGGGACCTCCATCTGCTGTGGTTCGGTGGACGTCTGTTGGCGATGGCGTTGATGGGCTGCTCTACGTCCTCTTCAGGCTGGACGGAGCTGACCGGCTGTGTGGCCGGTTTTAGCCGCTGTGAAGCCTTGACGGAGTCTGTGAGATGTTGCGCCGCCTCTATGAGGTCCTCGATAGGCATGGTGTAGGGGTGAGCGATCTGGTTGCGACCTCGGGAGGAGTTGGCGAAGGTAGATTTCCCGTCAGTCAGCTTATCTCCTGCCGCTTCTTTGTGCCACCCAAGTCTGGTAGTGACAGGAGATCTACGACCATGCTCCAAGCGCCTCTTGAATTGAGGTCGTGGCGTGGGTTTATGGCAAGGTCGATAGCACGGGCGGCCCGCTCGGCGATGGGCAGGGAGCAAGCTTCGAGGAGGAACTTTTTGTGGTGCTGTATGTGAGGGTGTGTGTTTCGGGTACGGGAGATGAGTTTTCTGTACACGTCCTCCGAAGGGCGTTGAGCACTGTGTCGGCCTGTAGGATTTCGTCCGTCAGGTCCGCGATTCTGAAGTGGCTCTCCACCCTGCGCAGCCACATCGATGGGTTCCCCTGCGCAAACGGGCGGCAGCTTTACGGTGAGGGCGGCCCGCGATTGTGTTGCCCGGCCGTCGTGTGTTCGGGGCGCTGGTGTGGAGTTGCGGGAGGGCCTCGATGCGGGGGTGGGCGCGGGTGTGATGGGAGGTAGGTAAACCTCCGAGTCCGCGGGGTCCGCGTTTAACTGCATGAAGGAGGGGATATCCGCGTCCATGCTCGCTCCTTTGACCCCTTACTGGAGTGGGGTACTTGCGTCAGTACGCACTTTCGTGCGCCGTGTGGTTCCGCTAGTGACGCTGGTGGGGTACGCCGACAGAGTCAGCACGCCAAACGCTGGTTACAGCGCCGTGTTTAGGCCGCTAAGAGCGTTTTGGAGAAATCCTGGAGCCAAGACTAAGTCGCTGTGTCAGTCCGCTAATGGCTCCGGGATACTCTGGGGTCACCACTGTAAGGTGTCAAAGAAACGAGCAGGTAAAAGTTACTGCTACTTTATTACAGATCCAGGCAGTTTATATAAAAGGCCGACTGACGCCGGCCCGCGAGAGACAATGGAATTGACTGTGACCTGAGGTCGAAACAATAAACAATAATATGCAGTGAACGAGTACAAATTACAATACAAAACATACAGAACTACAATATGGATACAGTCTTGATGCCTGTGAATGAAGAAACATGTGATACACAATGTGTGACATTTGTATAAATACGCATAAAGTAAAAATGATTAAAAATGCGTGACCTGGCACGTTTTAGGCGCGACTAATTGAGCTTGAAGAAAATGGGAAGTCACCAAAGAAAACATGCTCAGCGGAGACTTAATTAATGGCGCCGCCGAAACACTACGCTGGCGCCGATGTGGTGACTTTACAACATAATACATACAAGTTTCTGTGTCAATATCAGTCACTTACGATGGTGATATGCTCCAACAGGTATGTGATAATATTGCCAGTTTCTTTCTAGGTTACAAAGGAAGATTCTTGATAAGGGAGCTGACTCCACAATGTAGTTATTATTATCAGTATAATAAACAATAAAGGAAGGCAACCATTCAAGTAGCATTGCCCATAATCATCATATAAATACGAAAGGATTTTTAAAAAAATATACTTGATAGGGAGGAATTTACAGGAAAATATATATGTACAGTAGATACACTTAATAGAGAGGAATTTATAAGAAAATATACTTAGATATACTTTGCGGGAAGGAATCAGTAAGAAATATGCTCGATCAAACACAAAGCAAAGGAGAAATAGAATGAGCAAGAGAGGAGCTGTTTCAAAGGCAAGTCTCACTGACTACTACTACTACTAATACTACAACCACTAGAATCACGTTGTTGTTGTTGTGCTCAGACACAAAATTTCAAGTGATAGCAATGAGGGTAATATATATATCATCTCTCCATTGTTCCTTTCATGACACTAATTTATCTGTGTTTGTTTGAAGCCCAAGCGAGGCCTATTGAGATCAAGCGAGGCCTAGTGAAAGTCGAGAGGAGGAGTGGGAGACGCTCAAGATTCCGGACTCATGTATTCGCAGATTTCTCTGTGGAACATATCTGCCCATTATTCGTGGAAAATTCGCCCATTCGTGATATTTTTCACTGAGAAATATTCACTAATTACTGAATTTTCATATCATTTTCATGACTAAATGCACTTTTTATGCTAAAACTATTAAAATACTGAGGTATAAGCATTTTGTAAGGTTTTTTGTCAACTATCAAAATGGGCAGTTCTAAGTGTTTTTAAAGGGGTTTTAAGTATTTGTGGATTTTAGCTCTTCGTGGGGGAGTGCGGTACGTATCCCCCGCGAATATGGGGGGTTTACTGTACCTCCAGGACAGGGTGATTTGCTCCCTCCATTCAACAAGGTAGGGGACCCGATGGGAAAGCGGGGTTATGGGTGGGGTATACCACTGGGACAGGTGATTTGCTCCCTCCATCTAACAAGGTAGGGGACCTGATGGGAAAGCGGGGTTATGGTTAGGGTATACCTCCCGAACAGGATGATTTGCTCCCCTGCTTGTTACCAACCTACAATTTATGGGACCCTAGAAAGTGGGGTTATGGGTGTGGTATGCCTCTGCGACAGGGTGATGTGCTCCCCCGCTTGTTACTAATCTAAAATTTAGGGGACCCCTAGGGAAAGCGGGGTTATGGATGGCTAGACCACGGAGGGTGAGAAGGCGACCAAACTTTACTGTATACGGCATTACAGAGACGAAAAACCCTTACACAAACACAGGAGGAACAAGACGAAGAAGGTAGCCATTACGAAGATGAAAACTTTTTCGAATGCTGCCACGCATGCACATTCTTATAGAGGAGCTTTTGGTACACAGGCCGACTCCTTACTGAGAAAAAATGGGGGGGGCTTGGGGGATAATGCTCTCTTCCGGTCCTTCTAAATTTTAAAATTTGCGAAATGCACTTTGGGACATTTTATTCCCATGGACTAGTACTTAAGATGGCGAAATACATTTGAACCCCCAAGGGCTAGTACTGAACACGGCGAAATACATTTGAACCCCCAGGGGCTAGTACTAAACACGGCAAAGGGGGTTTCAGGAGGAATTGAGAAGTTTCTCCCACTGTTGGAGGGGATGTGGGGTGTATTCATACGCGATCCTCACAGGTTAGACCGCCTTTCCAACTATTGCACCCACCTATTTGCATTGGAACGGTTCATAAGTATTTCGTTTCAGTTCACCGGCTGATTCCTTGCCATACACTCCTTTGAACCCGTAACACGCCACCCTTTGGCTGTTACCTGCGAAAACTCTTATGTCAGCTGCCAGGAAATTAACGTATAAAACTTCGGGGGTTCCGTTCTTATGTCAGCTGCCAGGAAATTCAAAAATCGAAAACCTTACTTTTAATTGTTATGCATTTATTATTGAGTTTTACATAAAAAAACATTATGACAGTTATTGTTACGGAAATAATTTCTGATGAATGGTATTTGAAAAGCGGCGAAGATGTTAATTCAACTGCATCAAGATCACGGCCTTTAAAAAAAAAAAAAAAAAAGAGCGAATTTTAGCCCCCGTTGCAGTAGTGAGTGCAGGCTGGTCATTCAGTGAGAAGCATTCTGCTCGCTCAGAAACAGGCTCGGTGTCCCTAAGGTAGTTTATTGGGGCTTGGTTTGTTAGTGTTTCGAATTGTGTTTATTTTTCAGATTATTTTACGAGTTCGGAACTCCTGCGGACTGATTGGTGCCTTGGAAATTGGTTTTCCCTATACTTTTAGAGCTGTTGGTAAAGATGACGTTTTGTTTTTTGCTGGCCTGTTATTCTTCCTAATGCATTCTACCTACCCCCTGCACCCACCCCCCTTGAGTCCTCGGTGACAGTACATTTTGCCTCTGTGCAAAACCCCCTGCTTCCCCCCACTGCCGCTTCTCACCTTGCCCCGCATTTTGGGGGAATGTTAGCAGTTATCTCCCTGCCTTCCCCCACGTTCCTCCCCTTCCCTCAGCCACTCCCTGCAACGAATGGCTCCCTGGCGATTTACACTTCTGGAGTGCTCTTCCAAAATGTAAACATGTTTGCTACATTTGTACGTGTTTTCCCCCACCCAAAACCCCGAATTCCCACAGCCCCACTTCGCTGTTGGGTAGAGTTAGGGGGCAAATAACACTTGGCCGACAACAAACAAATGCGTCTTCTTTATTGGCAGCCCTAAAAGTACAGTAAACTCCCTGTATTCGCAGGGGATGCGTACCACGCACCTCCGCGAGTAGCTAGAACCTGCAAATACTTAGAACCCTTCTAAAAACACTTAGAAACTGCCAATTTTGATAGTTCAAACACAAAAAAACTGTAAAGATGCTTATACAGGTTATCCTACTTACAGTGGGGTTAGGTTCCAAAAAAACCATTGTTTGTTGGAAAAAATCTTCCAAAAAAAACCATTGTTTATTTGAAAAAATGTATCTTGAATATAGTCTAGCCTACACTAGGGTATATGGTAGCCTAGCCTACACTATAAAGTATACGCTATACATACGTGGTATAGTAATTATTAATATCAGCTAATTCTGGAGGTCCATGCAGAGTGACTTATGATAATCCAAAACAAAGAGAAATTGAATAACAAGCAAGAATTAGCTTACCCTAGACTATGGTATATTGTATACATATACAGTAGCGTAGCCTACATTATACTGTACTCTATGCTGTATTCACATATCATATTATACAAACATCAACATAACGAATATGCATCTTTCCCATGGATCTTTTAAAATGTTACGCCTTAATTCACTGTATCCAATAATATTGTATATATTCTTGTATTGCTTTTCTATTATAAATTGTGATCATAGCGATTGATGTTTTGGTTTGGAGATCGTTTACGCTGTGTTTTATTTTGCCATTTTAACTCAGTTCAGTGTACTTTTCTTGCTTCTAGTTAGTGTAAATGAATCTCTAGGTTTTTTTTTCGTTATACTGTATGAAGTGTTTTTAAGTCAAAATATAACTAAAATACATTGCATTGTGAAATTAGTTTACATTGAAATTAATGTTTTGTGTAAAAAATCAAGATTCTGTTCGCTATTTTCACTTGATTTCATCATAATACGAGCTTTACGTATTTATTGTTTATTGGTGTAAAAATAGCAGGAATGTGTTCGTTCATGCCCAGTAGTTTTGAATAAAATACTCTCTCCAATTTTAATTACGGTCGAGTTTCATCCATGTTGCCAATGCACGATAATTTATAGTCATTAGCAGCTTGAACATTGTTTTCTCAGCTTCAGCTACTACTTGCAGCATAAATTTAGCAGTATATTTCCGTGCCGATCTTTTATCCATACCGAATAAGGGTACAATGTAAAAGTATATCAGTCCTATTTTACTTAACGTCATTTGTACTATAACATATGGTAAAATTGTGTATTACCAGTACGATGGTTGAAATAAAATAAACAGTTTCTCAGTCGGTTGTTTATGGTTGTACGCATTGATGCAAGAGTATACAGTATCATTATTAACAATACTTATATCATTCTCTGTTACTTTTTTTAACTAGAAGATGGGATAAAGAGATGGAGGAAAAGAAGGTGGTCTATTGTAATTTGGTCTCTCGTGCTGCCTGGGCTTGTGCAAAATTTAAAAATATTTTTTTAAATACAGTAAGCCCTCGTATTCGCGTTCTCATGATTTGCGGACTCACACATTCGCGGGTTTCTCTGTGGAACATATCTAGCCATTATTCGTGGAAAATTCACCCATTCACTGTATTTTTCACTGAGAAATATTCACTAATTACTGTATTTTCATATAATTTTCATGAATAAATGCACTTTTTGTGATAAAACTATTAAAATACTCAGGTATAAGCATTTTTACAGGTTTTTCTTGTGTTTAAACTATCAAAATGGGCAGTTCTAAGTGTTTTTAGAGGGGTTTTAAGTATTTGTGGATTTTAGCTATTTGCGGGAGGTGGGGTTTGTGGTACGCATCCCCTGCGAATATGGGGGGTTCACTTTGCTGTATCGTTATTAATTGCTTACCCATTGCAAAATCGAATTATCATAAGGTGAACTATTGTAACTCGAGCACTACCTGAGTATTTTAATAGTTTTATCACAAAAAATGTATTTAGTCATGAAAATGAGATGAAAATACAGTAATCAGTGAATATTTCTCAATGAAAAATACTGTGAATGGGCGGATTTTCAGTGAATAATGTGTATATATGTTCCATAGAGAAATCCACAAATCATGAGACCATGAATACGGGGGCTTTACTGTATAGGAAAAACCAATTTCCAAGGTAAAAACAGGCGTGGAGCTCATACTTAGAAATATCAAATTTTGGTGGTAGGGTATCCCAAGTCTATGTTGCCCAACCTGTTGTAGTCTTCTTAGGCTAGCCTAACCTCCCCCAGGGAGCTGTGACTAGCCAAGCCCCTTCGGTTTGGTAACTACAGGTGTTGCCCTACTTGCGATGGGGTTAGGTTCCAAAAAACCCATCATTTGTTGAAAAAATCGTAACTCGAATATGCCCTAGCCTACACTACACAGTATACTTTATACATATATGGTATAGTAATTATTAGTGTCAGCTAATTCTGCAGGTTCAATGCAGATTGACATGATAAGTCAGTATAAAGAGAAATTGAATAACAAACAAGGCCTAGCCTGCACTTTGGTATATCATATACGGTAGCCTAGCCTACACTATACTGTATTCTATTTTCACATAATAACACCGTATTATACAAACATTAAAATAATGAATGTGCATCTTTTCCATGGATCTTTTAAAAAGTTATGCTCATATTGCTTTTGCATTATAAATTGCGATCATAGCGATCAAATGTTTTGGTTTGGGAATCGCTAACGCTGTGTTTATTTCGCCGCATTTAACTCAGTTCAGAGCACATTTCTTGCTTCTAGTTAGCATAAATGAATCCCTAGATACTTTGTTTATATGGTACATATATATTTTTCATTATACGAAGTGTTTTTAAGTCGAAATATAACTTAAATATGTCTCGTTGTGAAATTAATTTAGCTATTTTTTTGTTAATAGATGACGTTGGGGGCTGGCCGTTTGGGGGTATGTTTGTTTTGTGTAAAAAAAATTCAAGATTCCGTTCGTTATTTTCTCTTGATTTCACCATCATACTACGAGCTTTTCGTATTTATCTTTTATCGGCATGAAAACAGCAGTAATATGTGTTCTTTCATGCCCAGTAGTTTTGATTAAAATACTTTCCAATTTTATTTGCAGTCGAGTTTCATCCATGTTGCCAATGCACGATAATTCTTACTCATTAGTAGCTTGAACATTGTTTTTTCAGCTTCAGCTAATACTTGCAGCCTAAACTTACTGTAGCAGTATATTTCCTTGCCGATCTTTTCTCCAATGCGGATAAGGGTATAGTGTAAAAATATATCAGTACTTAACATCATTTTAAACGTAACTACGATAATTGTTTAACTGTATGATGATCGAAACACAAGCAAAACAGTTGTTATCCGATTCGGTTATTAACAAAACAACAGTTTCTCGTTTGGTTGTTTATGGCTGTACGCATTTTTGCAAGAGTATAAGGTTACTAACAATACTTTTATCATTCTCTTACTTTTTTAACTAGAAGATGGAATAAAGAGATGGAGGAAAAGAAGTTGGTCTCTCTTGCTGCCTGATTGTGCGCTGTTGCCTGTGCCCGCTCAGAATTTAAAAATATTTTCTAAATATTGTCGTACTGGTATTAATTGCTAACTCCATCATAAACGCGAATTATCATAACTTGTGCACTACCTGTATTTACAAATGCACAAAAATTGCAAACGAACAGTGACCTATTTTAATTTCCGACACAATGAGAGCAAATGAGGTCGGCTCATTGAATTAATGTACCTATTCCAGCCTCTCGGGCCAACATATCGTACACCGTACGCTGCCTGATTGTACACTGTTGCCTGCGCCAGTTGCCATCGAAATTTGAAAATACGTATTTTCAAAATATTGTGGTATTGATATTAATTGCTAACCCCATTGTAAAAGCGAATTATCATAACTCGAGCACTACCTCTACTCATTCACGTGCAAAATGAGCGCTATGTCTATTACTGGTGGCCCTTTGGGGATGAACATTAAAGAATAAAAAAAAGCTAAATCTCAGAAACATAAACAAAAGCTTAAATAAAAGGCTGTAAATAATAATCCAGTCAGCAGCTGGTGAGAACCAGGATGCAGTAGAAGTCTTCAGTTTTGCCACTGTTTTATTTATTTTGTGTTCTTTGTTTTGGTCAAAATTTTGGTAATCAAGTTTTGCTTTGAATCAGTTTTATCACATTTTGAATTTGAAAATGTCTTTTTGTGTGTTTTAATTTGTGTTTGGAATGTTTCTGGTGTTGGTTTTGTTAGTCAGTTCCTCCCTAAACTCACCTGGGACACCAAGTCCTCACCCAAGTGCATGATATTAGTTTGAAAGCATTCCATAAACTTCTTACCTTCATCTGAATGAGAGCTAACAATGTGATCACCTAACGTTCTTGCAGTATTTCGCTTGTTTTGTGTTTACCCCTCCCAAAAACCCGGCTTTCCCACTGTGGTCTCCCAAATTATTGAGTGTAAGGGTAATGACCACTATCTCTTAAAAGTGATAATTTGCAAACAGAATGAATGTCTTAAATGCTGACAGATGACATCAAAACAGGAAAATTGTATTTTCAAGTCCTTAATGCAATACTGTAATGGTTCAAAGTTAATTAATAATAAAGTGTTGATACTACTGCAAAATAGTTGTACTACATATATTATGATGTGCAGTGTTAAATTGGGGTGTTGCTCCCCTGGCCAGGTGAAAACCTGCCCCTGAAGGTTTAAGGTTAGAGTAGGATTTATGCAGGTTGAAATATGACTTGTTCCTACACAGATACAAACCTTCAGTCTTTACAGATGGGAATTACTTGCAGTGCGAGCTGGGAACAGCTGTTTAATTTTTAAATGAGGTGGTTTTGGTAGTTAGTACTAACGGTAGGGATGGGAGTCCTGCCCACCCAGTCGGTATGCACCCACTTTGCTTTCAGCTGCCAGCGGAGATAGATGTGCCACCTATGCCCAACTGCCGTTTGAGTACATTTTGTTTTTGATTGTGTTTTTGAGATATTGTGGATACATGTGTATATTTGTGTATACTTGTGTTTGTATGCTTGTAGTTGTGATTTGCCTTGATTCGCATTATGCAAACCCATGAATCATCTCAGCCTAAGGAGAGGAAGCCTTGTCATGAGGCGTTGCCCAGGCACTTCCAAACCCTGCAACCACTTCCTCTCCTCCTTGGAGATTGACCTGCATACACTCTGCACACCGTGCAAGAAGCACGTATGCAACCATACTAGTCCTTGTTCTGAGTGTTGTGTCTGGCCATCAGACCGGACCGGTCATATGCTGGAGTGATGGAGAGGTTGCCAGGGGGTTCTAACGTGTGTCTCTCCCTTGCAGAGAGAGCAGCCGGGGAAGACCATGACCTGGAAGGGGTCAAGGGTCCTTTTCCTCAGGGTGCGGACTCCCCCCCCACCCCCGTTACAAAGGACCTACATGACATCCTTTGACTGATTCGTCAGTACAATGATCTATAGGAAGAGACTTTGGCTATTCCTGTTGATCGTGCATCAGTCCTCGAAGCCTTTTGGGGACCCCAGAAGGAACCCAAAGTTTCAGTGGGCCTGCCTTGGTCTGGTCTCGCTGAAGGGGTTTTGGACCAGGTGAATTCTCGTGTGTCTGGGCAGGAGAACTTGCTTCAGTGTAACTGCTTGTACAGGACGCTTCCTCCTCTCATTCGTCAGAAGCGATACTGCATCCCATTGGAAAAGCCTTTGCCGACTAAAGCGGTTGACCTAGACCCAAATTCCTGAGATGTATGCTAGCATTGCACCAACCCTGGTTTTTTTTTGCCATGCCTCTAGGTTAGGTTAGTGTAGGTTAGATGGGAAAGGTCCCGGTACTCGGTTACATCTCGGCAAAGTGTGACTTGGACCTGGTTCGCTGGGCCCAGGTCTGTTGCTGGACCAGCTCCATGCTGAAGGAGTCTTCCTCTTGCAACAGGGGGTAGTGGCACTGGGATTGACTGTCATGGCAGCATTCCAGACAGGACAGTCTCTTGGATAGATTGCTGGTCCCTTGTGGTGTCCAGGATCACTTCCTCTTCCACTTGTGAATTCTGTGAACTACAAAGAAGCTGCATTCAAGAGACTGATGCTAACTGCAGGTAGGGCCATCTCTTACCTAGCCCACCAGACTGCTAACTGTGGGCTAACGTGGTGTTGAAGAGGAGAAACACTGTCTTGAATTGGATCACCAGGTTCATCTGTTCTGAGTCAGCCTTGGCTTTACGGAATGGACTGATACTGGGTTCCTCTTCCCAGTCCATCTCCGCACTTACGTTCCTGGCTTGCCGAAGGACCTTGCCCTGCAGGGGAGGTGAAAGCAATGCTGAAGAAAGGCGCTATAAAAGTCATGATGGACCTGTCTCTGGGCCTGTACAGCCGTCTCTTTCCCATAGAGAAAGTGATGGTGGATGGAGACTGGTTGTAGACCTCTCACCCCTAAGCTGATGTGTTTGCCAGACTCGGTTCAAAATGGAAACAACACGCTCAGTGCTCGTGGCCATGAGAGAGTCCGACTTCATGCTTTCGGTGGATCTGGAGGATGTGTATTTTCAAATACCCATCCATCAGCCTTCCTGCAAGTACCTCTGCTTTATCCTTGGGAAGACAGTGTACCCGTTCAGGGCACTCTGTTTCGGGCTCTCAACCACTTCCCTGGTGTTTACATGAGTGTTCACCTTTGTGTTGTCTAGGTCCCATTCGCACGGGGTACGACTTCTGAGGTATCTTGATGATTGGCTAGTTCTGGTGAGCTCCTGTTCGCAGTTGCTCCAGGACAGATCAACTTCTTGAACTTTGTGGCAACCTGGGGGTCGTGATAAATTTTGAGAAATCCAATCTCATACCCAGGCAGAGGAGAAAGTGTCTGGGCATGCTGATAGATACGGCAGCAGTGAGAGTCTTCCCCTCAGACTTGCGCATCAACAGGTTCAGAGAGGCAGCACAGTTGTTCCTGTCTCAACAGGAGCAACCAGCTCAGTAGTGGCAAGTCGTTCTCGGTCACTTGTCATCCTTGGAGAAGCTGGTTCCTCATGGGCAGCTTCACCTTCGTTCCCTTCAGTGGAGAATGAAGGAATTCTGGTCTCCAGCAAGGTACTCCCTGTTCCTTCCCATTCCTCTTTCAGAGGAAGTGAGACAGGACCTAGCCTGTGGCTGGACGACAGGAACCTCGTAATAGGAGGGTCACTACTTACTCCCCCTCCTGAGACACTTCTGTTCTTGGATGCATCGACTGAGGGATGTGGAGCACACCTGGAAGAGTTGCTGGTTTCAGGGGTGTGGAACAGATTGACAAACACCTCCACATCAATATCCTGGAACTCGAGGCAGCTTTCTTAGCTTTTCACGAGTCTCAGGATCAAGTGATGGGGTACTCTGTGGTGTTGTTGAGTGACAATACCACGGTAGTGGCATACGTCAACAAGCAGGGGGGGACTGGTGTCCCTTCAGCTCAACAAGTTAACGGTGCAGGTGCATGCGTGGGCAGTAGCACACTCGGTGCAGCTGTCAGCCAGATACATTCCAAGCAAGAGGGACGTAGTGGCATACAGGCTCAGTTGCCAGGGTCAGGTGATAGGGACAGAGTGCCCTCACATCCAGACATTAGATTGTTCGACCTTTGGGGTCTTCCGGTGATAGGCCTCTTCACAACTCAGCACAACAGGAATTTTCCGGAGTTCTCCTCTATCGTTCCCAACCCACAGGCAGCAGTAGAAGATACCTTTCAGTATCCATGGGAGCTCTTCCTTGGGCAAGTCGGTAGAGTTGTGGCCTTGCACTCGCTAGGCCCAAGTTCGACTCTCCGGCCGGCTAACGAAGAGTTAGAGGAATTTATTTCTGGTGATAGAAATTCATTTCTCGCTATAATGTGGTTCGGATCCCACAACAAGCTGTAGGTCCCATTGCTAAGTAACCAATTGGTTCTTAGCCACGCTAAATAAGTCTAATCCTTCGGGCCAGCCCTAGGAGAGCTGTTAATCAGCTCAGTGGTCTGGTAAAAGTAAGGTATATTTAACTTTTTTAGCACCCATGGGACAATCTTGAGGCTTATGCTTTCCCTCCGTTCTGTCTGATTGGACTAGTGATCAACAGGGTAATGATCACCCTGAATCTCTGGGTGACCCTGGTGGCTCCCAAGTGGCCACATGCCGAATGGTATCCGGACCTGCTAGCTCTGCTTTCTGAGGCACCAAGAGATCCCCCCAGCACAACCTCCTGTGCCAGCCAGCCACATGTAGAGGTACCACCAATCCGTGAGGTCACCGTCACTTCTTGGGTGGAGACTATCCAGCATCTCTTGCAAGCGAGAGACTTTTCTTGCCGCACAGTGACATAGATGTATGGCTACCTTCGGAAATCCTTGGCAGCTGTGTACCAGGGGAAATGGGCTGTCTTCTGTGGTTGGTGTCGTAGATGGGGTATCTCTCCAGTTGGAGCTACTCTACAGCAGGTAGCGGAGTTTTTCGTCTTCCTTTGCCATGAGAAGCTTATCTCTGTCTCAGCTGTTAAGGGCTACAGGTCTGCCCTGGCCAAGTCCTTCACCTGAAAGGCATCAATCTCTCTTCTTCATGCAAGATCTCTATGCTGATGAGAAGCTTCAAACAGTCTTGCCCTCACAGGGAACTCAGGCCCCATGATTGGGACATGACTCTCATTCTACGGAACCTGACTAGTACACCCTACCAGCCTTTATGAGAGTCGCCAGACAGGGATCTGACCCTCAAGACTGTCTTCTTCCTTGCCCTGACATTGGTGAAAAGAGTAGGCGAACTACAGTAAACCCCCTGTATTCGCGGTCTCACTATTCGCGGACTCACGTATTCGCGGATTTCTCTGTGGAACATATCTACCCATTATTCACAGAAAATTCGCACATTCGTGGTATTTATCACAGAAATATTCACTAATTACTGTATTTTCATATTTTCATGACTAAATGCACTTTTTGTGATAAAACTACTAAAATACTCAGGTACAAGCATTTTTAGAGGGTTTTTCTTGTGTTTAAAGTAACAAAATAGGCTGTTCTAAGTGTTTTTGGAGGGGTTTTAAGTATTTGCAGATTTTAGCTATTCCCGGGGGGTGGGGGTGCGGTATGCATCCCCCACGAATACGGGGGGTTTACCATACATACGTACATGGTCTTTCTTTTGACGTTAAGCATTCAAGGGGATGGGATTTGTCTCGCTCGAGTTTGTCCTGGAACTCGTAGCAAAGACTCAGAATCCGTCAGTCCCAGACGCCAGATTCGATTCCTTTCCGATCCCCTCCCTAGGTGACTTTGTTGGTAATGATCCAGACTAAATGCTACTTTCTCCAGTTAGAGTGCTGTGGTACTACCCTAAAAGGACTTGGCAGCTCAGACCTGGGTGTCAACAGCTCTTCATTAATACTGGCTTGACCAAGAAAGAGGTGTCCAAGAACACCATTTCTTTCCGGCTTCGTGAGACAATCAAATGGACGTACTCTACAGCAGATGAAGTGGGTGACAGTACGTTCTGGGCGAGAGCTGACGAGGTCAGGGACATTTGTCTGTCCCTTGCATTCAGGAAGAATCTGTTGGTTCATCAGGTACTGAAGGCTGGAGTCTGGTCGTGACAGACCACATTCATCTCCTACCTATGGCATGTTGCTCATAGGTCCTTGGACACCTTTTCCCTGAGTCGTGTGATGGCTGCTCAAGAAGTTGTGTAGCTTATCCAGTTTCCCTAGCGGGACAGGTAGCATTTTGCTTGAGATGTATGGTTGCGGAAGAAAGAGAGAGAGTGTGTGTGTGACTGGCCTCCTCCCTATTTTATGTCCCTCCTCTACCCTCGGGCAGAGGATCGGTTGGCAAGCCGTCATGCTGGTACGGGCTTGATGCAGGTGAGGTACGATTTTGAGCACCTTTTCTATTATCTAATGTACTTTAGGTTGATAGGAATAAGTCCTACCCTCCCTCTAGCAAGGGGAGAGACAATAAACCCGTTGGTTATCTTTTAGCTTTATTGTCTCCAACACTAAAGGTTCATCCAGACTTTTTCAAATCAATGATGCTTCTCAAGTACCCATTAATTCAAAAGGCCCAGAAGTCTGGCAGTTGAACACACGTTCAACAGGTCAGACACCCGGGACTCCTTCCTTTGCTCTACGCGACCAGGAAGAGGCCCAGGTGAGGCAGACCACCAGTCAGTTCAGAAGCTTACTCAGAATCCTCCCACCAAAAAGTAAGTCTTCCATATGTATAGACTGAGGGTTTTTATTTGTGTAGGAACAAATAACAAATTTTAAAGTAATATATATTTTTCCTAACATGCAAACCTGAGGTCTTTACATATACTGCCCACCTCATGCCACCCCTCATTCTGATACCTGGGCCTGAAGGTAAGTGAATGCATTGCCAGACAGAAGGGTGGGACTCCCCACTCCACTAACGGTAGTTAACTACCTAACAACCTTGTTAAGAATTGAATGCCTGGTTTCCAGCTGCGCTGAAGGTATTTCCATGTGTAAAGACCTCAGGTTTGTTAGGAAAAATACAAATTACTTAAAAAATTTGTCATGTTTTGGTTTTGTAGTCCCTTGTAACTAAACATAGAATGCTACTTATATCTCTTCCACAGATTTATGTACAAGACATTGCAGAATTATTGTACTTTCTTTTTTAAGTGGTGTATATGTAAACCATTGCAAATCAAGCAGTAGACTAGTTCTGCAATACATTTTTATTTTGTAATGTTTGCATGAAAGTAGCAAATTTTAAAATGACTTACTTTTAGTTCATATTAATGTGGAAATACCAAGAACATCAACAGTACTAAAATTTAACCTTTACGGAACTTGTGTTTGCAGGTTCATACAGGGACACAGAAGACAGGAATGGGAAAAATGACATTTTTGCACACGTTTTCCACTGCATTGGTCTAACATTTGTGTTGAATCTGCAAGTGCTTAGTGTACAATCTCATTGGTACTGTATTGTGTGTAGGAAGCTTTTATGTGCTAATGGAATTCACATCTCTTTGCCACAGATAACCTGTATTGTTGCGGATGATCAACGATAATCTGCGAAGGAATATGTTTTCTTCAGTGTTTTGCTAATTTTCCTCAATAACATGCTCTAGGTAAGTGATATAAAAGTGAAGTAGTAATTGCAATAAGAGAGAATGTCCATAAATTATGGTATGTGTACTTAGTATTTATTAATATAAGCTATATTGAGTCTTCAGTCACTTGGTGACACAAATGCATTGTTCAAAACCCAGTCTGTGAGTTATTCTTGATGCACTCACTGACATTTTTGGCAGTTTTCAGCTTGTTACTTTGAGCCTTTGTTTTAAATGTTAACTTACCACAAAGTACAAATAATCTAATTTAAAATGACACCAGAATGAGTGTCATATTTTGATTAGTAATTTCTCAGAGTTTGTGTGAAGTATAATATTGCCTTTCACAGATGTAGCTGTTGGGTAGATGGGGCCTGCCAAGGCTTAGTAACTGATAGTCAAATGGGGCCAGGATTCGCTAAAACCTAGTCTTCTGCATCTGAAATCTTGCACAAACATTTTCCTTAGTCATCATTTTATACTTCCAGAGAGTCCTTATTTTGTCCATGTAATAAAGTCTCTAAGGTATTGGTCCTGGTGTCAGCAGCTAATGAGTGGCGAATCAAAACGTTAAACAAATTGATAAGTCATAAGGTATTTCGTTCCTACACAATATACAAACCATCGGTCCTTTACATTAGGAATTACTTTCAGCAAAGCTGGAAATGGCTGTTGAACTTTCAAACAAGGTGGTTAGGCAGTTAACTACTGTCCACTAGGCGGAGGTCCCGCCCACCCGGACATAAACATTCCAATTTGCTTTTGGGCGTTGTGCTATGCAGACGTGTTTCTTCGCTGTCTGCTGTCGTGTCGTTGTGCTTCTTTTCCTAGTGGGATCTTTCTTTTTTGTTTTGAATCTGGTATATGCGTGTTTGTGTATCTTGCAAGTATGCAAACCCATGAGTTAAATAAGCCTGTGTGGAAGCCTGCCTTCCCCCAGTATGTATGTCTGGGGGTTGGCGGCAAAAAATGTGGCAGCTTCCACTGGTATGTTGATGTAGATCCTCACGCCCTCTGTTCATCATGCAGGGGGCATGTTATGGAGGAATGAGGTTATTGCATTTGACGACGTCTTGTGAGAGAGAGAGAGAGAGAGACAACGAACAACGGCGTACGTAATTGTTGAATGATGTCGTTAGAGAGTGTGGTTTTCTTTTGTTTACGTTTTGATTGTCCGTGAGGTTTCATGTTTCGTTGTTTTGGGAGTGCGTGGAACTGTGCTTTTTTCGGATGATCGTGACCGGATAGCGGGAGTCTTGACAGAGATATTGTGCTGAAAGGACGGTTTTTCCGGTTGTTGATCGGAGTTTTGGTTGCATTTTTTTTGGTTCAGTTTGTGTGATTTGGTATTTGGAGGCTTTGTGGTTGGAGTGTTTGTACTTGGGCGTGGTTTGGGTTTTGTGCTGTGTTGGTTGCGTGATCGGTGTCGTGTGATAGCCTGGTTGTTTTTTTCTGCTGTGTTCCGAGTGAGTTGAATTTGAATCTTCGTGGTTGAGTCTTTTTGAGTCTTGTTTTGGGTCGTGTTTGTGTACTGGTTGGGTTGTTGTTTTCTTGGTTGTGGACTGTTGTTGTGTGGTGAGCGTTGGCATTATCGGCGGTTGTAGTGACTCCGTGACCTCCTTCTGCTTGGCAAAACTTCCTGTCTGGAATTCGTAGGCCTAGCCTAGTACGAGGTGAGTGTATGTGCTGTTTTTTTGTTAGTGTGAGTGTGTGGTTGTGAAATCCCACCACAATGTGTGCTCTCGTGACTCCACGTGTACCGAGTCTTGTTCCTTGTCGTCGGAGCAGTGGGTGAAGTTTGAAGGGAGGAAACGGTATCGGAGGAAGACTACCAAGGCATCGTCTGAGGGTTTTAACGCCCCTGACTACGCCTATGGTGGCTAATCCTTTCTCCTTGTTTCTGTCTCTCGACAAGCTCCCCTTTTGGCTGTCTTTCCTTCAGAAAAGGACTCCCCTCTGTCTTCTTCGCTCTTCGCTCACTCTGTCGAGCATGGAATGTTGGAGGGGAGCAGACGATCAGGACAACCTCCTTTCGTGGGCCTCTTCTCGCTTTGAGGGGGAATTTCTTTCCCTCGGAGCGAGTAGAGTCGTCTTTCACTGACCTGACTGTTCCTTCTTCCAGTTTGGCGGTTGACGCTCTCCATGATCAGCAGGTGAGCGACCTTCTGGCGCCCTGGTGTTCCCCCAGTCTTGCAGGCCCACCATCCTTGCAGGGCCTCCTGTTACGCCTGGTTACCACTCTGCTGATGACACACGCTGCCACTACCACTACGACTTCGATGGTGACCATGACAGCTTTTGCCAAGGTACTGGTCACTATCTCTACCCACTCTGGAATGTAGTTGGCTGGTGTTCCACCATCCCAGCACAGGGTGCCTCCGCCTCCAGGTTTTGCCGTGACTTCCACTACCCAGCCTTTCCCGTTGATGATGGTTACCTCTTCCGATCCTCATCTGATGGTCCCAGCTCCTGCTGCTCCTGTGGTTTCTGGTGTTCAGGCTGTTGTCGTCGCTCCTCCTGCCCTGGCTGCCCCTTCCGTGCCCGTTGCCGCTCTAGTGCTTAATGTCCCTGCTGCCCAGGCCGCTCCTGCTACTCCTGTTGCCCTGGCTGCCCCAGCTACTGTGTTTGATGTCTCTATCACTTGGGCGGCTTCTGCTGCTCCTGCTGTCGTGGGTGCCCCTGCTACTGTGTTTGATGTCTCTACCACCTGGGCCACCTCTGCTGCTCCTGTTGCCCTGGCTGCCCCAGCTGCTGTGTTTGATGTCTCTATCACTTGGGCGGCTTCTGCTGCTCCTGTTGTCGTGGTGCCCTGCTACTGTGTTTGATGTCTCTACCACCTGGGCCACCTCTGCTGCTCCTGTTGCCCTGGCTGCCCCAGCTACTGTGTTTGATGTCTCTATCACTTGGGTGGCTTCTGCTGCTCCTGTTGTCGTGGGTGCCCCTGCTACTGTGTTTGATGTCTCTACCACCTGGGCCACCTCTGCTGCTCCTGTTGCCCTGGCTGCCCCGGCTGCTCCTACAATATCTGCTGCTCCCTCTTGGATGGGGGATTTGACCGCAATCTTGAAGAATATGACAAAGAGGAAGGCGAAGAAGAGATCTCATGAGGTGCCGTCTTTGTCGTCTGCTACCTTTACCCCTTCTTCTTCCAAGACTCGTCGGCCGAAGAAGAAGGAGGCTGTCTCTCCCCCTCTAAGCAGTCTCGCCCTGGGACTTCTAAGGGGCTGCCTTCCTCCACAGGGGAAGCAGTGGGATATCTCATTGGCTCTCTGTCCTTCAGGTCAGGGAACTGTAGCACTAACCCCCGGGTCTAGTGTTTCTGGAGCTGTGGGCGCGCAAACTTCGGTTTGCGCTCCTGCCGCCAGTCTTAAGTCCACTTTGAAGGCTGGTGTTGTGTCGGGTGCTTGTTCACGAGCCACCCCGATTACTCAAGTCTCCAAGGAGACGTGAGTATCCCAGACCAGTATCAGAGAGACCTCTCACCATTACGGTTTGGGCACAGGACGAAAGGAAGAGCTGAGACATGCAGGTGTCTTGTCTCTTCCTGCCGACACTGTTGCCGGTGCTAGGTCAGGTGCCCAGTCTGGCACCTTGGTCCCTACAGCCCAAACACTTGGGAAGACAAAAAAGAGGTCCCCTGTTCAGCCTTCTTCACGCAAGGTTTCAATCTCAAAGAAGACTGGGCCACCAAGATGATAGCGCAAGTTCTTGTCAGCCAGTCACTCATTTGACTCTGGCCAGTCCCCTATCGCTCGATTGGTCTGGCTTGGCCTAGCTCATGCGAACCACTATGCTCTCCTCGGGACAGCACTTCGCCAAGGCGTAAGCACTCTCCTGGACCCATGCTGCCGTCATGACCGCAGGTTGGTGACCACTTGAGTCCCACACCTCCTGCCGGTTGGACCTGTGGGAGTGCCTGATCCTCCTTGCCTGTCCCCTCAACCTCCTCAGGTTCTGCTGGACAGGAGGAACTCTGGAGAGTCCTCTCCCCAGAGTTCCACTACGAAGGCTTACGTACCTGGCTCGGTCATCGGATTGAGTCAGTCCTATGCTCGAGTGGTGCAGGAAGAATCCAGGGTGCCTGACGGGGTTCTCCCTCCTGCAGGGAGAGTAGATCGGGAGGACGCACCCTGGAAGGACTCAAAGGTCCTCTTCCTTAGGATGCAGACACCCCTGAAATACAGAGGACCTTTACTGTTATCATCGTTCTGATTCGTCAGCACAATGATCTTGGGGAAGGGACCACAGCTCTTCCTGTGGATCGTCCTTCATGCCTCAAATCCTTCTGGGGACCCAAGAAGGAACCCAAGGCTTTGGTAGGGCTGCCTTGGTCCATGCTTGCTGAGGGCATTCTCAATCAGGTGAACAATCTTTTCTGTGGGCAGGAGAATTTGCTTCATTTGAACTGCTCAGACATGTTCTTCCCCTCCTCTGCCTGTCATCAGGAGTGCTTCTATACGCCCTCGGAGGGGTCCTTGCTGACTAAGCAGGTTGACCAAGACTTGGTTCGCCTAGGTCTGAGTCTCTCGTTGCAGCAGTTTGCTGCAGACGGTATCTTCCTTATGCAACAAGAAGCAATGAGCCTGCAGGCTACCACCATGGCAACCCTCCAGTCTCCTGGCTGGATCTGGTTGTTCACAGTATCCAAAGTGGCAGCCTCCTCAGGTGCTGTCATCCCTGAGGAGGACTCCACTTTTGGGAGACTTTGTCAGTCTGGAGGTAGGGCCATTTCCTACCTCGCCCACAAGACGGCAAACCTGGTGCTGAAGAGAAGGGACACTGTCCTGTCTTGGATCGCCAGGTCTGTTGGTCCTTGGTCCCAAGTCGGCATTGACCCTAAGGAACGGACCGTTGCTGGGTTCTACCTCTCTCTTCCCTAAAGAGTGGATGCTGCAGTGGGCAAGTGTTGAGCTGAAGCCAGTGACCACCTTGTTCACCAGGCAGTGGCCAAGACCTCCGGGTTTTTGCATTCCACTGAGGCCAGACCTCCCGGTCAGGCTAGGTCTTCCTCGGCACCTAAGAAGACCCAGGCTTCGAAGGGTGCCCACGGGAATACCCAGCCTTCTTCTTCCGGAAAGGGTGCGTCATCAATCCCCTTTCAGCCCCGCTTTCCAGTCCTGAAAAGGGGGCAAGGGGATGAAGAAGAAGGGGAAGCACTAGGGGTGGCGTTCCTCTCCAGCTGCTGCCTGGTGGTTGGGGGTGGGGTTGCCTGTCGAGCCATTGGGCAACATGGCAGCGATACAGAGCCGAGACCTGGGTAGTAGATGTCCTTCAGGAGGGATGTCTTCTCCCCTTTGAGTCTTGGCCACCCTGCACCAATTTTCCGGTCCATCTCCTTATATATCTTCCAGGTTCACCAAAAGATCTCGCACTCAGGCAAGAAGTGCAAGCCATGCTGAGCAAGAATGCTATGGAAGTCGTGTCAGATCAGTCCCCAAGCTTTTACAGCCGAATCTTTCTCATAGAGAAAGCTTCTAGGGGTTTGAGACCAGTTCTAGATCTCTCCCCTTTGAACCGATTCATTCGCCAGACTTGGTTCATGATGGAGACGGCACACTCCATGCTCGCCTTCATCAGGGAGAACGACTTCATGCTTACGGTGGACTTGAAGGATGCGTATTTTCAAATACCTATCCATCCGTCCTCCTGCAAGCACCTTTGCTTTATCCTCGTGGAGACGATGTTCCAATTCAGGGCAGTCTGTTTTGGGCGCTCAACTGGTCCCCTGGTGTTCACTCGAGTGTTAACCCTGGTTTCAGCTTGGTCCCATTCACACGGGATACATTTGTTGAGGTATCTTGACAATTGGCTTGTCCTGGCGAGCTCTCGATCACAGTTGCTTCAGGACAGGGATCAACTCCTCAAGTTTTGCCTCGATCTAAGGAGTGTGGTAAATCCCAAGAACTCCGATCTCAACCCCAAGCAGAGGATAAAGTACCTGGGCATGCTGATAGGTACAGTAGCAGCAAGAGTCTTCCCCTCAGAGTCTCATATCAGCAGGTTCAGGAAGGCATCACAACTGTGTCTGTCTCGTCAGGAGCAGCCAGCTCAGCAATGGCAAGTCATCGTCGGTCACCTGTCGTCATTGGAGAAGCTGGTCCCTCATGGGCGTCATCGCCTCCGTTCCTTTAAGTGGAAACTGAAGGAGTTCTGGTCCCAGTCCCAAAATCCTCAATCCTTCTTCATCCCTCTTTCAGGAGAATTGATGGAGTATTTGGACGGATGGATGGACGACAGGAACCTCATAATAGGAGTATGCCTACATACTCCCCCTCTGGACATGCTTCTGTCCTCAGATGCATCAACTGAGGGATGGGGCACACACCTGGAGGAGTTGCTGACTTCGGAAGTGTGGAATCGAGATGACAAGCACCTTCACATCAACATCCTGGAACTCAAGGCAGCCTTCCTGGCTCTCCAAGAGTTTCAGGATCTAGTGATGGGACACTCCTTGGTGGATGAGCAACAACACCACGGTAGTGGCATACATCAGCAAGCATTGGGGTCTCTTATCTCTCGTACTTCACCAGTTGACGATGCAGGTGCACGAGTGGGCTGTAGCTCACTCGGTAGAGCTGTTAGCCAGATACATGCCAGGCAAGAGGAATGTAATGGCAGACTTGCTCACCTGCCAGAATCAAGTGGTAGGGACAGTGGTCCCTCCACTCGAACATCAGAGAGAGGTTTTTCGAGCCATGGGGGCCTCCAGGTATAGATCTGTTCGCCACCCGGCACAAGAGAAACTTCAGGTCTTCTGTTCAGTCATGCCGGACCCATGAGCCCCTGCCGAGAAACCTGTCAGTTCCTCAGGTACTGGAAGCAGGGGTGTGGTCTCGTCAGACCACTTTCACCTCTTTCTACCTTCAGGACATTACCCACAAGTCCTTGGACACTTTTTCCTTGGGACCTGTGGTGGTTGCTCAACAAGTTGTGTAGCTTACCTGGCTCCAACAGGACATGGTTGCATCTCGCCTAAGATGTCTGTTGTGGATCCGAGAATGAATGTGGGAGTGACTTGCCTCTCCTCCTCCTTCCCTCTCGTCCTCAATGCTTGTATTTGCCTTATTGTCTCCAACTTTTAGATTCATCGTAGCCTACTCTCATACGAGGTTACAGTTCCTCTCTCACTTGAGAGGGCCCAGAAATCTGACAATCGATCCCACGGTTCTTATACAGTAAACCCCTGTATTCGTGGTCACACGATTTGCTGACTCACCTATTTGCGGATTTCTCTGTGGAACATGTATATGCATTATTTGCTGAAAATTCTCCCATTCACGGTACTTTTCACTGAGAAATATTCACTAATTACTGTATTTTCATCTCATGTTCATGACTAAATGCACTTTTTGTGATAAAACTATTAAAGTACTTGGATAATACTCGAGTTATGATAATTCGCCTTACGATAATTCGAATTTGCAATGGGGTAAGCAATTAATACCGATATAACAATATTTATAAAATATTTTAAAATTTTCATGCGGGTGCAGGCAGCAGCATACAATCAGGCAACGAGAGAGACCAAATTACAATAGACTACCTTCTTTTCCTCCATCTCTTTGTCCCATCTTCTAGTTAAAAAAAGTAGTTAAAAAGTAAAAGAGAATGATAAAAGTATTGTTAGTAACGTTATATTCTTGTGTAAATTCATACAGCCATAAACAAACGAAAGAGAAACTGTTGTTTTGCTTATCACCGAACTGGATAACAACAGCCATTTTGCTTGTGTTTCAACCATTGTACAGTAACAAACAATTACTGTAATTATAGCACAAATGACCTCGAGTAGAATAAGACTGATATATTTTTACGTTATACCCTTATTCGGTATGGATAAAAGATCAGCAAAGAAATATGCTGCTAAATTTAAGCTGCAAGTTTCAGCTGAAGCTGAGGAAAATGTTCAAGCTGCTAATGACTATAAATTATCGTGCATTGGCAACATGGATAAAACTTGACTGAGAGAAAGTATTTTAATCAAAACTACTGGGCATGAAAGAACACATTACTGCTAATTTTATGCCGATAAACGATAAATATGTAAAGGTCGTATTATGGTGAAATCAAGTGAGAATAGCGAACGGAATCTTGGTTTTTTTACACAAAACAAATGTCCCCAAATGGCTAGCGTCATCTATTAAAAAAAAATAGCAAAATTAATTTCACAATGAGATGTATTTAAGTTATATTTCGACTTGAAAACACTTTGTATAATGAGAAATAACCTTGCCCCATATAAATAAAGTGTCTGGAAATTCTTTATGCTAACTACAAGCAAGAAAAGCACTCTGAATTGAGTTGAATACATCGAAATAAACACAGCCTATTTGATTTCCAAACCAAAACATCGATAGCTATGATCTCAATTTATAATACAAAGTATGTATAGTATATATATATATATATATATATATATATATATATATATATATATATATATATATATATATATATATATATATATATATATATATATATATTATTTATTAGTAAAGTGAATTAAGGCATAACATTTTAAAAGATCCATGGAAAAGATGCATATTTGTTATGTTGATGTCTGTATAATATGATATTATGTGAATATAGAGTACAGTATAATGTAGACTAGGCTACCAGATATGTATACAATATACCGTAGTATAGGGTAAGCTAATTCTTGTTTGTTATTCAAATTCTCTTTGTATTGAATTATATAAGTCACTGCACGAACCTCGAGAATTAGCTGAAATTAATAATTATTCTGTGTATGTATAGAGTATAAAGTAAACCCCCCGTATTTGTGTTTTCACGATTCGCGGACTCGTGTATTCGCGGATTTCTCTGTGAAGCGTATCTACCCATTATTCGCGGAAAATTCGCCCATTTGTGGTATTTTTCACTGAGAAATATTCACTAATTACTGTATTTTCATATAATTTTCATGACTGAATGCACTTTTTGTGATAAAACTATTAAAATGCTCAGGTATAAGCATTTTTAGAGAGTTTTTCTTGTGTTTAAAGTATCAAAATAGGCAGTCCTAAGTGTTTTTAGATGGGTTTTAAGTATTCGCGGATTTTAGCTATTCGTGGCGGGATGGTACACATCCCCCGCGAATATGGGGTGTTTATTATACTCTGTTGTGTAGGCTAAATTACCATATATGTATACATGGTACTGAATACCTAGTGCAGGCTAGGCTATATTCGAGATATGTTTTTTCAACAAACAATGTTTTTCGGAACCTAACCCCATCGTAGTAGAGGATAATAGGATAATAAGCATTTGTATTTTTTTGTGTGTTTGAACTATTCAGAATTTTCTGTGTTTTTAGAAGGGTTCTAAGTATTCATGAACGGGGTTTTACTGTAGCCCTGTTCAGAGGCAGTGTTTTACCGACCAGGAAGAGAGTGCCAGGTGTGGGTTCCAGTCAGTTCACAGAGACTCACTCAGATTCGGTTTTACATTAGGAAGACTCACTGGTTGGAGGGAGGAATCTGAGTGAGTCTCTATGAACTGACTGGAATTCACCACACCTGGCATTCTCTTCCTGGTGCAAGGAAGAGAATCTGCCTCTGATCAATCTATCAGGGTACAGAGAAACCCCCGTATTCATGAATACTTAGAACCCTTCTAAAAACACTTAGAACTGCCTATTCTGATAGTTCAAACACACAAAAAAAATACAAATGCTTATACAGGTATTATCCTACTTACGATGGGGTTAGGTTCCGAAAAAACATTGTTTGTTGGAAAAAACGTATCTCGAATATAGCCTAGCCTGCACTAGGTATTCAGTACCATGTATACATGGTACTGGGTGTTCTTGCATGTCATGTAGGAACAACTCACAGATTTTGAAAGTAAATTGTATTTTTCCTAACTAAAGAAACGTGAGGTCTTTTACATTACATTATATATCCACCTCATGCCACCTCTCAATCTGACACCTGGGCCAAAAGGCAAATTGGAATGTTTACATCCGGGCGGGCATTATCCCCGCCTTGCGGACAGTAGTTAACTGCCTAACCACCTTGTTTGAAAGTTCAACAGCCGTTTCCAGCTTCACTGAAAGTAATTCCTAATGTAAAGGACCTCAGGTTTGTACAGTTACGAAAAATACAATTTTACTTGAAAAAATTGTGATTTTATTGTGTTATTTGAGTTCTCTGTGAATTGGAATTTGGTGGAGGCCTTCATTTATGGTTTTTCTCCATGATAGCAAAGAGTCTTCATGCTGGTCCCTTTTCTGCTTTGTATGTTTATGCTATTTCTACTCCACTGCTTCTCATTTCTTGTCCAGACCATCAAGATTTTTTAGATCACAGTCTGTTTTTCACCCACTGTGCAGCATGTATCTCCTTCACTACTTCACCCTTGAATTGATCCTCTCGTGCACCTTCCAGGAATCTTGGCTTTTCAGACCTTTACAAAATAGCCTTCATTTTCTTTGAAAGGACCCATCTCTCCAATGCAGAAGAGAGACCTGAAGGATGCATATTTTCAAATACCCATCCTCCAGTCCTCTTACAAGTACAGTACAGTGCTTCCACTTCACCCTTGGGGAGACGGTGTTCCAGTTCAAGGCACTTTGTTTCAGGCTCTCAACCGCTCCCCAGGTGTTCACCTGAGTGTTCACCCTTGTCTCAGCTTAGGCCCATTCACACGAGATACGTCTCTCAGGTATCTTGATGATTGGCTAGTCCTGGCGAACTCTTGGTCACAGTTGCTCCAGGACAGAGACTGACTTCTTGAATTTTGTCAGGACCTGGGTGTAGCGATCAGTTTCAGACTTGTGTGTCAGCAAGTTCAGAGAGGCAGTGCAGTTGTTCCTTCGTAGAGGCAGACAAGCTCAGTTGCCAGGTTTTTGCTTGCAGTTGCAAGCTGGAATGGCTGTTAACTTTCAAACAAGTTTGTCAGCTACCAAAAGTTGGGGGGAAGAAGCCATGCCCACTCTTCTGTCTGCATTCCACTTTGCTTTTGGCCACCGTCATGTGAAGACATCTGCTGCGCTTCCTCGCCCGACTGCCGTTCGACTTTCTTTTTGTTTTTTTATATATAATTGTGTTTATTTGTTTGCCCTATATCAGTAATGAAAAACCCTACTTGCAACAGCTTGGGGAGAGGAATATCAATAATGCAAACCCCCTGCCAGCAACAGCGTGGGGAGAGGAATCTTTGGTTTTTACGCATTGTCCTGGTAAAAAAAACCTTGTAATCATTTCCTCTCCTTGTTAGAGATAAGCCTTCATACTTTGTGTACAACCTGCAGGAAGCATGGTTGCAATCAATAGCCTGTGTAGTGAGTGTCATGTCTGGCCTTTTGAAGAGTGGGTGAAGTTTGCCCAGTTGGAGAAGAGAGAGAAGTAGGTTTCTCCAGTGTCATCGGGATGCAATACTCCGCCGATGACGCCAAGGATTCTCTCTGATTCCTTCTTGCCCTGGTAAACTTCCAACTGCTGTTGCTCCTCCTAAAGGAGTGGTTTTCTCCTTTAATGTCTCTTACTACTTCGTCAGTAGAGAGCCAACGCAGGGGAACGGTTGACTGGTTTAACTTCTCCAGGGCTGTCTCCATTCGCTGTGGGGAAGAATTATTCTCCTTGGGGCAAAGAGAGATTGCCTTTCTTAACCCAATTATTTTTTAGGTGTTACGGAGCCCGAGGGGCTTAGGGCATCCCCATGCCTCCCAGGGGAGCCGACTGTTGAGGGTTTGATCTACCACTTGGAAGGCCTCCAAAGACCTTCCAGCACTGCTGCCACCATAACTGTGACTACAGTACCTACAGTACTGCAGTCTACAGTCACAGTTTTTACTGGTTGGAAGACCAACACTACGTCAGTGGTTCCTTCGGTCATTCCTCTGGTAGTGTGTCGTCAAGGGTTACCCTTGACATCATCTTCCTTTTGTAACATCGGTCTCCACACCCTGCTGTCCACAGGCCTGCAATATTTTGAGGACCCCAAAAGGAAACTAAACTTCGATGGTTGCAACTTGCTGAAGGGGTCTTTGACCAGGTGAGTTCTCTTATCTTGGCGGGACAGTTCACTTATGTCTTGCCACTCGTGCAAGACACTTCCTCAGCCTCTCACTCGCCGGAGGAGATACTGCAATACCTCGGTGAGGTCTTTGCAGACTATACATACTAACCCAGACCTAGTTCGCTTGTGCCCAGGTCTGCTGCTGGACGCCTCCGTGCAGAAGTAGTTTCCTTTTCACAGCAGGAGGCAGCAGCAATGGAATCGACTGCCATCACAGCATTCCAGACAGTCTCTTGGATAACCTCTGGTCCCGTGCAGTGGCCAAGATAGCTTCTTCCTTTTCGGGTTCTCATAATTCCGAGGAGGAAGCCACGTTCAGGAGGCTGATGTTGTCTGGAACAGCCATCTCCTACCTAGCCCACCAGACAGTGTGGGCAAACCTGGTGCTCAAGAGGACAGACACTGTCTTGACTCAGGTCACCAGGTTTGTCGGTTCTGAATCAGCATCGGCAGTCAGGAACGGATTGGTACTGGTTCCGCTTCCCTCTTCGCAAGAGGATAAGTGGATGCCACAGTGGACAGGCTAAGGATAGAAAAAAATGACCTGCTTGTTCACCAGGCAGTTGCCAAGACCTCCGGGTCTTCACATGACACTGCAGCCCACCTTTCTGGTCAGGCTGGCTCGTCCTTTTTTGGGTCCTAGGAAGTCCCAGACTTCCAAGGGTCCACACAAGAACACCCAGTCTTCCTCTACCCCTGCTAGGAAGGGTGCACAGCAGCGCTCTGTTCATCTCCCTGCCCATCCTGAGAAAGGGAGCAAGGGTGAGAAGAACAGGAAGGACACTGGTACAACATTCCTTCCCCACCTGCTGCCATTGATGAGGGGGTACCTGCTGAGCCATTGGGCAACATGGCAGTGATATGGAGCAGAAACCCTCACATTCCCTCCACCCCTCACCAACATTCCAGTGCACTTACAGACTTACGTTCCCAGCTCACTGACGAACCTAGCCTAATGGGAAGAGGTGAAGGTGATGCTGAAGAAGTCAGGACAGATCAGTCTTTGGGGGTTTTACAGCTTTTTTTTTTCTCACAGAGAAGACGATGGATGTGGAGACTGGTCATAGACCATCCTCCCCTGAACCGATTTATTCACCAGACTCGATTCAAGATAAACAGTGCAGTCAGTACTTCTTGCCATCAGAGAGTTCAATTTCATGCTTTCATTGGACTTTAGGATGCATATTTTTGAATACCTTTCCTCCAGTTGCTTTGGTAGAGAGACGAACTTCTCGAATTTTGTTGTGACCTGACAGCCCCATTCAATTTTGAGAAGTCTGATCTCACACCTAGAGTCTACCCCTTAGACTCAAGCATCGGCAAGTTCAGAGAGGCAGTGCAGTTATTCCTGTATCGACAGGAACAACCAGCTTGGCAGTGACAACAGACACTTTAACATCAATATTCTGAAGCTCAAGGCAGCATTTTATAAAACCTGATGAGTTTCAGGATCGAGTGATGGGGCACTCTGTGGAGTTGATGAGCGACAGTACCCTCATCATTAGGGTGGTGGCATACGTCAACTAGCCAGGATGGGGAACTGGTTTCCCTTCAGCTCCACATGTTGGTGGTGCAGGTGCACGAGTGGCAGTGGCAAACTCGATAGAGCTGTCAGCCAGGTATATTCCCAGGAAGCGGAATGTAGTGGCAGACAAGCTCAGTTGCTGGGGTCAGGTGACAGGGACATGGCCCTAACGGCCAGACATTGCGGAAGATTTCCAAACTTTGGGGCCTCCCAACAATAGATCTCATTGCAACCAGACACAACAGAAGCTGCCGGGTTATGTTCTGTCATTCCTGAACCAAGGGTCGTTATAGAAGACACTTTCCAACACCCATGGAACAATCTTGAGGTCTACGCTTTTACTCCGTTTTGTCTGATTCATCAGGTGATCAAGAGGGTCATGATCACCCTGAATCACAGGATGACTCTGGTGGCTCCAGACCTGGTATCTCTACTGTCTGATAGCAGCTATTTTGCAGCAGGTAGCGGACCTCTTCGTCCCTCCTCACCGAGAGAGACTTCTTTCTATCTCAGCATGTTGAGATATAGAAGACAGTTGAACATCCTATATGTTCAACTGCCCTCCCCAAGTCCTCTTTAAAGTCATCAGTCTCCTTTCCTCATGAGAGATCTACATATTGATGGGAAGCTTTGAACAATCTTGAGCTCCCTTACGAGAGTCATTGGACAGGGATCTGACCCTCAAGACTGTTACTGCTTGTCCTGCTTCCTTTGCTTTACATGGCTGGGAAGAGAGGGCATCGACAAGAGAGTTGGCGAGCCACATGACCTTTGATGCTAGCACTCGAGGAGTAGGGATCTGTCAAGCTCGAATATGTCCTGGTTGGTAGTGATCGTGACAAGATACTACTGTGTCCAGTTAGAGTGCTGCAGTACGGTCTTAAGAGGACTCAACATCTCAAACCTTAGTGTCGATGACTCTTTGTTAGTACTGGCCCAACTAAGAAAAAAGTGTTCAAAAATTAGATTTCTTTCTGGCTTCGTGAGACAATCAAGCAAATGTACCCTACGTCTGACGAAGTAGACAGGAGTACATTCTGAGCAGACCTCACTAAGGGCAGGAGTGTGGTCACGAAAAACCATATTCACATCTTTCTACCTTTGGGACATTGCACATGGGTCCACAGACACTTTTTCCATGGGTCCTGTAGTGGCTGCTAAACAAGTTGTGTAGCTCACCCAGCTCCCCTAGAGGGACAGGTAGCATCTTGCCTAAGGTGTTCTGTTGCAAAGAGAGAGTGTGAGTGAGTGGCTGGCCTTCTCCCTTCCTCTTTTTTTATACCCTTCCTCGCTGTAGTTCTGAAGGACAGTTGGCAAACTGTCATGCTGGACAGGTGTGCAATGCATGTGAGCTGCATAACTGAGTGCTATACCCTGTCTATAATCTATAAGTCTGTAGATTAATAGATGCAAGCCCTTCCCCTCTCTCCAGCAAGGGGAGAGAGGGCTGACAATAAAACAAAACCCATTGGTATATTAGCCTTTTATTGTCTCTGGCACTTTGGGTTCATCCAAGCCCTTTTTGAATCAGTGATGCTATACATACCCATTAATTCGAAAGGCCCATAAGTCTGGCAGTTAAACATCAAATATGCTCAGCAGGTCAGAGGCACAAGACTCCTTCCTCTGCTCTACATGACCAGAAAGGAGGCACAGAGGAGTCGAACTACCATTCAGTTTAGAGATTTACTCAGAATCCTTCCACCAAGAAGTAAGTCTCCATATGTAAAGACTGAAGGTTTGTATTTGTGTAGGAACAAACTACAGATTTTTTAAAGTAATTTGTATTTTTCCTATACATACAAAACTTAAGGTCTTTACATAAATGGACCACCTCAAGCCACCCCTCATTCTGCTACCTGAGCCGAAAGGTAAAGTGAGTTCTTAATGACGAGGGTGGGCAGGACTCCCACCCTACTGTCGATAGTTAACCACCTTGTTTAAAGTTAAACAGCTGTTTTCCCAGCTCGCGCTGCAAGTATATCTGTATGTAAAGATCTTCAGGTTTGTATGTAAGGAAAAATACAAATTACTGTAAAAATTTTTAGTTTTTCCACCCTTGCAACATTGAAAACCAAAAGCCTGTTTACTGTATTCATATTTATTTATGTATGTATACATACATGTAGATTTTGTTGGGCTGGAGTTAAATGTGGATACTGCCAAGTTGCAAACAGTGCATATGCAGATACTATGGTAATCGAAGAAATGCTGTACTAATATGAAATTTTCATAGGTATACAAACCAAAACCTTATCCTTATATCATGCCTCCCATCTCAATCACCCCTCTTTGTTCATCAGGCCAAAAGAAGTGCTTGGTGATGGCATGTGAGTGAGAAGAATTCCCCTACTCGCTCTTCTTAACCACCAGTTAACCCATTTCTAACTTGCACTGAAAGATGCTCCTTCATAAAAAGCTTTGGTTCATATGGCTCTGAAAAAGATTTGTCATATTTGAGGAAATGTAGGGGCACATGCCTTCCAAGACTGTCATCAGTGTAGTTGGTTCTAATAGCTACTAATGTATTGTATCTATAGTAACAATCAGTGATACTAATTTGAAAACTTTCATCTCTCTTGAAATTACTACTCACTTCACCCCTACTATTTTTTCTTCATATTGTCTACTACATCTGTGGAAAATATGGTGTTATATATAGTATAACTGGATCACATATAATGAAGCATTGACTGTATACCCTTCCTGCTGTTACCCCACAAAATTCTTATGCTGCTCTCCTGCATTTTCTATTCTTTGACTTTGATTTGTTAATAAGAATATGTTCATAAGTAATACTCTAATGTTGAGCTAAGAAGGTTTACAGAGGTGAGAGGGTGGGATTCAGTATTAACTGAACTGTTAATCTATATTGTTGCAGTGTTGCCTCAGGAATGCTTTGATGCTATGTCAGGACAACATTTGGTTAGGTTTTATTAATATTTGGATAGTATATTGTCAAATGCACACCTTGTTAATTGGCCTGAGACCTTTATAGGAACCTGAATTAAAACTGATTTATTATTTTGCTTCTTCAGTTCTGACATTGTTTCCTCACTCTGTGTTCCATTCTTTGATTTCAGATTCTCCCTCGGAAGAACCTTCCTTCCTTCGTCAGTTTTGAGCAGCATCGAGATTTTGGGAATGTTTGAGTGTTTAATGGTACTACATGTAACATTACCAATAGCAGCTCTTAGAGTGTAAGAGACGAGTAAATTATTGTACTTTCACTTTAAAAATTACAACAGCAACAAATGAAATCTGTTCTAAATATTAGATTCATACATCAGCAATGGAATCTGGTTGTGGTCCTTCAAGATATAGTACTTAATTTAAAAGAGATTTAGTGGATAACCATTTGTAAACAGTTTTGCGTTAAGAGTTGTCAATTGAACACATTGTCATTACAGAACAGGACAGGACAAAAGGCTAAAATGAATCCAGAACATTGTTTAGAATTACCTTTGAAAAGTGACTCTGAAGATGCATTATCACTACCTTCCGTAAATCAAGAAAACAGCAACATGGCTGTTGTTAGTGAAACCAGTAATGATGACTTTTTGTCTCTGGGCCCATTGATGGACATCAAAATAGAGCCAGAGGTATTCTGTGAACCTAATGAAGATGATGAATATTCATATGAAATGAATCCAGTAGTGAATGAAAAAGATCCACTAACTTACAAAAAGGAAGTAAAACAAGAAAGGAATGGTCATAATGGAGAGAAGCCTTTCAGATCCACTGACTGTGAGAAAGCATTCTACAAGAAAATTGATATTACAAGTGATATCAGAAATCCTACCAGAGAGAAAACATTCATTTGCCATGAGTGTGGGAAAGAATTTTCCAGGAAAGATAATCTTACATATCATATCAGAAGTCATACTAGAGACAAGCCATTCATGTGCAAGGAATGTGGGAAAGCATTTTATAAGAAATCGAATCTTACAGTTCATTCGAGAATGCATACTGGAGAGAAGCCATTCATGTGCAAGGAATGTGGGAAATCATTTTCCCAGAAACCAGATCTCACAGCTCATATGAGAATACATACTGGAGAGAAGCCATTCATGTGCAAGGAATGTGGGAAAGCATTTTCCTGGAAACGTATTCTTACAGATCACATGAGAATGCATACTGGAGAGAAGCCTTTTGTGTGCAAGGAATGTGGGAAAACATTTTCAGAGAAATCAAATCTTACAGATCATATGAGAATCCATACTGGAGAGAAGCCATTCATGTGCAGGGAATGTGGGAAAGCATTTTCCAAGAAACCAAATCTTACAGCTCATATGAGAATCCATACTGGAGAGAAGCCATTTATATGCAAGGAATGTGGGAAAGCATTTTCCTGGAAACGTATTCTTACAGATCATATGAGAGTGCATACTGAAGAGAAGCCATTCATGTGCAAGGAATGTGGGAAAGCATTTTCCTGGAAATCAAATCTTACAGCTCATATGACAGTGCATACTGGAGAGAAGCCATTCATGTGCAAGGAATGTGGGAAAGCATTTTCCCAGAAACTGTATCTAACAATCCATATGAGAAATCATACTGGAGAGAAGCCATTCATGTGCAAGGAATGTGGGAAAGCATTTTCCCAGAAACCAAATCTTACAGTTCATATGAGAGTTCATACTGGAGAGAAGCCATTCATGTGCAAGGAATGTGGGAAGGCTTTTCCCACAAAAGCAAATCTTATATATCATATGAGAAATCATACTCGAGAGAAGCCATTTGTGTGCAAGGAATGTGGGAAAGCATTTTACCAGAAACCAGATCTTACAGTTCATATGAGAATACATACTGGAGAGAGGGCATTCATGTGCAAGGAATGTGGGAAAGTATTTTCCATGAAATGTATTCTTACAGCTCATATGAGAATCCATACTGGAGAGAAGCCATTCATGTGCAAGGAATGTGGGAAAGCATTTTCCAAGAAATCACATCTTACAGATCATATGAGAATCCATACTGGAGAGAAGCCATTCATGTGCAAAGAATGTGGGAAAGAATTTTCCAAGAAATCACTTCTTACAGATCATATGAGAATCCATACTGGAGAGAAGCCATTCATGTGCAAAGAATGTGGGAAAGCATTTTCTAGGAAATATGTTTTTACAGATCATATGAGAATCCATACTGGAGAGAAGCCATTCATGTGCAAGGAATGTGGGAAAGCATTTTGTAGGAAGCAAGGTCTTACACGCCATATGAAAATCCATGCTATAGTTTAGCCATTCATATGCTAGGGATGTGGAAAAGCATTTTCCAGGAAACATATTCTTACAGATCATGTGAGAATGCATACTGGAGAGAAGCCATTCATGTGCAAAGAATATGGGAAAACATTTTCCAGGAAACATTTTTACTGAGAAGCCATTCATGTGCAAGGAATGTGGGAAAGCATTTTCTTAGAAACCAGATCTTATTGCTCATATGAGAGTCCGTACTGGAGACAAGTCATTCATGTGCAAGGAATGTGGGAAATATTTTCCAAGAAACGTATTCTTACCGATCATATGACAGTGCATACTGGAGAGAAGCCATTCATGTGCAAGGAATGTGTGAAAGAATTTTCCAAGAAATGTATTCTTACAGATCATATGACAATGCATACTGGAGAGAAGCCATTCATGTGCAAGGAATGCAGGAAAGCATTTTCCAGGAAACCAAATCTTACTATCCATATATGAGAATTCATACTGGAGACTTCTCTCCAGTATGAATTCTCAGAAATGGATAATAACATATTTTTACAGAACATATGAGAATCCATATTGAAGAGAAGCCATTCATGTTCAGGGACTGTGGGAAAGCATTTTGTAGGAAGCAAGGTCTTACGTGCCATATGAGAATCCATGCTATAGTTTAGCCATTCATATGAAAGGAATGTGGGAAAGCATTTTCCCAGAAACCAAATTTTACAGTTCATATGAGAATTAATACTCGAGAGAAGCCATTCATGTGCAAGGAATGTAGGAAAACATTTTCCGAGAAACCAAATCTTACTGGTCATATGAAAATTCATACTGGCGAGAAGCCATTCATGTGCAAGGAACATATGAGAGTGCATACTGGAGAGAAGCCATTCATGTGCAAGGAATGTGGATAAGCATTTTCCAGGAAATGAAATCTTACACGTCATATGAAAATTCATACTTGAAAGAAGCTATTCATGTGCAAGAATGTGGAGGGCATATTCAAGGAAACATCATGTAATTCATATGAGAAATCATATAGGAAAGTAGCCATTTACAGTAAACCCTTAATTATCTGCTGTAATATATCCAAGGCTCTTGTGGAGGTTGGAAATTTGTGGATATATTAAGAAAAATACTGGAAATTTGTGAATACGGTAAAAGAATTCTTCATTGATGTAAAATGTCAATTATTTGGAATGATTCTTACCTACTGTTAAAGTTAGTTTATATCTTCATGCCATTAGGTGCGATCGGCATAGAAAATTTTTAAAAATAATGCTTGGCTAACCCACTAGGACTGTCTCTGTAATCACCTGTTTCCTACCAGGTGGCATTGGAATGTTTACGTTTTTGTCAGAATTCTTCATGCCATGTCTTTATGCAGACGATGTGAATCGATGTTAGTAATAATTTTGATGATTTCTGGCTTATTTTCTCCTGTACAGCATTGTGCTTGTTTTTTGTTCATGCATTATGTCATCTACAATAAGCAGGGATGAAAGCATTAGACTGTATAGGAAAGCATCTGTGGAAATTGAGTGTTTCGGTTGTGCATGACCACGTAGCGTGTATGTCAGCCTAGCTGTTGAGGCACTAGTGTGGTTTTCTTGATGTGAAGATAATGAGTGATCTGATGAGAGGATGAAAATTTTGTGAGGTATCAGAAGATGCTAGAGGCTGATAGTTTACATAGACAATTTGCTAGGGTACATCATAAGCCTACTCAGTCTTTTCCCTTTGTCTTCTGGTTATGCTTCTCCTCCATCAGCCTACCCGGTAGCCTAGGTTAATTTCTCTCTCACTCCCTCTGCTCTGCCTTCTTTTGCTGCCTATGTGGTTCAGGAGAAAAAATAATAGGTAATTGAGATATCTTTTGATTATGGTTGGAAATTTGACCGTATATATTAGGGCGAATAAATCCCCCCCCCCATAGTGGTCAACCTTTTTCGTTTTCCCCTTAGCATTTGTCTGTAGCCTGCATTCTGGACTGCCCTGTGTCCGTTGGTCTTCTTAGTTGACAGGGAACCATGGCGTGTCTGAGGACCAAGGTCTGTGCTCTTTGCCACCTCCTCGGCTGTCTCTCCGTTACGGGTTCAGCGCAATGAGTTGTTTGCAAGTTTGGCATTCGCATTTGGCGGCTCACTCGTATCCCATTTTAGGGAGAGAGATAGTGATGTGTGTGAACTGGTAGAGTTACTTTGGGATACAGACACATTACATTTACCTCAGTAGTTCTGAGCTGCACGTTAATTCTCGTATTGTCATTTGCTCAGCCAATGTCGTCCTCCGAGCAGACAATAACCCTCCCCTGTCCTGCTCAATTTTCCCCTTTATTGCCTCAAGGCAACAATGATTCATGACCTTGTGACAAATCAACCAAAATAGTATTTCTTTTTCATGATAGCTTTTGCTCAAGCGCAAACCTTATTTTTTTCGAAAGACGCTAGATTTTTCTTATCTGGGGTGAGTTAGCCTGGTGATAGAACAGCTCTCATTTTTTAATTTTTTTTTTTTAATAAATCCAAAATAATCATCCGATCACAAATTTAACTTCAGCAGTGACCTTAGTCTTAAGCGTTGTTCAGACTGGTCGGTCTGGTGGTTGTCACATTTATGTGGTGATGTCATACAAGAACTCTGCCTTCCCCACCCAGCCATCTGGTACTTCCTACTGGCATTTCGTAACGTCTTTGTTGACGTTGTATGGTACGTCACCTTCTCTGGCATTTTTCACCTCACAGTCGTCTATAGATTGCCATTTTCTTCCGTCTCAGTTCCTCTGTTTAGTCTTTAGGGGTTTCACCCGTGATTTTGTTGATTCTCCTTTAATATTTAAGTGGTGCTTAGCTCACGTTGCTTTGTTTCACTTCCTTTTGCCAAAAGTGAATCCATAGACTGGCACTCTTTAGTTCTATTTTGGCTCCTATTAAACAAGTAAGAAGTTACACTGATTATGGTAAGGTGTATCATGGAAGTAGAGCCTGTGGGAAATGGATGAACAGTCGAAAGAGAAAGCTAGGAAACTGTTTAGTGTTAAATAGCTCTGCTCCTAACACGAGTAGTGTAGTGTACTTGCAACTGTGTTTGTAGAGTGAGCTCTTAGCAGCCAACCAACAGAGGCAATCATGGAATTGCATCCTTTAATGCTGGTTCTCGGATGCCACTACATCTATTCCCAGTTTTGAAGCTACTTTGAGCTGGGTTGGGACTTACATACGATATAAGTTTATTTCACCTCCCTCTGTTCAACTTGCAAGTTTCAAGTTCTTGGACCAAGGAAGCAAAGGCTCTTCTAGTAAGTAAGGTACTTTGGCCGAATTGTGAGGCGGAAGTACCTTTAAATTCAGTATTTCGTTCTTAGCAATACAGCTCAATTACTACAAGAGCAATACATATATGTGATTATATATTATATATATACTGTATACAGTTGTCCCTTCCCATATCATGGTTCGCTCATTGAGGTCTCAGTGCATCACAGATTTTTTAAATTTAATATTTCTACATTTGTATTGTGGATTTTTTGCTATGTTGCAGGATTTTGTTGCATTTATTATTTTTATTGTGTTAATAAAATGTGCATTTTCCAGCCTAAAATTTTTATTTTTGTGATAAAAAAAAATTTTCTAGCCTAAGATTGTTATTTTTGTGGTAAAATAAGCATTTTGTAGCCTCAGAAATAAAAACAATATTTACGTTTCCCCTTTATTCCCTTTGTTTTTTACAGTCTACTTCTGTACACAGATAAACTGCTCATTTTTTCATTGTTTTCCATGATTCAATAAATATTTGATGAATCTGTGTTCTGATCTTCACATAATGCAGTGAATTTGGAATCAAAATAAAATACGTAGCTTACAGCAGATGAGTAACCAAACACTTGGACGTATGGAAAACGCAGTACGGCTGCTTCTGCTCGAGCTAGCTTGCCCACGTTGAGATGGTACTCGGGACGCTATTGGCTGATGGATGGGAGGTGACCAACCAGAGCACCGTGTTCTGTATCGTGGGTTCTGAATGGTTATGTACATAAAAGCATTAACAATTCACATAAAGAAAATAAAGGAAGGAAACCTCACAAAAAATTTATTACAATGATATAATATAAAAATAATCAAATGCAATACAGTAACAATAAGAAGTCGAATGAGTCTTACTTGAGCGAGTGTTTGGGACTGGGCTGGCTGAGAGAGATGGTAGAGAGGAGAGGGAGGGGGATGGTGGTGGGTTACTGGGTGGGCGATGGGGGTCCGCTTCCCACTGACTTCCAGCTAGTCTTGCAATATTTTTCTCTTTCACTACTTTTCGCCCGCTTCTTTCACTTTACACTCGATTTGCCCGAATCCCTTCTTTTTGTTATGGTTAATACCTATCGAGTGACACTTGCTTTTTACGATTTTTAGCACTTTAAAAGTAACTCAGATCCATAATAAACACACTGGTGCCTTGTTCAGCTTCTGCACACCTTGGATTGTTTGTTTAAATAATTTCCTTGTGAAAAGTTGCTTGATCTCTCTTTCCTTTTCTTACTTGCATTCTTTACTTATTACTTGTTTGCAAAATCCTCAAGTTTATTGGATTATAATTTTAAATTCTGTTGTTTGCTAACAGTAAGTTGATGTGTTGTGGCATAATTAATCTCCTCAAAGTGTAAAAAACATGTCGGCAAACATACCCATGTGAGGGGTTGTTTTCACATCTGCCAGATGCTGATTACTCTCTCTCTCTAACATACACGCACAGACACACAATCGGACACACATACTGTTGATTCCTTTGATTATCCCTGCAAAATGCGAATAAAGGATTTTGTTATTAACCTTTCCCAGCCAGCTGTACGGTATTTTCACCAAATGGTTCGTAATGTTTTTCATGAAAATTACATAGTAAACGTTTAAGAGTACAATAAGTGTTTAAGTGGATAGGATTGGTTTAAGAGTACAGAAAGTGTTCGAATGCATAAAAAGTGTTTATAAGAGTGAGGGAAAAGTTAATAGCACTGTGGGAAAGGTTTATAAGAATGTGGCGAGGGTTTACAAAGACTTGAAGTATATGCGTATACAGTAAATAATAAAATAGATATAAGGTCACTACTTTGCAGATTTTCACTTATCGCAGGGGTGTTCTAGAACCTAACCCCCGCAATAGATGAGGGACGACTGTATACAGTATACATATACTGTACAGGCAGTCCCTGGGTTATGACTTGGTTCTTGTTCTGACACTGTGTTGTAAGCTGAAAATCATCGTAACCCTAAATATCGTCGAAAGTCGTAAGTAAACTTTACTTTTAATCCTTGGGCTGTTTTGGAAATGATGTAACCTGCATTTTTATCGAAATTTCATCAAAAAACTCCAAATTTTAGCCATTCTGCCATTTTTGAGCCATATTTCTTCCATCGGATGGCCGTTATAAACCCAGAACATGCATTGCAACCCAGGAAAAAATTTTTGATGAATACTATACAGTATCCAATGCAGCACTAAGGAATACGTGCTTGAGAATATCACAAAACATGCATAAGAAGGTGAGTAAAAACCGGGACTGAACAAGCACTTTCGTAGTTTATTCTACATTTTCAAGTTCTCACTGAATACAAAAGAAGTTGACAGAGCTTTATATACAAAAACAGAAGATGGGGCAGGGTTACTGTTTGTTAACCTGGGCAGCATGTTCTTTAAACAAAAAAGAGGGGGACAAAGGATCAAGGGGAAAATCCAGGTTGAAGATTAACGTTCCTTTTGCACATGGCTTCAGTAAACAGTCTCCAACAGATTCCTTTTCCGATGGTCGTTGACCTTGTAGATTATCGCTGACTTATCCCAGTTAATCACAAGACCTGTCTTAAGCCAGTGATCCGTAATGCCATTATTTGAAAGCCTCTTGAAATGACATATTTATGTTGGGGCTTCTTGCTTCTTACTTTTAGTCCTTTTGATGTTTGACCAATATAATTCTTATATTACATTCTTTGCAAGGAATACTGTGTATTTCTCAAAATAATATTACATTTAAACAATAAGTTAATATCAATAGTTTTAAAATGGGCACTGCAGAATGGAATCAGGATAAAATGGTAAACAGAGAATATTCTTAAGTTCTTTGTTAACACTGGTTGGATTGTAATAAGTCTTGTTTGCTTTATTTTTACAAAGTTCTAAAAAATATGGAGGTTAACATAATGAATCTCCTATTATACCAATAATTTTAAACTCCTCTTCCAAAAATTCAGGACTACAAATTCTAAGAGTCCTAAGATACATGCTGGAAAATGTTGACAAATTAATTTGTTTAGCATGGTCAGCATAAAAATGAATATATGACAACTTATTCATGGGTTTCCTTTATATTCTAAAACAAAAATTGGTATATTTCTAATAACTAAGACATCCAAAAATGGTATACAATTATTTTCTTCATATTCTGTTGTGAATTTTATGGAATGTATAAGATTATTAATTGTATGCAAGAAATCAGGAATACTTACATTTTCTTTTACAATACAAAAACATATTCTGTTGTGAATTTTATGGAATGTATAAGATTATTAATTGTATGCAAGAGATCAGGAATACTTACATTTTCTTTTACAATACAAAAACAATCATCAACATATCTAACCCAAAACACGTTAGGTAATAGATTTCTTGGAATAAGTCTGGACTCAAAGAATTCCAGTTCAGAGTTGGGAGGGGTGAATTGGACAGTTGTTATGCAATGAGGCCATGGAGCCATGGGCATTTCCAGCCTTGACCAGTTAGCTTGGCTGAACATTGTTTCCTGTGGTAGTCAGCTAACTTTAACAGTAGGGAAGATTCATTCCAAGTAAGGATAATTTTCATGATAAAATTAATCATTTGGATTCTTACCTACTGTTAAAGTGGAAACCCACCCAGCCTCCCCACATCTTAGTGGGTGGTCATGAAGAATTCTGACAAGAACGTAAACATTCCAATGCCATCTGGTGGGAAACAGGTGATTACAGAGAGTCCTAGTGGGTTAGCCAAGCGTTATTTTTTAGTTTGTATGCCAATCGGACCTAATGGGGCAAAGATATAAGCTAACTTTAACAGTAGGTAAGTATCCAAATACAGTAATTAATTATATCACGAAAATTATCATTTTTTACCCTATTTTTTTCACCTGTTTTGTGACTACAATACTGTACAGTATATGCTTACAAACAATACAGAATACACTACAGTACTGTAATGTACACATAATGAAAACCAAACTGTACAATACTGTTTACTGAATAAATGTATAAAAAAATTAACATTGAAATTCTCTGTCTTTCTCCTACCTGTTTGCATTCCCAGAGCTGTTCACATGGGCCAGACTTGAAAAATCTCAATTTATTATTAAGAATAACCCTTAGGGAGAATGAGAAATGTGCAAATGCACAGCATCATGATGCATACATGTATATATATGTGCATGTATACATATACTGTATATCTATGTCAACCATGCTTATTTCATATTGAAAGTAGCCACTATTTTGTACTGCATTTTGTTATCTCCACATTAAAAATCTAATCAACATTTCATTCAAATCTTATTAAAGATGGATCACAGCATTATTGATATTTCTCTGGTGTGACAGAAAAAATCTACACCTTCCAAAACATCTTAAGCTACTAGAACTGAGGCTGTTGTATATTATTGGTTGAAACGACTTAACATGTATTGCACCTATTTACTGAAAATACTGATTGATGCAATTATATTATTTACATTCCATCAACGGATATGTATTTACTTGTTCATGTACTGTACATGTAGTTCTTACTCTGAATGTGAGCAGTTTATAGAAACAAGGTGACACTGTCACCTTGTTTCTATAAACTGCCAAGTTCTCTGAGTTATGGAAATCAGTCCTTGAGTGCTGGCAAAAGTGAGAGAGAAAGAGATGCAAAACTGCAACTGGCATTGCCTTTGAAGGCTAAAAAAAAAGATTACACTTCACATTTGCCTAAATTGATAACAAGGGCTTATAAACCTGCAGAGTGAAGAGAGAGACTTACAGATATCACATACAGTAGTTTTTAAATGGTTACAACTGAATGAGCAGCAAACAAGATCTAAATGCAACACCTAATCATTTTGTTGTCTCTTTGACTGACTGTATATGGGTGTGAAGTAACTGCCGCCCTCAACGCCTTCTAATCTAACGGTTAGGACTGACTGAAAAGCGAACTAATCTAACGGTTAGGACTGACTGAAAAGCGAATGAGAACTAAAGCAATGCCTAGTCTTCTGTTTGTGTTATGTGGACAGGCATTACCTTCAAGCACTTTACTATGCAATGAAATTGACATTGTAAAAAGTTCAGTTGATTACATGTAAATTACTCTTCTGCAACCAATGGTATCAGTGCTGTAGTATCTGGTTACTACCTTTCTGTTGCATTGTGCATGATCGTATGATTACAAGTTAATGTCTCATAATAAAATGTGATTGATATAATTTTGTTTAATATTAAACATACCGCGTTAGGTGTTCACCCAAGGTTTCAACCAGTGATTTGTGATTGCCTAAGTTGAAGGTGATTATAATATAAGGGGTTTTGATCAAGGAAGGATTCGTAAAGTTTTGTGTGCCGTACCATATAAATAAATAGCAATAAAGAATAACCCAGAGAGAGAAAGAGAAAGGCAGGCAAACACACAGCAAGTGTACTTAAACACACATACATGGTGTACATATACACATATAAAGACAGACACTGATAAGTAAGAAAGGTTTTGATGCAACATGACTGGGCAGTTTATACTGATACATTTTTTCGTAATCTGTTCTTCAAGTTTTTCATTTCACTGGTATTGCAACTTGAGAAAAGTCCTTACTTAATATAAAATCATTTTGATCATGAATTGAACAGTCATAAATATATTGTAACTTTTGGAGTTATCCATCAGAGGGGGGCAATGGAAGAGAGTGAGAGTGGGAGGACAAACACCAGCAGCCAACGAGAGGTCGAAACTTCTGTGACAGAGTCACGACACTCAGCCACTCAAAAGTAATAAAAGAAATGACTTGTAATGACATTTTTGCTCTTTAGCCAATAACAGTGGTGAAGGCTCCCAAACAGATAAAGCCTTGCCCACCCCTCCCTATTCAGGTCTCCTGGCCCTCTTGGACATTTATTTCATAAGTCCTCACTTAGTCCATTAACTAAAGAAACCAGTGACTGTTATGCATGTCTTGTATGTAAGCCCTAGTGATGGTGTGTATCCTATGTACCTGATCTGTGCAGAAAGTAAGCGTGTGTGTCTGGTAATGTAAGCACTAGAGACCTTATGTAACTCCTCAGCATGGGAAGTCTTGTTTTGTCAACTTGATCAGTTTTCAGTGTTACCATGTACAGGTAGTCCCTAGGTTACAACGGTTTCGACATTCATTAATCCAGTCTTACAGTGCTAAGAATTCTACACTTTTTTTCATTTTTAAAATTTTTTTAATATTAAGTACTGTGTTTATTGCCAATTATCATTTTTATCATTTTATCTTGTGTATCTAGATTGTGAGTTGAAATGAAGATTACAGTATTATTATTATTATTATTATTATTATTATTATTATTAAAATCCAACTTGAGGCAGATTCGACTTAAGCCGCTGCCTGAAGAACGGATATCCGTCATAGCTCTTGGACTGCCTGTATTGCTTATGTTTCTCATGTTTAGTATCGCATACTATTTAAATTACCTAACAGCATGTGATAAGCTAACATGGTCGTATGTTTTGTATCAACCAACTGTATTTTTGTGCACTTATTTTTGTACACTGTCTCCACAACATTGGCCAACCAATAAACCCTACTCTGGACATTTTTGCAACTAACTCTTAACCATTTCAAGTAAATATTGAAGTAGTGTGTATGGTGTACTACTATTTACTTATAACAACTACCATGAAAGTGACCTTGCACTGAACAAAAACAAACAGATTTTCCCATAATCTGAGAAACAACCGTCTTCTTCAAGAGCTTTTCCTGGAAAGGAATAAAACTAAACTTTTCAAAACACAGGAATACTGTTGTCATCTAAAGTAATTTGTATTTTTCCTAACATACAAACCTTTAGTTCTTTACTTAGGGATTTAGCTTGAAGATGCGAGCTGGAACGGCAGTTAAACATTCAGACACGGTCATTAACTACTTATGGTAGGGGCGAAGTACTGCTCACTCATTGGTTTCTACTCCACTTTGCCTTTGGCTTAGGTACCAGATTGAGGGGTGGCTGAGGTGGGCTGTAAACATAAAGACCTTCAGGTTTGTATGTTAGGAAAAATACAAATGACTTAAAAATTTGCTTTTGGTTCCTACAAGAATACAAACCTTTGTTCTTTACACAGGAGACTTACCTATTGGTGGGGAAAGTCTGGGCAATTCTCTAAACCGACTGGTTGGTACTACCCACCCGGGAATACTTTCCTGGTCTGGAAGAGCTGAGGAAGGAATCCCTAGCCTGTGGGACATATGGGATGTTGCAACTGCTAGACCTCTGGGCTTAATGAATGGAATGAGTTCCATAGCGTAACTATGAGGTTCTCCTGTTACATCTTTCAAACCTACCTACTCTCAATTTCCTTTCCAGCGCTGAATAACCTCATAGGTCCCAGCTCTTGGCCTTTGGCCTAAACTCTATAATCCATTCAATTTCTCAGTCTCTCTCTCTTTTTTGCCGAGACACAGCTCTCTCTCTCTCTCTCTCTCTCTCTCTCTCTCTCTCTCTCTGTCTGTCTGTCAGTGCAGGAGTAAGATTCACCAGCAATTTCAGTTTTGCAACAACATTAACCTCTTAACCACCTGTATAGGACCCATGGCTTGCTCTACAAATTACAGGCAGATTTAAGAACAAGAGCCTGTGCTGTCATAAGGCCAGCTTAACCTAGCAATGTGTACAAAGGCAGAGGTCTATCTGTGCCCTGTTAATACTTCTGAGGACATTAACCAGCATTTCATATTATAACATACTGAACACTCATGGTCATTACATATGTGTATGTATATATGTATATATGTATATATATATATATATATATATATATATATATATATATATATATATATATATATATATATATATATATATATATATATATATATATATATACATACATATATATATATATATATACAGCATATATATATATATATATATATATATATATATATATATATATATATATATATATATATATATATATATATATATATATATATATATATATATATATATATATATATATATATATATATATATATATATATATATATATATATATATATATATATATATATATATATATATATATATATATATATATATATATGATATATTTATCACATCATATATGATTTTTATCACATCAGTAAGATTCATAACAATCCTTTAATATCCAATTAGCTCTACCTCGAAATAGTATATTTTCATATATGTCACGAAGGGGAATTTTTTAGTTGATAATAAGTTCATCGTCCCGTGGGCTCGAAGCAGCGAAGGACAAGAACTCAGGACTACAGTGGACGCATTTAACCCAAGCGGTGATGTGACAAAAAGTCATAATATGGCTGCGTGCGACAAACGCACTACACGGTTAGCATGGCAGAGGTGGGTGGATATCGTCTCTAAATACAAACACCTGAGTTCGACGGGCGATTTGTATATGGGAGACGATATCCACTTATACCTCACTTGCTGGCCGCGTGGGTTAAATGCGTCCACTGTAGTCCTGAGTTCTTGTCCTTCGCTGGTTCGAGCCCACGGACGACTCTAACTTATTATCAACTAAAAATTCCCCTTCGGTAACATATATGAAAATATATTATTTCGAGGTAGAGCGAATTGGATATTAAAGGACGTTTGTAGCTTACTGATTATATATATATATATATATATATATATATATATATATATATATATATATATATATATATATATATATATATATATATATATATATATATATATATATATATATATATATATATATTCTGATAGCCACAATGCCCTCTTAACTATCTATATTCTTCATGCTTTTTGGATGCTTGTATATATATATATCCATATATAGAAATTGAAGACTGTGATTGCTGGTTGCGGGACACGAACCCACGTTGCTGACCTGACCACGAGAAGGTCAGGTCGGCAACGTGACCTCCTTGTGGTTAAGGCAACGCGGGTTCGTATCCTGCGACCGGCAATCACAGTCTTCAATTTCTTGCGTCTGGATGTACGGCCAGAGTTACAAGCACATCCAAAAAGCGTGAAGAATTGAGAAGTTAAGAGGGCTATTAGAATTACATATGTGTCTGGTAAAAGTGACCAGTAGATTCTACATACAGTATATATATATATATACAGGCGGTCCTGACCTGACGGGGTTCCGTTCTTGGTCAGGTCGTAACCCGAAAACGTAAGCGGAACATCGCCGAAAATCGTCAAAAATCATAAGAAAATCTTACTTTTAATGCTCTGGGTGCATTGAAAACGATGTAAACTGCATTATTATTGAGTTTTACATCAAAAACCTTCAAATTATGATTATTCTGCCATTTTGGGGCCATATTTCTTCCGTCGGATCGGCGATGTACGCGCCGTCAGTAACCCCGAACATGCGTCAAGCCAGGAAATAATTTCTGATGAATATATTTGAAAAGAACCTCGAACGTCGAAGTCGGAAAGAAAGGGATTGCTGGTATATATATATATAGAATATATATATATATATATATATAAAATATGATATATAGATTCTATATATATATATATATATATATATATGTATATATATATATATATATATATATATATATATATATATATATATATATATATATATATATATATATATATATATATATATATATATTATATTACAATGTACTGTATATGTTATATACATATGTATATGCATATATATATATATACACACAGTATATATGTATGTATGTATATGTGTATATTGTGAGGTTTAGTGCTTGTTTTTTGTTTGGAACAATCGCTGTCCGATTGCTCCCTTGTTGAGGGTGCACTCCTTACCCGGTGGTGTTTGTTTTTTTTTTCTAAGTAGGTGATGTCTGCCACTTACATTTTCGTTAGCTTTAGTCAGGTTTGGGATAGGAGCGAGTCTAGTTTTCGACAGCATAGCAGCTTTGAGCGTTTTGGAACTGCAGGTATTCGCTACCTGTTGCCCTCAAGCAGTTCGAGGATGATGTTGATGGCTGAACCTTGTCCATCAGTGGAGCAGTGTTGCTCCTGTTTGACGGCAGTCTTGCTGCTGTTGCCTTGACTCTGTCTATCATCTGTATTTTTTTGGACGTGTTCCTGTTGGCTGTCATGGATTGGTTTTTGAGGATCACATGGCAGTGTTCAATGGTGTTCGTCCTCTTCGACCTTTGAGGGGGTCTCGACATCTCTGTGTAGATTGTCTGTGGTGATTTTGTACTGCATGAGGTTAATTTGTTACAATGCAATTATTCTTCAGATACTTATCTGATACTCTTGATTTGGTATTTATGCTGCTTAATGATTTGACGTGTGTTATTTATGAAGTTTGCATGCCATTACTTATTTTATAGTTTGATGCTGTTTGTGCATTAATTATTTATGCTGTCTGGTGTTTTGTTTTTGATGTAGCTAAAGTGTTGTTAATTTCAATTTAAATGTTTACTGTTTGCTAATTTACTTTGATGGTGGGTTTGAAGTAACCTTGATTGATTTTGCTACGTCTGTTATTTGACTGACTCGTTTGGTGAATGTTTCATTGATTTTTGTAATGTAATTATTTTTTGCTCCAAGCCTGACTCATTTGTAAATATGTAAATTTGTATATTAAACTAGTACTCTAATAAGGTCATTTTCCTGGTTTTGCTGAACCCCTTTCCTGGTTGTTGTCTCGATTCATGCTGGTCTTTCCAGACCCATTCTTAATTTATTTGTTGAACCTGTGTGGAGCCCATAGTGGTTCATTACAATATATATGAATATATGTATATAAATAAAGATAAAATCCACGAAGGAAAGGGAAACACTGGAGTGCTGCGACGCCTCTCAACTGTCTGTCATCCTGCTAAGTAAAGGACGACAGATAGTCGAAAGGCCTTGCAGCACTCCAGTGTTTCCCTTTCCTATGTGGATTTTATCTTTATTTATATATTCATCACATGCCATATATATACACAGTAAACCCCCGTATTCACGTTCTCATGATTCGCGGACTCATGCATTCGTGGGTTTCTCTGTAGAACATATCTAGCCATCATTCGCGGAAAATTTGCCCATTCGTGGTATTTTTCACTGAGAAATATTCGCTAATTACTGTATTTTCATATAATTTTCATGAATAAATGCACTTTTTGTGATAAAATTGTTAAAATACTCAGGTATATGCATTTTTACAAGGTTTTTCTGTGTTTAAACTATCAAAATGGGCAGTTCTAAGTGTTTTTAGAGGGGTTTTAAGTATTCGTGGATTTTAGCTATTTGCAGGGGGGTGTGGGACGCATCCCCGTGAATACGGGAGCTTCACTGTGTGTGTGTATATATATATATATATATATATATATATATATATATATATATATATATATATATATATATATATATATATATATATATATATATATATATATATATATATGTATATGTATATGTATATATATATATATATATATATATATATATATATATATATATATATATATATATATATATATATATATATATATATATATATATATATATATATATATATATATATATATATATATATATATATATATATATATATATATATATATATATATATATATATATATATATATATATATATATATATATATATATATATATATATATATATATATATATATATAACTGAATCACAAAAATATGGAACATGATGAATATATAAATAAAATAACATCCACGAAGGAAACGGAAACACTGGAGTGCTGCGAGGCCTTTCGACACTAGTCCTTTACTTAGCAGACTGAAGAAATATAAAAGTATGTTTACAAAGAAAGCTCATATAAATGACAGAAGGGGATTATAAAGGAAACATAGGTACCTGGAATCCAACACAATTGAAGAATTAGCAGAACTGCCAAAACAAGATTAAATATTTGAGAGGTTTTTATAAAGGATTAGGATCAACCGTTCAGGAGCAAGGACAGGACAATTAAAAGATTATACAGGTTCGTGACTGACCACCTTCGTGGATTTTATCTTTATTTACATATATATATATATATATATATATATATATATATATATATATATATATATATATGGCCCATAAAACACTATTTGAACGTTGCAACCATATATTTCAGGCACTTCCTTCTGTGCCCCTGTTCACTGGAAAATATTTTCCAGTGAACAGGGGCACAGAAGGAAGTGCCCTGAAATATATGGTTGCAACATTCAAATAGTGTTTTATGGGCCTTTTATCTTCATATACTGTAGTATTACAGTAAAAGACATTCATGTATATATATATATATATATATATATATATATATATATATATATATATATATATATATATATATATATATATATAAGCATTAAGCTACAAACGTCCTTTAATATCAATTCGCTCTACCTCGAAATGATATATTTTCATATATGTTCCCGAAGGGGAATTTTTAGTTGATAATAAGTTCGTCACTGTAGTCCTGAGTTCTGTCCTTCACTGGTTCGAGCCCACGGGACGACGAACTTATTATCAACTAAAAATTCCCCTTCGGTAACATATATGAAAATATATCATTTCCGAGGTAGAGCTTAATTGATATTAAAGGACGTTTGTAGCTTAATGCTTGTATATGAATCATGGTGATGTGATAAAATTTCATTCATATATATATATATATATATATATATATATATATATATATATATATATATATATATATATATATATATATATATATATATATATATATATATATATATATTTTATATATATATTATTATAATTAGCAAGAATTTGCTAACAAATTGCTCCCTTTTCGTTTCCTGTCTGCCGATCTATCGATAGACATATCTGTCTATCGACATGCGTGCCTACCTATCTATCAGCCCGAGCTGAACAATTGAGGATCGCGGTCAGAAGGCAAGGGATTAAATAGATTGTAGGCCACTCCTGTTAAGTAGATAACTCCTTATTTGAGGCATAAGTGAATCTGTCTGCCCGACTCTTTCCAGGCAACCCCAGCCACGGGCACAACTGAGATGACTCAACTCCCTATCGAAGAACTTGTCCCCTGCCCCTAGCAGATGGCATAAAAGGACCGACAGACAAGGGCCCTCTCTCAGAGACTCGCGGGACGATATGACATGAAGACTCGACAAACATACTCACCACCCCCACGCGGAAGACCATGCCCCTCGCAGAGCAACACCCTTAGCTCACCCCTTCTCCATCTAACCACGTGGCACCTCAAAGTATGCTTTTACCTTCGTGCACTTCGACCGCCAACCACGTGTTCCCTTCGCTGCTGGCCTGATCCTAACATGAGGGCCACCCACTCCATTACCTGGTGCTTCGTGAAGTCACCCACGTGTTGCCCTACATCCTACCACGTGGAAGATCAATGCCTTCGCCCTTGCGAATCGGGAGTCAACCACGTGCCGCCTTCTTCGCTGGAACCATTTCTCTCTTACAGTAAAGTGCTCTGTAAAGACGTCCTTTCAGTCACACTTTGTCCTCGTAGAATTTACTTACTTTGAGTGCCAGTAATCACAGAATCTTTTGTTCAATTCCACCCGTGCTATTCGAGTGTCTGCTCTCAGTGCTAATCCATTATTTATGCGTCGAGGCTCCATTGGCACCCTCAGTGCAGCTTTGAATTCATTATCCTTTTGTCTGTTCCCATTACTGGCGTATAATCTGTGTATCTCTCATTTCAGAGGGACCCTATATCGTGGAATCTTCTCGGACTGTGCCTGGGATCCCCTGGTTCATTCATCCTGTAGGAATCCCCTTCAGGATCAATAATTTAATTGCAATTCTCCTTCCTGTACTAATGTCTTTGTGTAAATATACTCCCCATCAATATGAGACCACCTTGACGTGGTGAGGGGGCTCTTGAACCCCAGGAATTTGTTTCTGGGTTCGAGTCCAAGAGTCTCATATGCCATCGTATATTGTTTTGGATTAGATTTGTGGAAATTTCCACTTTTGATAAAATTTGGTGGACCTGATAAATAGGAAAAGATATCATAGCTGGGAATGGGTTTATATCCGAAGCTAAATAGTGAGAACTGTGGTAGGACCATCAACTACCCGATAGTGTTTGGACCTGAGAGATATCAGGCGGAACTATTCTTTAGGGCTGGACCACGGATTCCAGGGGGGTCTGGTTCTAGGGATAGAACTCTCGGCATTCTATCCGGTTTGCCCATAACATGATTAGGGTGGGGATGATTGTATTCTTGAAATACTCTCAGTCCTAGCAAGTGGGTTTGGCTTACACTTGGGCCACTCTAATCATGTTGTGCCATCCCCTATGGGGTAGGGTAGGGACGCGGACAGTTGGGAGTCGGTTCTCACTTGTGCCATTGGCGGAAGAATAAACCCCATGAAAGGCTGATGATATCTTTTTAAGGTTTTCAGGTTTATTTACTTTTTAAAATTTTTTTTTCTCAATTTTACTTCAGTCTTAATGCAAAGTTGTGTTAACGATTTAAGTGCCCCTGGACCCTTTGATAGTAGCGACTCGGCACAGTTGACAACCGTGGGAACCTCCTCTGACCTCTCTCTGGAAAAATCAGAAAAAAAGACGAACGTAATTACACTGGAGCCCTATGCTCCAATGAAAAACAAACCCAAAAAAAAGCAAATATCTTGACCCAACCTTGACCCACTTCAACTCCCCTTTGGGAGTGGAAGTTGGTCAGGATTCCTAACCTTAGAAACGGAGAAAAAAATATCACCATTGAAATTAGAAAACTTCTTATTGAATCGACATTCAACTACTGAAATGTCATTCAGACAAGTAAAAGAACAGATGTGGTTGATAGAAACCACTACAAGAAATCAATCGGAAAATTACTTAAATATAAAAAATATTGATAATGTTAAAGTACATATTAAAAAACATGACAATATGAACAGTGTCCAGGGTACCATAGTACTTCCTGATAATGATGAACCGATAGAAAAGAATATATTGCTAGATTCCCTTAAAAAAAGGTACAACAATATACAAGACTGCGAAATTTACAACATAGCTAGTAGACGGAGTAATGAAAAAATACTAAGAATAGCAAAGATAAAATTTGAAGGCCATGAATTACCATTAAAAATAAAAATCTTAGGCCAAAGCAGAGAACTGAGACCGTATGTCCCTAAACCACTACAGTGCCAAAACTGTAGTATGTATGGACATACAAAGAAAAATTGCCATAATACATCTGTATGTGCATACTGTGGATCTGACAAACATGCCACACAGTGGAGGTCTGGTGAACCAAAATGCGTGAACTGTGGACAAAATCACCATGCAAGATCTAAGGAGTGTATGTATTACATATACAACACGGAATTGAAATTACTTCAGGAAAGGACAGGAATGCCTATAAAAGAGGCCAAATTAGAATTAAAGGTTAGAGGAATGCATGATCCCGCTAAGAAACGAACTTTTTCTGCAGCAATAAGATCAAACAAAGAAACAAAAACGGAAATAAATAAGAGTAACAAAACCCTGATAGATCAATCTCAAAGAAAAATAACCACTTTGCAAGAAGAAACTAATATAGCAAAGGACCAAGAAATGTATACAAATCTTTGCTCAAATTCATTTGAGATTTTAAGAGAAATAGAATCACTAGAAGACAATACAAGCACCACAGAAATATTAAAAGATAGTTATGATGAATTAGAAACTAAAGAAAAAGAGACCTTTAGAGAGAACTCCACCCAAGACCAACAAAAAACCAACTATTATTAGAGATACATCCATTAAAATAAAGGCGGGAGACCCCAAGAAAGAACATAAACCAAATAATAAGAAAATACCTTTGTCTCCTAAAGTAATAATAAAACCAATAGAAACAGATACCCAGAACACCAAAGAAATAGCAGAGGAACAAACCATTGACAAAAATGATTATGTGATGGGAGAAGAGATTACTCCATCACCAACAATAGGTGCAGCAAGAGTAAATGAAAAAACGACACACGAAAACACATGTGGATGTAATGAATGTTTCATTGAACTGTGCAACAAAAATGAAAGCATAACAAAAGACAGTTTAACAAACACTATACGAAATTTTATAAGTTACAGAAATAAACAAACTACTAGTTTGGACACTCACGAAAAGGGCTGTATGTGCATTGGACACACAATGTCCTATAAAGAAAAACAAATAAATATTGTAAATAGGATTTTAGAAAAAAAGCAAATTGATGATCCACAAAAAGAAAATAACACTTGAACACACTAACGTTATACTTTCAATAATTATATTATACAATGGAACGTAAATGGTCTACAGACCAGATTACATTTGGGAGAAATACAACGATTACTAAAGGAATATGAGCCAATGATAATATGTTTACAACATGTCAACAAAACAATATCAACAATAGGTAAATATACCTTAGTATCTACATCTAGAGAAGAAGAAGGAAATTTAGGTACTGCTATATATGTACATAACAAAGTATGTTATGACAGAGTACCTGTAAATTTTACTGACTTGCAAATATCAAGTATTAAAATACGAATAAAAATGATAATTACATAATTTATAACTTATATAACCAACCTAATAAAAGTTACGATATTGATAAACTTAAAGATTTACTTAACAATACCAAGGAACCTACATTAATAGTAGGTGATTTTAATGCTCACAACCCAATATGGGACTGTCATTGTACAAACTCAAATAGAATAGGTAGTAAAATAGAAGAGTTCATGGATTCCAACAACATGTGCTGTATAAATGACGACGAAATTAGCACATAGTTTTCAAAAGCACATGGAACATTTTCCTCAGTAGACTTAACTTTATGTACAACAAGCATAGTTGACAGATTGGATTGGAATACAGTTGATGACTTACACACCAGTGATCATTTCCCAATATTAATTTCCTTATTGCAAAATAATCCTGCAAAACATGTCCTCACTATAACATTTATAAAGCAGATTGGGAGCGAAATGAAATGCACACTAGAAATATCCCACAATTTGAATATTTAAAAGACCATAATGAAACTAATAAATTTCTTGTTGATTTCATTAAAAATGCTGCTGGTAAAGCAATACCAAAGTCAAAACCCCATCCAACAAAACACAAAGTTCCCTGGTGGTCTGATGAGTTAACAGAATTAATAAATATGAAACACTCAATAGGGAGACGATTAGATAATTTGAATAGAAAGTTCAATAAAATTAATAAAAATTACCGATATTAGAAAGAACTTTACAAAAATGACTGTATTATTACTAGAAATTGATACATTAAAACCTGTATACAACAAAATATCTGCAAAATTTAAAAAGAAGTAATTCAAGGAAGAATCATTTCATGGAGGAAATACGTATCAGATCTCTCTAATAATACTCCCATACAAAAAATATGGGAAAAATTCAGGAAAATAAATGGTACCCATGTCAAACCACCTAGACATGCCATATTAAAAGATGGGAAAAGAACACTTGATCCAAAAGAAATAAGTAATATAATGGGAGAAAATTTAGTAAATATAAGTAGTGATAAGAATTTAGATGAACACTTCCGCACAAAAAAAAAATTAAAAAGAATTAATAACAATAAATTTTGAAACAATTGACGATATATATTATAATAGAAAATTTAGTATGTCAGAGATGGAATATGCTCTCTCGAACAGCAATAAATCTGCTCCTGGAGGTGACAATATTTGTTTTGAGATGATCTGCCACTTAGCACCTTTGGCAAAGTTATACTTATTAGAGTTTTATAATCATTTATGGCTTCGAAATTTATTTCCAGATGAATGGCGTAAAGCTATAATAATTCCTATCCCCAAACCTGGAAAAGATCCCAGTAAAGTAAATAATTACAGACCAATTTCTTTAACAAGCTGCTTATGCAAATTGTTAGAGAAAATGGTAAATGCTCGACTAACATGGCACATTCGAGAAAATAAAATTTTAACTCCCACTCAGTTTGGGTCACAGTGTAACAGATCCACATTGGATTCTCTCTGTAACTTAGAAGACCATATACGTAGAGGTTTTGAACGAAAACAAATTACTGTAGCTGTCTTTTTTGACATTGAAAAGGCATACGATACCACATGGAGGTATGCTATATTAAAAACTTTACAAAACAACAACATCCATGGACATTTACCTAGGTTTATACAGAACTTTTGACAAACCGCAATTTTCAGGTGAGAATTGATGATGATCTGTCTAGAACATTTCCACTTGAAAATGGTGTTCCACAGGGAAGTGTCCTTAGTGGAACACTGTTTACTTTAGCAATTAATGATATCAGTAAAAATCTACCTATTGGCATTAAAAGTAACCTGTACATGGATGACTTTGCCATATATTATTCAGCATCCCGAATAAAACATGCAGAACGAATCGTTAGTAAAAGCATAGTAAAAATAGATGAATGGGCCTCATCTGTAGGCTTTAAATTTTCCATAGATAAAACTCAAGCAATCATGTTTTATAAAAATAAAAAGTGGAAAAAAGGTGAAGAAATAGATTTAAAAATCAGAAACCATAGTATACCAATTGGCCAAACAGCAAAATTTTTGGGATTATTATTTGATACCCACTTGAACTGGAGAGCCCACATTACATATGTAAAATCTAAAAGTAAAAGAGCATTAAATCTAATTAGAAAACTATCGAACACTACTTGGGGAGCCGATAGACATACCCTTACTGTGCTGTATAAGGCAACAGTTCTGTCCATCATTGATTACGGAAGCGAAGTATATGGCTCGGCATCTGACGCAGTTCTGAAAATGTTAGACCCTGTTCACAATGAAGGCCTTAGAATATGCTCAGGAGCCTTTAGATCATCACCAAAATCATCGTTACAAGTTGAATGTGGTGAACTGCCTTTGTCTCTCCATAGAGAGCTAGTAACAATGAAAAGTGCTTTAAGAATTCAAACTAGTGATTCTCCAACCAAAAATTATTTGAATTAAGAGATGTATTTATAAACAACCATCCACCACCTTTCCCAATTAGAGCTAGAAGATTGTTTGAGTCGCTGAATATAAATATACAAGTGCCTGTAATAGTAAAATCACCTCCTCCCTGGACAATGAATAAAACGAGAATTTGCACACACCTCAGGTATTTATCAAAAAGTAACTCATATACAACAGAACACCATAGACAGCATACAACAGAGTATATAAACCGAAAAGGTCCACATTACGCAATATATACAGATGGATCTAAATCAGAACACGGAGTAGGATATGCTGCAGTGTCCCAAGACAAAACTTATCAGTTCTCTCTTCCTAATAATGCTTCTGTATTTACAGCAGAATTGTATGGAATTGCATCAGCTATAAAAATAATTAAAGAATCATCATTCAATAATTTTGTGATTTTCAGTGATTCAAGAAGTGCTATCGAAGCTATTCAAAGTTACAAATCAAATAATAATATAGTACAACAAATTAAATTATATCTCCATAAATTATATAATAATGGAAAAAATGTAGAAATATGTTGGATCCCTGCACATGTAGGGATCAAAGGAAATGAAGATGCAGACAAAGCAGCTAAAGCAGCAACTCACATGACAAGATCAAATGTGAATATCCCTGTTACTGATTATGCAACTCACATTAAAATGGGTATCATAAATAAATGGCAATATATATGGGATGAAGAACCTGAAAGTAATAAACTGAAAGAAATAAAACCCAATGTTAAAAAATGGAGTTCATCATATCAGAGAGAGAGACATGCACAAGTAATTTTAACACGCCTCAGAATAGGCCATACTCGTCTGACACATGGGCACTTAATGAGCAGCCCACATGGCCCGGCTCCCAAGTGCTCAGAATGCAGAGTAATAATAATGGTCAGACATGTGTTATGTGAATATCCAAAGTATGACCGACAACGAATGTCTACTTTTGGAAATAGATCAGTGAAAGAAATTTTGTCAGAATCTTTCACATTTTCAATCATTCCAATTTTGATGTTCTTGAAGAACTGTAATTTAATTAACAAAATATAAAAATAAGTAAATAATAAAAGTATGAAAACCCTTTTAACATTTGAATTTTACAAAAAAGAGAAAATTTTTAAAAATTTTGTTTAATTTATATTCTGAATTTTAATATACCGTTTTAGTATGTATGTAAGGAAATCTGAGTAAATGTATTTATTGTATGAGAGGATGTGCCTATGTGCAGTTTTTAATTTCATTTTAATTCATTCATCTTTGTATCGGATGATCTATTGGGTCTAGCGCTGGACTTCAGGCCTTGACCTAGTATTTTAATCAAATCCTTCGGGCCAGCCCTATGAGAGCTGAAAGTCAGCTCAGTGGTCTGGTTAAACTACTTTAATAATAATAATAATAACTCCCTGTACAGACCCGATTACAACAGGCTTCGACCCTGCGGGTTCTCCCAAAAGTCCAATATCCCAAGAGACACCCATCCAGTTTTCCTGTACAAATGACTGGTCTTTCGACAATGTCTGTCAATTACCAGATCCCCTTGAACAATTCACGTGAGGTACCTCCCTATCTGGACTACCAAAATTCTGGAATGTGGGCCTATTATATTGTCTCCGAGACGGCCAAGACCGCCAAGGATGATCATAACTCTTACAACTGTTACAATACTTAACACGGCAAAATCTCCTAATGTGACCCTGCATATTACAGTTAAAGCAACGACCCCGTGGGATCCTGGAACTCAAGCCACCCATCAATCTTGGGCTATTATGACTTGCAACCAAATTTTTCGGACAGCGGACTGGATTTCCGCATCCTACACAACCATAGGCTGCTCTAAGGAGTCTCTGATCACTACTACCTCCCCTCATATTTGTACTTAAATTCACAAACTTACTCTTGGCTAATCACAAATGCAAAAATTCCCAAGGTCCCGAGAAAGTATACGATTTATCAAAAACAAATACTGAAAGCAAAACAATTTCCCTTAACAGAATTTCCGTACAACACAAAATTACGATGTTAAATCCCTTTACAATTAATCCCCGAAACTCAAAAGAAAGGTACTAACTCGGAGCCATCATTAAATCCCAGCTTAATTAAAATTACAATCAAATTCAAAGTTCCCGAAACAAACAATTAAATCAAAAGTTTACAAAACCCACCATAAAATACAAAAATCAATTAATTAAACCCTTAATTAAATTCAAAATTACGTAAATCCAAAAACTAAATTTACTATTAAGTGACCCCTTAAATAAATTCCCAATGAATTAAACCCATCATCAAACTACATTCCAAAGATTAATTTCACAATTAGCGAACGCTTGCAGTTAAATTCCCAAATCCCATGGAGAGAAAGAAAAAAAAAAGTGCTGTTTACGTACACAGCTGATTACTCTTTAGTCAGTAAAAAGCGGTCAAGTTCACTTCTTCCAAGGCCAAGCTACAAAAGGACATAAAAAAAAAAAACATGGGAATCGCCTCTCAGACACAGAGAGAGAGAGAGAGCGATTCGTCTCCCACCCCCCACAAGCAACAACAGCCTCTCCCTACTACTCCCTCAATCCTCATCCAAGGCCTGATGACGCCTATAGAAAAAATGCTTAGCACCATACCCTCAGAGGCTCGCTCTGTCTCCAAAGGCAAAAACTGCTGGATGCACACTTCCTCCTTTGTCCAAGCAGAAAATGTCATTCAAGCAAAATGCAACCGCTCTACACACATACACACATACCCCACGCACATACGTGTGTGATCACAAAAACCAAGAAGTGCATACACACATGCGTAAAGATGATTGCACCCCGCAATTCACAAGTATCAAAATAAAATACTACCCAATTATAAAAAGTTCCCAATAAAATACCGCTCTTAACCCTACACGCCGATGCGAACAGCAGATTGCTATAAAAAAAAGAAGAAGATACAATATACATATAATACATACAGCGCTTCATAGGCGTGGCAAAGCAAGCAAGATGCTCCGCCCAAACTCATGACGCAATTACTACGTCACCATGGTGATGACGTAACACAATCGTTGCAATCAAAACATCAGTTACAATACAATGACAAAAAAAACACACAATTGTCCCTATCATCAGTTACAACACAACGAAAAGGACAATTCCACATTAAAGCAACAACAAAAAAGAAAAATCACAACACTCACATTAGCTGCGCGTGAATTTCCATCAAGCGAAGAGAGAGAGAGGGACAAAAAATATGCGTCTTCACGTGTTTTAACACACACTAGCTGTCATAATACCGCAATTACTGCACAGTATACCCGTTGACATATCACTATTTATACCCTACCTAAAACACTCTTCAAGAAATACTAGCTTGCGAGTGACGCTCACCTCCAGCAACATCTGACGCTGCTGACCCCCACAAAATCCTATTCTGAGATTCCAACACTAAATTATGTCTCTTTGGAAGCGTATACCTGCCTAACTAAACAATTATCTAACTATCTAACACCTTATAACGCCCCTAACTACTTTATGCCGCTGCTGCCAAAAACTGTGATAGGCCAAACCTGAAGCCTATACTTTATTTCAGTCTCCGTTTTAGTACAGAGGTTGGTATCTTGCTTTTCCCGAGATATTGTGTGATAGCATTAGCCGACTTGCTATGCCAGCTGGTCTGTCATCTTCACATCATAAGATATTCCTTGCCCTAACTAAATTCTAAGGACTACTGGAATGAGATACTAAGTACAAAACTAAACCTTTATTGACCAAAGAAATAACGAAAATAACTTCTTAAAAATTACGAAGAATGGAAAACGAATGATCCAACATCACTGTAAAATCTTCTAAAGAAATAAGGTTCAGAATCATAAACACCCAGTTACTTAAGGAAATACAGAAAATAATTCATCAGTCATTCAAATCATAAATAGGTCAATTAATAGAATCAGGTCATTTAAAAAACGTCACCACTCCCTTCCTTGAAGAGGAACGTGAAGGAAGGAGGAAGGAATACCTGTAAAAAAAACCAGCGTTATATTAAAAACCAAATTCACAAAATACAAATGCATAACCACAAGATTTCACTGCAACATGGACATAGTTTTTCCAGAGTCTGAAAAAGAGATCTAAAATGTTTATAAGTTGTACTCACTTCACAAAAATCCTCTGGGACACAGCCTCCACGTGTGCTGCTGCTTTTTTCACAGACACATGCTAAACTATACCGATAACGGATCGCAATGCCCACTCCTTCAGTGATCACTCCCATTTTATTCATTATGCAATGCACGTATGAACACACTCTCGTGACATCACCAAGTTCAATGTTCGACAAAGACACGCCCTCTGTACTCCAAGGCGTCATGAGGTACTCGTGCACAATTGTTCTCTCTAAATCTGGATTTGTAACCGGTTCACCTTCTAGAATGTTCTAAGCTGAAATGGCACTTTTTACGCCTCAAGTCTTATCACCAAGGAGCTTCTGCGACCCTTGACTTCTTGAGGTATGCGAATGGTTCAGCATTTTCCTATATGCTGTGTAAGTCAAAATGGATCCTGCAAATAGCTGACCCAATCTTTCAAAGGTCCCTTCATGAGCAGTTACATAATATATATATATATATATATATATATATATATATATATAAATATAAATATAAATATATATATATATATATATATAAATAAATATAAATATATATATGTATATATATGTATATATATATATATATATATATATATATATATATATATATATATATATATATATATATATATATATATATATATATATATATATATATATATATATATATATATATATATATATATATATATATATATATATATATATATATATATATATATATATATATATATATATATATATATATATATATATATATATATATATATATATATATACATATACATGTGTGTGTATATATATATATATATATATATATATATATATATATATATATATATATATATATATATATATATATATATATATATGTATATATAAAATCAACACTCAATCACGTGTGGAAAATTTCTGACTCACATCAAGATCGAACCCAGGTCTTTTTCAATTGAAGGGCAAGGGCACTGCACACTAGGCCATACAAGTCATAAAAGAAGTTGGAACCTGAGGGCAACTGCACCCAAGGAATTAGCTGGGCAAGCTAACAGCTTGCATACCAGCGTGTTTTCCCCAACTTCCCGACTAGCAATGGTGCAATTAACAGCTTTCCATTCGAATTATCCCTTCTAAGTGAATAAGATAGAAATAATCAACACACAATCACGTTTGGAACAGAAGTAAATTTCTGACTCACATCAGGATCGAACTCAGGATAGCCTATTCAATTGAAGGGATAATTCGAATGAAATGCTGTCAATTGGGTCATTGCTGAGTCGGGAAGTTGGGGAAAACATGCTGGTATGCAAGCAGTTAGCTAGCCCCGGTAATTCCTTGGGTGCAGTTGCCCTCAGGTTCCAACTTCTTTTATGACTTGTATGGCCTAGTGGGCAGCACCCTTGCCTTTTCAATTTGTGATGTTTATGGATTCGGAAGGTAGAGTCCTTCAAACATTGAACCCGACGGTGTTGTCATGCCTCAAGGGAGGGGCTATTAAGTGTGTGCATACATGTACTCTCTAATGTGTATATTAAAAGAGGAACCATACAATCGGTATTCACTTAAATTTGTGGCTGGTGTGATCGCTCGTTTGAGCTGCGATAGTGAATAAGAACAGCCAATGTGAGGAATGGTTTCCATGGGCCATAGAATGTGAGTAAGATAACTCATTAACACTTACATCTTTTTCAGACATTATGTGGAATACCCAATTTATGTTGCAGTGACACCCCATCTGTTCTCCATAATGTATTTTCCGTTTTGTTCTCTATTATGCATTTCTCCGTTTTAAGTGTCTATTTTTTTTATATACCATTTCAGGTTTTAATATATGCTATGTTTCTTTTAATAGGAATTCTGGTTCAGTCCTGTGAGGAAGAATATTTTGGAAGTGGTGTTCTTTTAACATACTATATGACATTTATTTGGTCTAGAATAATTATGACCTTTTTACTTTGTTGGGTGACCAGGGTGTTAGTCACTAGTATTGGTTGGTCTAGAGTCATTAATTCGGTTGACTGTGAGTCTGAGTTTCCTCTAGTTACGACTTCCATTTTTATGGGGTGTGGGACACTCCATTTCATGACCGTAGTTTTTGCTGAAATGCTTTCATTAAATTTGCAAAGAAAGTCTAGTTTTGTATCTCGGCATTTTATTCCAGTAGGCCTTTGTTTGAGGATAGATACAGTGAGAGGAGTCGACGAGAGGGAAAGAATGTGCTGACCCAATGCTGGCCATTGCTACCGGAGAATCTTAGAGATGTAAGGTGATATGAGACTGTTCTTAAAACAGATGTAGAAAGAGATTATGACCCTATTTGACCTTGTTTGAGGGCATAACATATATATACATATATACATACATATACATATGTATATACATATACATGTATATGCATATATATACATACATATACATATATATATATATATATATATATATATATATATATATATATATATAAATATACATGTATATACATATATATACATACATATACATATGTACATACATAATACAAATACATATACATATATATATATATATATATATATATATATAAATATATATATATATATATTATATATATATATATATATATATATATATATATATATATATATATATATATATATATATATATATATATATATATATATATCTATATATAAATATATATACATATAAACGTATATATACACATACACATCTTATACTATCATACCACAGTATAATATGAAGATAAAAAGACCCATGAAACACTATTTGAACGTTGCAACCATATATTTCGAGCACTTCCTTTTGTGTCCTTGTTCACTGGTAAAATATTGTCACGATGCAAACCAAGTACCTTGTTATTACACAACTAATCACAGACTTCAAAAATATACCTCACTTCAGCCAGATACCTGAACTCTCATAACAATAAGAATTACGACTGAGTGCTCTGTAGGCAAAAGTGATCCCTTCAAAAAAGCTCATTAATCACATGAAAAATCAAACTAAGTTTATCAAAAGAATTGTGAGGTATCAACAATTAAACAAGAAATATACTAGAATAAAAGGGCATCACTCCATCAAACAACTTTAACTGTTTCCCTGGTCTTAATTCACTTCAGCAAAACTAAAGGAACAAAACATATTTATCACTTTGCCCTCAGTCCTATTCACTGCTGGTCAATAAATGAAACACTTTCAAAACAGTAAATACAAACATTTGTTGTTAAATTGAAAATTTATAATCAGAATTCACAATCTGAAAAATTTACTCTTATTTGAAAACAACACAAACTTTAATTAGTTCTTGAATTAAATTATTAAACAAAATTAAATCACAAAACTTTAATTTATCAAGAAATTAAATTAATTAAGCAAAATTTAAACTATCAAGAATTACTCAAGATTTGAAAAGAAAATCTTAATAAGTGAAAATTAAATCAAGTATGCAATGTTAAATTATCAAGAAATATTTAAAATGTTAAGTAAATAAATGTTAAATCACTAGTAAAAATCAAGAGATTGCAAACACAAGAGCACACAAAAATACACAAAAGATTTATCAATAATAATTTCACCAATGCAAAAATTCTCTCAATGTACCTTATTATACCATGGTAATAATAAGTAAAATTCACTTTACTGTACACAAGCTTTGGAAAACTGTAAAATCCTTTGCAGCTGCGCTAAATTCACAAAACACACTTTTTTTCTGGCACCGTTACGAATTAAATAATTTTACTGAATTCAGATCTCAAAAGCTAATACTAATACCAGTGACTACAAATATATTACATTAAAATTACTCTCTTTTTAAGAATGAGAGAGAGAGTGGGAACCAAACCGATCGGTCTCGAAAATCAAAATCAATAAATCTGAGGATTCCAGTATGAAAACGAAATAGATGATGTCATTAAGGCATTTTGGGGACGAGATACAAGGGCAAAATGTTTTGAATGCAATTGGGACAATACATGAAGTAATTGATCAAGACAAAAGGGCATACGTGATCAGAGCAATCTAATCTTAAACATTGCGAAACCTTCGTCTTCTTCCTGTTTGGGACAAAGCTTTTACAGAATTCTAACATGATCAAACAGATTTCTACTGGCTAATTATGACTGACATGTTTTTAAAAACAAAATGAAAAACCCAAGTTGGATCAGCAATTGCTATTCCTAACCTGTCATCGCTTCACCCAAAACAAAACGCTTCTCTTATCTGAACTGATGACAGATGGCACATCTAGTCTAAAACTCGAATCTCTCTCTCCTGCTACTACGCTATTATCAGGAAAGATATTATTAATTCTAAATTTTGCTGTTAAGTTATCTAAATCACTAACTCTTTTGAGAGCTGATACTACAGTACATACAATATTTCAACAATCATTATCATTACACATAATACATGATAACTGGAAGAGTAAATTTATCAAAATTATAGGAGGATACACATATTACAAGGCAACATCACGAAAATATGGACAGATGAAATGTTACAAGGGTTTACTGTATATACAAAGCATATGTACTGTAAGTGTGGCATTAAGTCTCCGATGGTATGCAGGTGACGTTTCCCCAAGAAGGAGGGAAAATAAACACTTCCCCAGTGGTTTCTGGCCTCGTTAACTCCTGTTTGGCGATATGTTTGGTGGTCGTGTTTCCTGGAATACTTTCTTCAGAAGAGGTTTGAGGATTAATCCGTTGATGTCATCCGATTTCCAGTGTCCTGACAAGTTCATATTGTTGGTTTGATTGATGATAACAGATTCCAGCATCTTTCTTTTGTAGGGACAGCTACTTTTGAAAACCAGCTCTGCCTTGTTCCAATTTATGGAATGGCCTTTATCTTGGATATGTAGGAAAATCACCGAACTCTCCAAAGCATACTGTACTGATCTTTTGTGCTCTATTAGTCTTTGAGAGAGGAATCTACCCGTCTCCCCCTTGTAAATCTCATTACAATTGCTGCACAGAATCTTGTAAACTCCGGCTTCTTCCCTTTTTTTATTTAAGTATACGTTAATGAGCGAGCTCCTGATGGATTTGGGATAATGGAAAATAAAAGATTGTTCGACCTGAGTTGTTCGGTGGCTTTTTGGATGGTTTCATCGTATGGAAGCTTTATTTTGTTGTTAAAATCTATTTGTCTGTTGTGAGTGGGACCTCTGCAGTGTATTTTATTCGATTTGTTAATAGCCCTCTCGATAATGTGTAATGGATAGAGCAGTTGCATCAGGTGTTGGCAGATCATGTTGAATTCTTTATCTAGGTGCCCATTTGAACATATTCTAAGCCCCCTAAGGAATAAGTTGCACCCTACCATGATCTTTACGGAGACATCGTGGTAGTTTAAGAAATGAATGTAGGAAACAGCGAAAGTGGATTTCCTATATACTGTGAAAACATATCTGTTCCATTCTCTTATGATCAGTACACCTAGGAACGGCAATTTTCCGTCCTTATCCCATTCTGTTTTGAATTTTATGGTCGGAACTGGCGAATTTAGTCTATTAAAAAATTCATTAAAGTCTCCCCAGCTATTGTCCCAGAAAATAAAAACATCATCTACGTATCTAAGCCAGATCATATTAAGGGGTTTGATAGACGACAAAGTTTCTTTTTCGAAATATTCCATGTACAAGTTTGCTAGAAGGGGTGATAGGGTGTAAAGTTTCGGCGCCAGGATAGTGGGCGCCATTAATTAAGTCTCCGCTGAGCTTGTTTTCTTTGGTGACTTCCCGCAGCTAAATTAGTTAAAACGTGCCAGGTCACGCATTTTAATCATTTTTACTTTATGGTATTTATACGAATGTCACACATTGTGTATCACATGTTTCTTCATTCACAGGCATCAAGACTGTATCTATATTGTGTCTCTGTATGTTTCGTATTGTAATTCGTACTCGTTCACTGCATATTATTGTTTATTGTTTCGACCTCAGGTCACAGTCAATTCCATTGTCTCTCACGCGGCGTCAGTGCAATATAAGCCGCCTGGATCTGTAATAAATCAGCAGTAACCTTTACCTGCTCGTTTCTTTGACACCTTACACTGGTGACCCCGAGTGATGGGACCCGGGCCGACCAAGATGACGAACGCCTGATAGACCCTTCGCCGCCTCGCTGTTTCCGCCGTTCCTGAGTTCTCAGTATTAGTCCGACCCTCCGAGATGTCCACCACCGAGCCCTGGATACCTCCTCCAGGAAACCTGAAGCCGCCCGCACTCGTACTGGACGAGCTGACCAACGGGGACCAGCCACGTCATCCTTCAGCCTGCTGCCGCCCCTCTCGAGCTGGGTACCAAGGATCAGCCGTCATCCTTCAGCCCTCGAGCCGGCCAAAGGATCATCCGGACGTCACCCTTCAACCAGCTCCCGTCCTCCTCGAGCTCCTGCTGGCCGGTGCCGCCCTTCAGCCTCCTACCCGCCCCTAGCCCAAGCCCTTCGAGCCAACTACAATTTCGCCTAAGACAATTTCCGCATCGTTGCCTCGCTTGTGGGGAACTATTAAACGCCGTCTCTTCCAAACAATACACGCCTTGGGGAGAGTACTTGTAAGAGCCCCGACGCTGTCTCTTCCAAACACGTGTGTGTTCGTGTGTTCGTCGATCATCATCATCGGAGTCGACAGGACAAAACAGGAGCGCCTCGTTTTCTTTCTCTACAGGAACGCGATTTTCAACCATACAATATTTCAGTCTTTCTCCCTAAGCATTGTTGTCTTAACGTATGTACAATCACCACTACTTGCATTGCCATGCAAGCATTCTAATCATGTACTCATAATGTTCCAACGAATCTTCTGTATCAAACTGTGTATGTTTCTGTTTGTGAAGACGCCAAAGGTCTCTCCATTTCACATTTATTATGCTATTGCATTGTATCCATTAATCTGTCTTGAATCTCATGCAATTGGCCATATGTAGAATTTCCTGACCCTTCCACTGATGTATGTTTCATCACCATATGTTAATCATGTCTCTTGATATCGCCATCTGTTTGTCTGCCGACAAACACAGATGTCTGAACCTTTATGTCCGTTTTACCTGTCTGTGTGTAGACGCTACATTAGGGACGCGTCAATAACATCTTCCAAGATTCTGTACATCTCTCAGTAAGGAACAACCAATAAACCAGTTAACACCCAGCCAGTATGTCGCTCATAACCCAGTCCTTACAAGGGGACTGCCCATGATGCAGCCAAATTTTTTTTTTATAAAAATTACCATTGAAAGAAAACACGTTGTTAGTTACACAGAGGTTGATAAGTTTTAGAGTTTTATCTATGCCAAGAGGAAAATGGTCTTCATATGGTTGTAACTTCCTCTTTGAAAAAGGCAACATGTTGGCAATCGGGACTTTAGTAAATAATGACTTGACATCTAGGCTGAGCAATTTGATGTTATTTGAGGGGATGTTTAAACTATTAAATTTTTGTATAAAATCCTCTGCATGTTTGATGTGAGAGGATGAGAAGGTTCCTAGAAAGGATGATAACAGGTCTGCAAGCCATTTTGATCATTTACACATGAAAGAGCCCTGCTAGATATTATGGGGCGTAAAGGAATGACATCTTTATGTGTTTTTAGGAGGCTGTAAAAATAGGGGAGAGGGGGTTGATTATCTTGAATGTCTAGTAATTCTATGTTCTTCTTATTGCCCCCTATGGTTCTGACTGATTTGTTAAATTGGGCGGTAATATTTGTTGTGGGATCTTTCGTTAATTTATCATAGGTCTTTGTATCGTTTAGAAGTTCTTGAACTTTATTGGTTTGTCTCCTTATCTAAGAGAACTATTTTTCCTTCTTTGTCAGATTTTGTAATTATGATATCCCCCTTTTTAAGAAAAAAACGCATTTTAGAATCTTTTCAGGAGCGAATTTTTGTTGTTATTTTGCTCCAAGACATTTACCAAAATGCCTTTGGGACATGCATCTTTTTTGTCATAATTGTTTTGCAAAATGTTATCAAATGCAACTAAGAAATTAAGATTACTCTCGGGACCTGGTTTTAGAGCAAATGAAACCCCAAGATTTAAAACTGTCTGTTCTTCTGCGGTGAGGGGATGGTTAGAGAGGTTCAGCACATTATTGGGTAAGCCAAAATTATTCCATACACTTCCTAATCAGTCTTTTTAATTTGTTGCGCAAATTTCTGGAGTGGGTCTCGCTGTTTTCAATAGCACCTGATACCACAAAATATGAAAGATATCTGTACATACGATCATTCCTGCACATGAGGCGAAGTGATGTGGCTAGCTCATGTGCAGGAATGATGGTATGTACAGATATCTTTCATATTTTAGATAACTAAAATATGAAAAAGATATCTGTACATACCATCATTCCTGCACATGAGGCAAAGTGATGTGGCTAGCTTATATGCAGGAATGATGGTATGTACAGATATTTTTCATATTTTGTGCTATCAGGTGCTATTGAAAACAGCGAGACCACTCCAGAAATTGGCGACTTCTTGTGACTTCTGTTGGGGCCAGTCACCTGCTGCGACTCTGGCTACCAAAAGCTGATACTCTGGGTCACTGGATGTGGCACTCCTGACAGAGTCTTCATCCAATACGATGGTGTCCTGTTCCAAGGTGGCCACTGTTGCAGATGCTACTGCCACTTGAATGTCGTCCTCCAAGTCGGCATCAGAGGCTTCATGGGACAATCTCATAGCTGGGTACCTTGAGAGAAAATTCGCTTCTGTGTTCCTTTTTCCGGGCAGGTATTTAATGTGGAACCTGAATTGGAGTGTCTTCTCCTTCAGGTTGAACAACCTTGGGTTGATGACATCCTTAAGGGCCCTATCACCCAGCAGTTTGACAAGTGGGCAGTGGTCCCTGATGGTGGTGAGATTAGGGAACCCAAGGAGGAACAACCTGCCAGGACCTTCCGCAAGCACCAGGTGACTGCAAGGGCTTCTCCTTCAATGGTGGCATACCCTGCCTCAGTGGGGGTGAGGTGTCGACAGCCGCATAGGGCGAGACGCCAGCCGCCCTTGCAACAAAATGGGCTGTCAGCTGACTGACAGGCACAATACGCTGGAGGACGACGAAACCAGTGCCCTCCTTGCTCCAGTCCATCATGATTATTGTAGGGCATGTCTTGTTGTAGTATGCCAAGCCGTCCTTGGCTAGTTGGCAGATGACCTCCTGTACCTGCTGGAGTTTGCTGCATAGCTGACTATCCCAATATACGTTTTTCCCAGTGGGTTTCCTGAGGAGGCCTCTGAAGGGACTCCATGATGGGCGCAAATCCAAACCATGACCTAATGTCAGTGATGGAGGGCTTGTTTGGCATATAGAAGTTACGGATGGTGTCTAGACGTTTGTCTGCAGGATTGTATGCCTCCCATCCCTAGTGGTATCCGACAAAGGTAACCTCTCTCTTGCAGAGTTTGAACTTTTCAGGTTTGAGTGTTATCCCTGCGGAGCCACAAGTTGACAGGATTCATACACGTGCCAGAACGCCTCTTTGATGCTGTGATCATATAGCAAAATGTTGTCGATGCATTTATGCTTTCTGGTGATGTCTTGCAGGGCATCGTCAAACCTTTTTGTGTAAGCGTTGGAAGCTGAACAATGACCCATGGGTGTTCTATGGCAATGATACTGCCTCCATGGGGTAATGAAGGTCGTGAGTGGGCGGCTATCCTCATCCAACTCCACTTGGTGGAAACCAGAATGGGCGTCCGCTGTAGTCTTATACGTGTGTATATGAATGCTTGAAACCATGTCAAAGGGTGCCAGTGTATGACGAGTCTCACGAAGGCAGTGGGCATTGAGGCATTGGAAGTCCACTGTGCGGCGAGGTTGGCCCATCTTCTTGGCTACCACGACTATCCTAACACACCACTCCATTGCATCTCCTGCTGGGACTGGTTCTATAACGCCCTTCCAGATGTCTTCGTCAAGCTGGGCCTTGACCTCCTCTTCCCAATGCTTAAGGATTGCTACCACTGTATGACAGGCATAAGATACAGCTTCAGGCAATAAATGTATGTGGTGTTGCTTGCCATTCATCACAGGTAAAGGTTCCCTAGTTGTGTTGGAGGTCATAGATGAAAAGTGACGTAACAGGCATTCTTCCAGTCTTAGGATGTTCTCCTCTATAGGTGGGATCAGTATAGTGGCTGGCTTCATTTGTCTGAGGAGAGTTGGGTTGCAAGACTGTCTCAAAAGAGATGTCAACTGATGCAGCGATGAGGGAAGGGTGAGGGAAACTCGTTGGTACTATTCCCAGCTCCTTACAGGCATTCAGTGACATAAAAAAGTTCTTGGCTGTAGGCACAAAGTAAACTTCCTGCTTAGTGTGTCGCCCACCTATTTCAATGGTGCTTGCCGTTGATCCAAGGCATCTCATTCCAAGATTAGCAACGTCCCTCAGACAACGTCCCTCAGAACCGTTCGAGGTTGCAATTCCAGGGGTTCTATGTGCAGGCTTGAAAGCATTGTGGGTCTGGCAGTGCAGATCTGCGCTCCTGTGTCTGCTACAGCAAATGTGGACACTGACCTCCCCCTCCCATGGGAGACACAAACCTTGATTGTTGGGTAGGGGTAGAGGTTGAGTCTCTGCAATGGTCACCACACTCGAGGCAAGCAGCGCCTTCTTCACACCCGGGCAGCATTTCTGAAAGTGACCTACCTTTTGGCACCTATGACACGTCATACCCTTTGCTGGGCATGATGCTTGACCAGGGGAATAGTGGCCCCCGCAGTTCCAGCATTTCTTTGCATCTGAGTTGCTGCGTAACACCGCAGTGTCTGGCTCTCCTTCATCACTGCCTGTGACGTCATCACTTCAAGTGCCGGCTGATTCCCGTGCAATGACACTTGGGACACTTTCAATGTCTAGGCGCACAGCTTCAAAAGTACTACACAAAACCTGAAGGGCATCTCCACTTTTAAATGCATCACACGTTTGAAACACATGCCTTTTCAACAAAGGATCACTAAGACCTACCATTATTTTACATAGTAGCATGTATTCAGCTAAACACTCCCCACATTTGGGACACAGAAAATCACAGTTGGTGGTTTTTTGAGCTCACCTTGAGAAATAATCACTCACAGACTCCTCACGCCTTTGGGTGAGAGCAAAAAGTTCTGACTACTGCACTGCCTGATTCAACGACTGTAACACGATGTTTCCGATGACATCCAGAGCTGCGTCTGGGGTAAGGGCGTTCCATTTGGCATCTGAGTACTGAGCGTCCAGTGCATGTTGCAGTGCTGGAACACAGTTGAGCCTAATGTGCAGGACAACATCCTGCGGCAGAAACTTGTTAAGGTGAATCCATCAAACGTCTCCAGGACCTGAATGCCACTGAGGACATTACAGCATCCCATTTCTCTGGTGCAACAGAGACAGGGACTTTGCCAGCACGTGATCCAGAACCAAGAAGGGCATCCTGAAGGGAACAGATGGCATGTTGCTGATCTGCAATTAACATCTGTGCCTGCAACACGGCTCGTGACAAGACCCTGGGCACTGCAGGAGAGGCATGCCTCAGCGTGGCCTGGAGTGGTCGGCGTATCAGGGACATGACTTGGCTGAAAAACTCACTGCTCCATGTTGGGTTTGTAATGAGATGACATTCTATAGTGACATTTATGGCAAGAGAACAGAGAGCCAACTGACTCGCTGTAGCGTTGCAGGTTGCTGCTCCTTATCAGTTAGCAGCACATTATCAAAACATATCGTACGGTATGGAAGGGACAAGGTTGAACCAAGTAGAGAAATTTAGGTATCTTGGTTTAACAGTAGCTGGTGATGGAAATTTGGATGTAGAAATGACACACAGAGTGCAGGCTGGATGGGAGATTTGGAAAAAGATGTCAGGTGTCTTGAGTGACCGCAGAATTAACTTAAAGGGTAAAGGAAGACTGTATAAGACAGTAGTGAGACCAGCTTTGATATATGGAGCTGAAACATGGCTTGTAAAGAGAGCACAATAGAAGAAAGTGGATGTGGCAGAGATGAAAATGCTCAGGTGGATGTGTGGAGTGACAAAAATGGACAGGATCAAGAATGAAAGAATAAGAGGAACTACTAAAATCATAGAACTATCAAAGAAGGCCCAGGAAAGAAGATTGCAGTGGTATGGCCATTTGATGAGAAGGGAGGAGACATTGTAAAGACGTTGTCTTTATGCATTAATTACGATCATGTATCGCATCTATCAACACAGCAAGAATCTCATGTATATATTTGTATATAGAATTTCCTGGCCTTTTCGCCAATATATTTTATCACTGTATGTATTATGTCTCTTATTATTGTTATTTGATTGACTGTTAACAAACACAAACTGCTCTCACTCAGCGCGAGGGTCACGGCAATTGGGGGTCAGGTACCTTGTTTCCGTCCACATGCTGCTATGTATAACTTTGCCTAGGTAATAAATCAATCAGTACCCAGTTCTGTCTTCTTTGACTCGCAACTGGTGACCCGAGGAGCTACAGTAAACACAGCGTTTTTGGCTTCGCCATTAATGGACTCACTATGGCCGCTTTACCTTCAGGGAGCCTTTAACGGAACCATATGGCGACAAGGTCTAGACCTCTAAAAGCTCCTTCCTCAGAGAACACCCATGCCACTAACGGACTAATTGCGATGTACCTTCTTCAGGTATGTTCTGACATTCTCGAACGGTTTGGCCCTGCCATTTACAATTCACGTTGACCATATTCAGAAGTCATTAACGGAGCCTCACGGCGTATAGTTTTGACTTCTGATGAGCCCCCAACACCATAATGGACTAAATACAGTGCTTATTTCGCATTTTGATGTGAAGTCAAAATGTCAGACACTAAGGCAGAAAGTCGTTCCGAGGACACAGATCCTCTGCACCCCCCTCTCACCTTTGAAGGCAGCAATAAGCCAGGCGATGAAACTGCCACCGTTCTTGCGGCAAAATACCGCATCCTGGTTCCTGCAGGCAGACATCAATTTCCGTGTAGCTAAAATCACGGACGAGAAAACCAAAGCGGACATCACCATGTCAGCGCTACCGGAAGTCGTCTTCAACAGAATCACCATGGTTGACTTCAGCGGGCAAAGTCTACTGAAGACCTACGAAAGAGAAGCCCAACGTGTCCTTGACCTGATGAACCAGCCAACAGAATCTCCCCCCATGGCTGCCAGGGACAGATGGATGGAGGAGGAGATCAACTTGTCCGCGGTGGCAGGAGGTGAGGGCACAAATCATGGAAGCAGATGCGCTCGATGAAGTGACAAACCCACGAAGCCACCAAGGCCTCCAAGAACACCACAACACCTGCAGCCTGGTCCTTGACAGCAGCAGCAGAGGACAAACCAGCCTGGTGTTACTTCCCTGGGACACCCAGAACTGCAGAACCCCTGTTCTTTCACAAGGAAGGCGACCGCCTGGGACGATTCTTCATCCACAACCGATGGATGCAACGGGGTCTCGAAGACTGCCATCATCACGCCGTTCAGGACATATACCTTCTCCTACTCCACCTTTGGCCACAGGGATACCAGGGCCACATTCCAACGCCTTATGGACAGCATCTTGGGGGACCTACCTTTCTGCGTCTGCTACGTGGATGACATCCTGATCTTCTCCAGGTCCCCAGAGGAGCACCTGGGTCACGTCCGAGCTGAGCTGAAACGCCTTCAGGAGAATGGTTTGGTCATCAGGTTCGACAAATGTACCTTCAGAGTGGAGAAGGTAGACTTCCTGGGACACGAGGTCTCTCAGACAGGTGTCCGCCCCATGGCCTCCAAGGTGGATGCAGTGAAGGATTTTCCAGCACCAAAAACCATCAAATCCCTGCAGGAGTTCCTCAGCATGGTCAACTACTACCGACAATTTGTGCTGGACATCACCCACATCATGTATCCCCTAACTGGAGTGCTGAAGGGGAAGCCAAAAGCACTGACTTTGGAAGCCCTGCAGCAAAAGGCGTTCAAACAGACGAAGGCAGCCCTCGCCAAAGCCACCATCTTAACATATCAAGATCCACCGCCCCCCTGAGACTTGCCAGCAATGTCGCTTGCGGAGCTGTGCTGGAGCAGATAGTAGATGGTTTCCCCCCCCAACTTGCATTTTTTAGCTGCAAGTTAAAGTGGCTGGAGGCCTGCTACAGTGCATTTGACGGGGAACTGATGGCAATCTACCAAGCTGTGCGGCACTTCAAGTACCTCTTGGACAACAGTCCATTCACCATCCTGACAGACCACAAGCCATTGGTACATGCGTTCATGAAGGCAGGAGACGCATGGTTGGCAAGACAGCAATGGCACCTGGTTGCTATCTCCGAATTCGGATGCACCATCAGTTACATCCCTGGCAAGAAGAACCCGGTAGCTGATGCCCTATCAAGGATTGAAATAAATTCAGTCCACCTGGGCATAGACTACGAAGACCTGGCGAAGGAACAGACCGCAGACCTGGAAATGGCAGCTTACCGCATGGCACTTGCTACACTGAAGTGGGAAGATGTGCCAATAGGTGAATCCTGATGGACACTTCTCTGCGAAACCAGCACAGGCCGCCCATACCCCCTGATACCTGCTTCACGAAGAAAGCAGGCATTCAACATCACCCACAGGCTGTCCCATCTATCAGGACGAACAACAATGCGCCTGATGACAGAGAAATTTGTGCGGCACGGGATCAGGAAGGACATATGAGAATGGGCAAAGAACTGCATACCGTGCCAAACAAGTAAGATCACCCGGCACATGGAATCAGGCATCGGAGACTTCCCTCAACCACGACGGTGTTTCGGGCACATCCACATAGAGGTCGTAGGACCTCTGCCGCAATCAGGGGGACCGCCAGATACCTCCTGAGAATCATAGACCATTCCACAAGGTGGCCGGAAGCAACCCCAGTGGTAGAAGCATCAACATGTGCCTGCATGGAAGCCCTACTATCAAGTTGGATAGGCCGTTTCGGTGTGCCGGACAATATAACTACAGACAGGGGCCCGGCATTCTTGTTGGAACTCTGGGTCTCCCTGGCATGCCTGATGGGGACAACACTCCACAGTACGACGGCATACAACCCTGCGGCCAACGGTATGGTGGAAAGGACCCACTGTTCATTGAAAGGAGCTCTGATGGCACGCTGCACTGACGAGAATTGGAAGGCACAGCTACCCTGGGTCCTGCTGGGTCTCCACACCGCACCGAGGGCAAATGGCGAGGAATCTCCCGCAGAAAAAGTCTACGATGAAGCATTGGCCGTACCTGGAGAATTCTTCCCCACGGAGCCGGACAACCCAGATACACCCCTTCCAAGGCAAAGAGAAATTGCAGAGAAGTTTGCACCCTGCCGGAAGACTTTCACAGACAGGACCCATAACTTCAGCCCAGAAGGCCTGAAAACCTGTAAACACGTCTTCATCAGGAACGATGCCCACTGCCCACCCTTGACCAGACCATGCAGAGAACCATACTGAGTCGTCGGTAGAATATGCAAGGCCTACCTCGTCAACATCCAACGGCGGAAAGACAGGATATCTATCGACAGATTAAAGCCAGCCTTCCTAATGGACAGCGGAACCCGGGAGGAAACCGGCAGACATCCCAAAATTCCTCCACAAAACAAGACCTCGGATGAAGAGATCGGCATCCTGAAACGAGGTTGAGGACGTCCCAAGGGCCGCACTAAGGATGTCATCCGCCCGGCAAAACCGCTGGACGACTCAGCTGTCGAAACCACCCCACATCCGCAGATATCAAGAACTGGGGGTCGGCTCCTGCTCCCAAGAAGATAGGCCTACCGTGATTAACATTCAACAGATCTTCCAATCATTTTTCATAATAATTGTCTTTTGGGGGGGAGTACTTGTAAAGGCGTCGTCTTTACCCATTAATTATGATCACGTCATCTATCAACGCAGCAAGAATCTCAATATATTTTTATGTAGAATTTCCTGGCCTTTTCGCTAATATATATTTTATCACTGTATGTACATTATATCTCTTGTTATTGCAACTTGATTGACTGTTAACAATCACAAATTGCTCTCACTCAGCGTGCGGGTGACGGCGACCGGGGGTCGGGCACCTTGTTTCCGTCCGTACACTGCTATGTATACCTTTGCCCAGGTAATAAATCAATCAGCACCCAGTTCGGTCTTCTTCGACCTCACAACATATTTAGTAGGGAAGAGAGTGATGCAGATGGAGGTGCCTGGTGGAAGAGAGAGAGAGAGAGAGAGAGAGAGAGAGAGAGAGAGAGAGAGAGAGAGAGAGAGAGAGAGAGACCGAAGATGCAAAGAAGGTGGATGGATGTAATTAAAGATGATCTGAGAGGTAAACAATTACAGCCAGAAGACGATGTGTTTGACAGAGTCAGGTGGAGAAAAGCTGTCGACAACATCGACCGCCCCACATAGCCCACTGTACATGTGGGAAAAGATGCAAAGAAAGATGATGATGATCCTAATTTTCCATTGATTAATCATATTGCCCCAATTGTTAATCTATTCTCCACTAATTACCTCGTTTTTCTTTATTATAATTTATTTCATCTCAAAATGTCAAACTCAAACCAGAACCACAAACGAAAACAGTGTTTAGTAGACGACTCCTAAAATGTAAACCTATTTCACACTGTCATTGATATTATTAACCCTAATTATCTCATAATTAAGTAAATCGTCTATATTTTTCATTTATTATCCGCTAATTATATACAATTATCCATTTTTCGTTTATATCTTAAAATCAATTCAAACCATAACCACAAACGAAAACGGTGTAAGGTAGACGACGCCTAAACATGTCAACAAACCAACGCCATTGGCAGAGGTCCTTATCATCATTTATCCTAATTATCTCTTAATCAAACAGATTACCTACGGTTTTAATGGTTTTTTCACTTGTGTATAATTATCCCAGTTGCATAATAGTAAATAAAATCAATTCAAACTTTAACCGCATACGAAAAGTTTAGTAGACGACGCCCAAAACGTAAACAAACCTCCCTTAACCAAATCCATCATTTGCCTTAATTACCATTAAATTATCCAATTTGCTAATAAATTATGTTATTAATTATTTTCTTACTGGTTACTTAAAATTATCCACCAATTGACCTATAACAAAGTAAAACGATTGAAACCACTTATAAACCAGAACCACAAACTTAAATACCCTCGAATAGAAGACGCCCGAAACGTAAACAAATAAGCGACGCCATGAACTGGCGGTCCTGAATTCAAATGTCTGTTAATTAAGTATTCTATCATTCCCGTCTTAATACAGTGAGATAGTATAAGTTATAGACTGTATTTAGGTTATAAGTAGACTGTGAATACTCTGAATAGACTGTATATTGACTATAGACTGCATGGAAGGGCTATTGCAGCCTAAGCTTGGAAGGACATCGCTGCTTCGGTGAGTTCCAGGTGGTATTTCTAAGTACTAGCTCCGTGCCTGTTTTTATCTTGGAAACTGCTTTTTTCTACACTTTTAGGGCTGCTGATAATGGAGGTGAGTTTGTTTCTTGTCGGCCAACTGTTATTTGTCCGTTAACTCGACTCAACAGTAAAGGTTTTGGGTGGGGGAGAACACAGAAATGGAGCGGACATGTTTACGTTGTGGAAACGTCCCCTGGAGGAGGAAAAGTGAGGAATGGCGCAAGTAGGGGGTGGGAGGAGGAATGCGCAAATACAGAACAGTTTGGGAACAAGACTGGGTAGCAATGAAACGTTGGGGGTTTGGGGGGGGGGACGCAACACTGCCTGGTAACAGGCAAGGGGACAAAGAACATGTGACTGACAGAAATAAAAGTTCACCTCCTTTACCGGCATCCCAAAAAGTGTAGAAAAAGCAGCTTCCAAGGTAAAAACAGACCTCGGGTTTCATAAATTAATATGCAAAAAAAAAACACAATCCGATATACTAAGAAAAGTAGCCCCAGTAAACTTACCTTAGAGACTCCGAGCCTGCACTCACTACCGCACCGGGGGCGGTATTTGTTCCGACACAATATACAAACCCTCGGTCCTTTACATTAGGAATTACTTTCAGGCGTAGGCTGGAAACAGCCGTTAAACTCTTGAGCAAGGTGGTTAGGCAGTAATTACCGCCAAGTAGGCGGGGATACCCGCCTGCCTGGGTGTAAACATTCCAGTTTGCTTTCGGCCATCATGCATTGCCGACGTGATTTTGGTTCTCTGCTTGACTGTCGTTAAGCTCTTATTATCCCGGTGGGATCTTCCTGTATTTTTGTTTATATATACGTGTGTTTGATATTTATTAATACAAACCCACGATTTGTGATAACCTTGCATAAGCCGTTGTTCCCTGCCTTGTCTTGGGTTTGACTGGTAAAGGGCGTAATTGGAGTAGCAGCGTAACCAAGTGGTAATGCTTCCTTCCAGCAGCCCTTTATGTAAATACTAAAGGCGCCCCTGTTTCGGAGATATAGTTTGGGACGTAATATCTTCACTCCCCTACATTCATCGGGACGTAAGAGTTCGTTCCCTTCTTGGGCTTCCAGCCCTATTAAATTTTGTAAGGGGCATCACTAATTCCTTCCTACTTGCTGAGTGTTACTCGCCACCTGCACTTGGAGAATTACGGGCTGGGTGGGAGGTTGCGGGTTAATCGAGCAAGCTCCGCTTCCACGGCGCCCTTGGTGGCCTCCTCTGTCTTTTTTTTTTTTTTTTTCTCTTCCATGTAGGTTCTTCCTACTCCCCTTAGTAGATCTCTCTCCTTCGCCTCTTCGCCGCTTGTCGGGTGAAGACCAGTATGGGAGCAATCGGCGACCTGCTTCTAGAGTACCTCCTCCCTAATCTCTTAAGGCAGTTCCTCTTGTAGCGAAAGGAGTCTCCTTTACTAATCATCTCTGCTTTTCTTTCAGGTTGACAGTGAGCATTGCAGACACAACAGTAGTTGGCTGGATATATCAAAGGATATCTCGCATGAAGCAGTCCCGACATTCATTCAGTGTTGCTTTGGGATCGACCACAATACCTGGTTAGATGACATATTTCCACGTTGGGATCATTCTGACTCTGTTCCCGCCGATGTCATTGCTGGTCTTCATGTATGCTGTTGCAATGCCTCCAGCGTATCTGTGGTCCATCTGCTCCTGCTGTTCCATGTGTTATGCTCTTGTCAACTCGACGACAGACTGTGGGCTGCTCTTCCTGGTCTCCTGCTGCAGCTGCCCTGATTGTTCCTGTCACTGCTGGTGACTTTCAAGTGACATTTCTGTCCGTTGCAGTAGCTCCTGCCTTCCGAACCGCCAACGTAGCTCCTGCATCGGGTGTCCTGATCGTGCCCGCTACTCCTCGTAGTGGTCGTGCCCGGGGCCGCTTCCGTTGTGTTCCTGCCAGCTGCCCTGGAGGTTACGATGTCTGCCATCCTGTAGAAGATGTTGGCATGAAGGGGAAGGAAGTCGCCTTGTGGAAGTGATGTTCCTGGCCGTTGCAATAGCTCCTGCCCTCTGAACCTCTGCCGTAGCTTTTGCATCGGCTGTCCTGATCATTCCTGCTGCTTCTCCTGGCGGTCGTGCCTGTGGCCGCTTCCGTTGCGTTCCTGCCAGCTGTCCCAGAGGTTACGATGTCCGCCATCCTGTAGGAGATGTTAACGTGAAGGGTAAGGAAGTCACCTTGTGGAAGTGACGTTCCTGGCCATTGCAGTAGCTCCTGTCTTCCAAACCTCTGCCGTAGTTCTTGCATTGGCTGTCCTCCTGGCGGTCGTGCCCGGGGCCGCTCCCGTTGTGTTCCTGCCAGCTGCCCCAGGGGTTACGATGTCTGCCATCCTGTAGAAGATGTCGGCGTGAAGATGAAGGAAGTCGCCCTGTTGAGGTGATGTTCCTGGCCATTGCAGTAGCTCCTGCCTTCCGAACCGCTGCCATAGCTCCTGCATCGGCTGTCCTGATCATGCCTGCTACTTCTCCTGGTGGTGGTGTCCCGGGCCGCGTCCGTTGTGTTCCTGCTGGACTGCCCTGGAGGTTACTATGTTTCGTGTCCACCATCCTGTAGAAGATGTCACAGTGGAGGTGAAGGAAGCCGCCCTGTGGAAGTAGCCGCCGTCTTCTTCATCTTATCTTCGTTTTCTTCTGCTGCGTCTTCCCTTCCTCTCCCGAGGTCTAAGGGGGTCCCAAGAATCGGACAGATCTCCGTCGGCCAAAGGAGAGGAAGGCTGCTTCTTCCCCTTGATGCCATTGGATGTCTAGGGACTGCGTCCTTCCGAGGAGGCAGTGGGTCTCTCGTTGGCTCTTCCCAACCTTCGGGTTAGGAAACCGATTTGCATAGCCCTGGGTTTTGTATTTCGGAAGCTGAGGGCGCGCAGACCTCAGTTTGCGATCCCTGTTCCCGAGTCCCAGAGGTTCCGCCTCTAAGACGGGGCTGCTCAGGCGCTGGTTGCGAAGCCGCTCCGAGTGCTCGAGATTCTGTGGAATATCGAGTATCCCAATCTGGTCTGGAGAGATTTTCCTTGGCCCAGTTCGGGAGCAGTGCGATAGAAAGGGCCGAGGCACCCAGGTGTCTCGGCTCCTCTTCCTGCCAGCACCACAAGCGCTCCCTGAGTGCTTGCCAGTGCTCGGTCGGGTTCCCAGCCTGGTGTCTTGATCCTGTCGGTTCAAACATCAGAAGAAGCAGGGAAGAGATTCCCTTCAGGAGTCCTGCGGGACTTCTAAGGGACTGACTCTCTTCCGGGAGACAAGTTTCTCGTTGATAATTCGCATTCTCCTGTGGGATCTTGCGTTTGGGGGCCAGCGAGAGCCTAGCCTGAGGCCACTCCTCGTTGCCAGTCTTGGAAGTCTGCGTCTAAGACTGGTTCTGTGCTTGGCTCTTTCGATCTATTAGGAAACAAAGCAGCCGAACTCCTGATTTTTGGAAGTCTTTTGTGGGTAGCCTGAATTCTATGAATCACGAGCGCTCTCCTTACGAGAGGCACAGGACGAGAGAAAGTGCCGAGACACCCAGGTGTCTGGTTGCCGGGACACCCAGGTGTCTGGGTGTCGAGACGCCAGGTGTCTCGATACTGCCCGCCAGCTGCTTCGGTTGCTCGGCCAGGCTCCATTCTTGTGTCTCGAACTTTAGGGTTCGAGCATGCAAGATAGCAGACACAGAATTCCCCTTTGAACCTTCTCAAGAGGCCTCGGCCTCGAAGGAGTTTCGAGTTCCGGAAACCAGCAATTGTTCACAGCAGATGAGTCCGGCCTGCCCAGTTACGATTGTGTTCGCGCGATGGATAAGGGCTCGCCCCGGTTGGCGCGCTACTAAGACTGGCTCGGCTGGCTCATCTCGCCCCGCCTGCCTCCCAGTCCGCCGTTGATACCAACCAGCTGGATCGTGTTCAGAATTTCGCCCTACTCGGTTTTTTTCCAATCGGGTTCTCGGATATGTTCGAGTGAACTTTTGCTCTTCCCAGGAAAGCACTTTGCCACGGCTCAAGTGCTCTTCTTCACCCATGTGGCAGTAATCTCCTTGCTTGATTATCGCCACGGTCCGCCCTCCTGCTTATCTTACTGGCAGGACAGGTAGGGATACTCTTTTCCTCACCTGTTCTCTTCTCCTCACGGTTGTTCTGAGAGCGCGAGACGGACAGAGAGCTCCGGACGGATTATCTTCGGAGTTCGGCTGCCTGGCGTGCTTTGGGTGTCCATTCCCCGATTCTCTTGTATAACCAGGTAGCCGAGGAGGGTTTCATGGGATCTGTCAAGGTCTCCCTCCAAGGGGAGAGGTAATGTACAGGAGTTTCTCGCATCGGAAACAGCGAGGGTCTTCCTCTTCAAGTTGCGATCGTCCCCGTGTTCTCGGAGAACTTTGTGACGACGAATCGGCGCGAGGATCCCCGGGACAGGACCTTGGCTCCCCCAATGAATAACCTTCATCGCTCACAACCCTTGCAGTTCCTGAGGGGCCGAGAGTGTCAGGGACCGCAGCGGTCCTGGCTTCCGAGAGCGTTCTCGACCTGATGAATTCTTTTCTTCGATGGAGTTAATTCAGGTCGAGACACCAAGCTTCCACCCCTGCCTCGACAGAATATGAATTCTTCTTGCCTCAAAGGGTCTTGCCGACTGCAGTTTTTTGGGCAATTCTGGTGCTAAGAAGAAGGACTTTGTTCCAGTTCGGATCTCCGGTTTCGTAAGTCTGGAGTTGGCTCGACCCTTAGGAATGAACCTTTACTTGGTTCTGCCTTTCTCTTTCAGAGATTTGCCAGATACCCCGGTAATCAAGGTTCGCACCAGGGCACTGACTTTTCCTTTGGACAATGGCCAAGAACTTTGGGTCTTAGTCATCTCAACTCGACCTTGAGCTCAAGCCAGCCCCCCTCATCTCCTTAGCTAAGAAGTCCTAGGCTTCAGAAGAAGATTGCAACTGCTGATGCCTGGACGAAATGATACTTATCAAGTCTCTGGAACTGGCAGCGACATTGCCGAGACCTGGGAATGGATTCCTTCAGGGGCAGTATCTATTTCCCTTAGGTCTCGGCAATTCTTTCCATCGAACTTCCATCCCGCCTCCTCTCCCATGCTTCGATTCTGGAAATGCCAGCCCGGCTAGAGCTAATTGCCTCGGTACCCTGTCATCTTGCAGAAGCTTCCCCATGGTAGAGAATGGAAGTCTGCTTCCTTTTCTCTGTTCTTTCCTCTTCGATGTATTAGGAAAGAGTTAGGCTAATGCTTGATCGAAGGAACCTTCGAATATGCTTTGCATATTCCCCTCACATCTTGTGTCTACAACGGATTCACAGATTGAGGAATAGGTGCACACTGGTAAGACCTTGTCTTGAAGGTGTGTGACCGAGACGATTAGTACCTTCTCATCACTGTCCTGGGCTCAGGGGCAGCCTTTTGGCCAGTCCGAGAATTCAGGATGGGTTTTTGGCACTCACTGGTCAGGTGTTTTAACAACAAAACCACAGTAGTGGCATTTTTTTCGACAAACAAGAGGCAATCGTTTTTTTTCCTCCTGTTTCATCTCGACATTTGCAGGTACTACGAAAAGTGTTGTTCTATTGCACACTCGACAGCTAAATTAACCAGATGCATTCCTGGTGGGGATGTATAGGTAGGCAAGCCTGGCCTCGGGTTTGAGTGATCGGGACGGAACATACTGTTCACTCTTTCTTCACGAAGATTCATGCAGACTGCTCGACTGAGAAATCCCTACCATCTTTCTGTTGCCTCCCTGCACACACGTCGGTAGATTTTTTCTCGCTCCTTCATACCAGAACAGGGGCCGCTCTGTTGAGGCATGCTGTCTTTTTGGTGAAAACTCGATATCGACGTTTTTTCCCTCCGTATTTGTCCGTTTTGCTAGGGGTTCACAAGCATTGCTCACCCCAAGTTATAGACAAATACCTGAAGACTTCGCCTTCATCCGACCTGATTGCCGAGGCATCGAGAAGAATTCCACTTGACCCAACCTCCTGTAGCAGCTACACAAGAAGCAGTTCTTGAGGCAGTACATCCCTGTGTGTTCAGGACTGGGAGACCTTCCAGCTTTCCTTGCAAGCACAGGCTTTCTTGCCGAGTGGCAACGGATATAGCTGGATATCCCTTGAAGTCCTCTGCAACACTGTCCCAGGGACTGGATCCGTCTTTGCTGGTGGTGTCGTTGTCGGAACTTCTTCTCAGGTCAGAGTCGCCGTCAAGTCTGGACTTCCTCGTCTTCTCTGCCGAGGGTTGCTTCTCTCCCTTTCATTTTGAAGAAGAACCAGTTCCCTGCGACCTAGTCTTCTATCTGAAGTAGCCTTCGTCTCCTCAGTCGAGAGTTAGCTACGGAAGAGAAGCTTCTTCAGTCGTGCTCTCCCAGGGAACTGTTTCCTGGGTGGCATGTGACTCTCGTCTAGGGTTCCTGTCCATGCTCTGCACGCACCTTACAAGAGGAGTCGGATAGAGATATGCCCTCTTAGGGCCATCTCTCATCTTACCCTGGCCTTGGCGTAGAAGATGGAAGAACAGGGATGGGGATCATACCTCGACTCCTTCTGGGATGTCGTAGGTGGACTCCGAATTCATTGGCACCTACTGTCAGGTTCGAGTCCTTCTTGTTCCTCTCCTCATTGGACTTTGTGTCAATGATCCAGATCATTCGTTACTTTGTCCTATTAGGGAGCTGTGGTACTTTCCGAAAGGCTCGACATTCCTAACCTGGATGTCGTCAACATTTTTGCTAGTACTGTCTCTCCCAAGGAAGAAGTGTCTAAGGACACATCTTTCTCCTGACTTTGTGAAGCGATCAAGGAGGTACTTGGCAGTTGACGACGACGATACCGATACCTTCCACCCAAGAGCTCATGAAGTCGATGGCTTGGTCCATCCCTCACATTCCGGAAGTTTCTGTCGGTCTGGAAGCAAGACGTGGTCTCTTAGACCACATTCTTGTCTTCTCCCTTCGGTCTTGCCCACAGGCCCTTGGAACCCTTTTTCCTTGGGTCTGTGGTGGCTGCTCAACAAGTTGTGTTGTCTTACCCGGCTCCTTCAAGAGGACGAGTAGCATCTCGCCTAAGGTGTTGGTTCTGGAAGTGAGAAGGATTCCGAGAGTGACTGGCCTCTCTTCCTCCTCCTTCCCCGTCCTCCAACTTCTCCTCCTTAGGGATGAGAATAGGACTCGAACCAATAGCTGCTGGAACTGGCACTGATGCGGTAAGACTACACATCGAGCACCCATTCTATTTTTCTTATAGAATCATAGAAGCAATTCCGCTCCTTCCTCTAGCAAGGGGAGGAAGGAGAGACTGGCAATAAGGGAACCCTATCTCGGCTTTCCCTTACTGCCTCCGACTCTAGATCCTTCCAGCCTATTTCGTAGGAGTTACGTTTCCTCACTCATGCGAAAAGGTCCAGTATCTGACATTTGATCTTGCAGTTCCTACACTCTGATCAATATGTCAGAGGCATGGTACTCCTCCTCCCTCTTTTGATCAGGAGGAGTAACCCAGGTGTGCAGAACTCCAGTCAGTTCAGGAGACTCACTCAGATTCCTCCCTCCAACCAGTGAGTCTTCCTAATGTAAAGGACCGAGGGTTTGTATATTGTGTCGGAACAAATAACAATTTTTAAATTAAATTGTATTTTTCCTAACTATACAAACCCGAGGTCCTTTACACTTTATGCCCACCTCATGCCACCCCTCAATCTGAACCTGGACTGAAAGGCAAATTGGAATGTTTACACCCGGGCAGGCGGGTATCCCCGCCTACCTGGTGGTAGTTACTGCCTAACCACCTTGCTCAAGAGTTTAACGGCTGTTTCCAGCCTACGCCTGAAAGTAATTCCTAATGTAAAGGACCTCAGGTTTGTATAGTTAGGAAAAATACAATTTACTTTAAAAATTGTTATTTTTCACTTAGAAATATTCACTAATTATTGTATTTTCATATAATTTTCATGACTAAATGCACTTTTTGTGATAAAACTATTAAAATACTCAGGTATAAGCATTTTAGAGTTTTTTTGTGTTTAAACTATCAAAATAGGCAGTTCTAATTGTTTTTAGAGGGGTTTTAAGTATTTGCAGATTTACTGTAGTATTCTTCTTGCATTTTAACACATTTTTAAGTATTTGTTAATTTATCTTTTTTCTTTTATAATAAGTGGGGTCTTTTCTTCTTGTATTTCCCTTTACCTCATTTTACTTCTTCCTAATGACCACCATATTCTTTGGAAGCTTGATTGTTCCTACACGATGTACAAACCATCGGTCCTTTGCATTAGGAATTGCTTACGGCGAAGCTGGACATGGCCGTTAAACTCTTGAACAAGGTGGTTAGGCAGTAACTAGATATAAACATTCCAGTTTGTTTTCGTCCGTCATGGTTTGCAGACGTGTTTTCGGATCTCTTTGACAGACTGTCGTTGAACTCTTATTTATCCCAGTGGGATCTTTCTGTTTTTGTGTATAGATTATGTGTGTTTAATATTTATTGAAACTGTATTCAAACCCACAATTTGTGATAGCCTTGCGTAGGCCGTCGTTCCCCAGCATCTGTGTCTGGGGTGTGGCGCCCTGGGGCTTAATTTTGTAGAGTGGTGTAACCAATGGCAATGCTTCTCTTCCTGTAGCCCATTATATATTGATGCTTTCCCCAGTACATTCAGAAATTAGACTGGGACGTAACAAGTTCACTCCGCTTCTTTGGGCTCTTGCCCTCTGTCTGCTAGGGTGTGACTGGTTGCTCTTGCCGCCTACTTGTGGAGTGGTTCCGGGGGAACTTTGGAGGAGGGTTGCTGGGCATCGTCGGTAAGTTTGCTTTCACAGTGCCCTTGGCGGCCTCTCATTCGTCATTGTTTCTCTCTCTGACTTCTTCTTCTGTTTCTCTCCCCTTCGCCTCTTCGCTCGCTCTTGGGCGAAGATCGTGGTGTTGTGGGGGGGGCAGGTGTCGGGCAACCTCTTTCAGGGGCCTCCTCTTGCTTCGTAGGGCATTTTCCCACGGAGCGAAAGGAGTCACCTTCTACTAATCATCTTTGTTTTTTCTTTTAGGTTGACAGTGAGCATCGTAGGCGCAACAGAAGTTGGCTAGATAACCCAGTTTGAGATATCTTAGCCTGAATAAATCCCGACGTTCACACAGTGTTTGCTTCAGGATCAACCACAGTACCTGGTTGGGATAGCATAGGTCCATGTTGGTGTCGCTCCAACTCTGTCCCCCGTCGATTGGATCAATCACTGTTATTTGCTGGCTCATGTATGCTATGGCACTGCCTCTGACATATCTGTGGTCCCATCTACTCCTGCTGTGCTTCCTGTTTTATTGCTCCTGTTGACTCGGCGACAAGTCTCTGGGCAGCTCATCCTGGTCTCCTGCTGCAGCTGCCCTGATTGCCCTGTTGCTACTGGTGGCGTTCCTGTGGTATTTCTGGCCGTTGCTGTAGCTCCTGCCTTCCAGACTGCTCCTGTAGCTCCTGCATCAGCTGTCCTGATCGCGTCTGCTGTTTCTCCTGGTGGTTGTGTCCTGGGCTGCTTGTGTTGTGATCCTGCCTAGCTGCCCTGGAGGTTCCGATGTTTCATGTCTACCATCCTGTAGAAGATGTTAGAGTGGAGGTGAAGGAAGTTGCCCTGTGGGAGGTAGCCGCCGTCTTCTTCTGCTTCATCTTCGACTTTGTCTTCTGCTGCCTCTCCCTTCCTCTCACGAGGTTCAAGGGGGTCCCGGGAATCTAGATAGGTCTCCATCGGCTGAAGGAGAGGAAGGCTGCTTCTTCCCCCTTGAAGTCCTTAATTGGGCATCTAGGGACTGACTCCTTCCGAGGGGGCAGTGGGTCTCTCATTGGCTTTTCCTGACCTTTGGGTTGGGAACCAATTCGACCCCTGGGTTTTGTGTTTCGGGAGCCGCGGGTGCTTCCGTTACCAGTCCTAGAGGTTCTGCCTCTAAGACGGGTGCTGCTTCGGGCGCTTGTTCGTGAATCGCTTCAAGTGCTTGGAATTCTGTGGAATATCGAGTATCCTGATCTGGCTGGAGAGTAATCACTCTAGCCCAGTTCGGGAACAGCGTGAGAGAAAGGGCCGAGGCACCCAGTTGTCTTGGCTCTTCCTGCCAGCACTACAAGCACTTACCAGTGCTCAGTCAGGTTCCCAACCTGGTGTCTTGATCTTATTGGTTTGAACACCTGAAGAAGCATGGAAGAGGTTCCCTTTGGGAGTCCTGTGGAACTTCTAAGGGACTGCCTCTCTCCTGGGAGGTATTTTTCTCTCGTTGCCTCTTTCCGCTCTTGGGTAGGAACCTATTCGCATTCTCCTGTGGCGTCTCGTGTTTCGGGGGCCATGAGAGCGTGGCTTCTCAAGGCCGTGCCTGGCTCTTTTCGATTTCTTGGGAAGCCGAAAGGGGCTGCTCTTGATGATTATTCTTCAAGATTTGGGAGTCTCATAGGGTGCTCGAATTCTGTGAATCACAAGTGCTCTCCTGGCGAGAGGCATAGGACAAGAGAAAGTGCCAAGACACCCGGGTGTCTTGGTGCCTGGCGTCTCGGCACCTGGGTGTTTCAACACTGCGTGCCAGCTACATCGGTTGCTTGGCCAAGTTTCATCCTCATGTCTCGGACCTTAGGGTTCAAGCACGCAGGATAGCAGACACAGAATCCCCCTTTAAACCTTCTTCTCGAAGGGCTTTGCTCGTCCTGCATGCCTCCCAGTCCAGAGCGTGTCCGCACGATCGGCTTGGTTTGGAGCGGCGGGATTCACCCCCGCTCGATTCTTCTGAATCGGGTTCTTGACACTGTTCAAGTGAACTTTCTGCACTTCCCAGGAAAGCACTTTTGCCACAGCACAAGCGCTCTTCTTTCCCAGTGTTGCAGTCATCACCTTCGGTTGATTATTGGTCACGGTCTGCTTCTCCTGCTGGTCTTATGGCAGGATAGGTAGGAGTGCTCTTTTCTCCTCACCTGTTCTCTTTCCTCTCTGTTGTTCCGAGAGGTGCGAGACGAACAGAGAGAACTCCAATGAATTTGTCTTTCTTCAGATTATGGCGGCCAGGATATGCTTTCGAGATTGGTTCCCCGATCGTCTGATAGTACAACCAGGTGGCCAAGGAGGGTTTCTTTGGATCTGTCAAGTCAAGGTTTTCCTCCAGGGAGAGAGAGGTACGAGAGCTTCACGCTTCGGAAGCATTGGGGGTGTTCCTCTTTTAAGTTATAATCTCCCTCGTTTCTCGGAGAATTTTGCGCCGATTTGTCAGCACGAGGATATCTGGAACAGGACCACGGTTTCCCTGATGAAATCATCGCTCATAACCCTTACAGTTCCAAAGGGGCCAAGAGTTTCGATGGGGTCACTTAGTCCTTGCTTGCGAGAGCATTCTCGACAAGATGAATACCTTTTCATCAGACAAGTTCATTCCAGTCAAATCTCCAAGCTCCCCCCCTTCCTCAACTGAGTACAATTCTTCTCGCCTTGGAAGGGTCTTGCTGACTGCAGGTTGTTGTGACTGATTCGTCTGGACTGGGATCTCTCTTTGCTTCTCCTTACTGTGAAGGGTATTCTCTTCCACAACAAGAGGCGGCGATCCTTGAGGACACCTTTTTGGTTGCCCCCAGGAAGTCTTCTGATAGACCCATGTTCCGTCTGGAGACTGTTCCTGTCCAGGAGTGGGTCTTCCTACACCAGGCAGCAACCTGTGGGCAATTCTGGTGCTAAGAAGAAGGACTTTCTCCTAATTCAGATCTCCAGTTTCGGAAGTCCCGAGTCGGCTCGACCCTTAGGAATGGACCTTTACTCGGTACTGCCTTTCTATTTCAAAGATTCGCCAGATACCATGGCAGTCAAGGAATGTGCCAGGGCTCTGGTTTGTCCTTTGGACAATGGCCAAGACCTTTGGGTCTTCGTCATCTTGGCTCAACCTTAGGGTCAAGCCAGCCCTCCTTGACTCCTACAAAGTCCCAGGCTTTGGAAGGAGATCACAGAAACACACAGCCCTCTTCTTCCCTTCTGGGAAGGTGCGCATACTTCTGTCTTTCCACCCTCTTTTCCATACAGAAAGAGGGCAGAGGGGAAGAGAGGAAGAAGTATCAACCATACAGAAGTTCTCCTGCAGATGACTAGATGAAATGATACTCGAGTCTCTGGACCTGATAGTAACATTTCCCAAGACCTGGGTATAGATTCCTTCAGGAGAAGTATCTACTTCCCTTGGGGTCTCAGCAAATCTTTTCATCAGACATCCGTCCCGCCTCCTGTCCTGTGTTCCCGATTTGGGAAATGCCAGCTCGGCTAGAGCTAATCTTCTTGGTATCCTGTTATCTTGCAGAAGCTTCCTCACAGGTCAGCTTCACCTTCATTCTCGTCTTGGAGAATGAAGGAGGCCTGCTTCCAGTCCTCCATCCTTCTTTCCCCTTTGAAGGATGGGCAAAGATTTAGGCTAATGTTTGACTGACAAGGAACCTTCGTATCATGTGTTTACTCATGGATGCATTGATCGAGGAATAGGCGCACACCTGTAAGACTTTGTCTTGAAGGTGTGTGACCAAAATGAAAAGTACCTTCTCATCAACGTCCTAAATCTCAAGGCAGCCTTTTGGCCCTCTCTGAATTTTAGGATGGGGTTTGCGACACTCAGTGGTTTTGTTGATCGACAACACCACAGTGGTGACATACGCCATCAAAACAAGAGGGAATCACTTTTTCCTCCTGTTGCATATGTTGACATCCCCATTGGGGAATGTATTGGCAGACGAGCTCGGCCTTGGGTTTGAGTAACCGAGACAGTGTGCTCGTCACTCTTTTCTCCACGCAGAGACTGCTGGACTCGGGGATTCATGTTGTCTTTTGTTTGCTCCCCAGCACAACAAAAGTCTGTAGTTTTTTTTCTTCCCTCTCCTTCGTACCCGACCCATGGGCTGCTACAGTGAGGCATGCTCTCTTTTGGGAAACATTGATATCTACGTCTTTCCGCCATATTTGTCTGTTTCACTAGGGGTTTAACAAGCATTGCTCACCTCGAGTTATAGACATGCTGGAAGACCTTGCGTTTTGCCCAACCTGATAGCCCTGCTTCTGCAGCATCGAGAAAGTTCTCCTGACCCAAGCAGCTATACAAGAAGCGATTCTTCAGGCAGTACATCCCTGTGTGTCCAGGAATAGGAGACTTTCTGGCTTCCCTTGCAAGCGTAAGCTTTCTTGCTGAGCGGCAACGGATATAACTGGATATCTCTTGAGGTCCTCTGCAGCTCTATTCCAGTTGCTGGATCCATCTTCACTGGATGGTGTTATCGACGGAACTTCTTCTTGGGCAGAGTCGCTCTTCAGCAGGTCGCGGACTTTCTCGACATCTTCACTGAGGGTTGCTTCTCTCCGATTCAGTTGTGAAGAACGTAGGCCCTTGCTACCTAGTATTCCATCTGAAAGAAGCCTTTTTTCCTCAGTTAAGATTTAGCTACTGATGAGAAGCTTCTTTTGGTCTTGCTGTCCCAGGGAACTGAGGTCCCTGGGTGGCATGTGACTCTCGTTTAGGGTTCCTGTCTCATGCTCTGCACGCCGCCTTGCGAGAGTCGTCAGACTGAGATCTGTCCTCTTAGGACCATCTCTCGTCTTGCTCCGGACTTGCCATAGAAGATGGATGATCTTCATGGACCTTCTCTGAGGCAAACCTACAGGGAAGGGGATTAATACCTCGACTGCTTCTTGGATGTCAAAGCGGATTGGCCTTTGTATCGATGATCCAGATCAATCGTTACTTTGTTCTGTTAGGGAGCTGCGTTACTTTCTGAAAAGGTTCAACTTTCCTAACCTGGATGTCCTTGGCTTTTTCACTAAGTACTATCTCTTCCTAGAAGTGTCTAAGGACACTTCTTTCTCCTGGCTTCGTGAAGCGATTGGAAGGATGTACTCTGCAACTGGCGACAACGGTACCTGTACAATCCACCCGAGAGCTCAGGAAGTCGATGGCTTGGTCCATCCCTCGCATTCCGGAAGATTCTGTCGGTCTGGAAGCAAGACGTGTTCTCATAGACCACACTCTTGTCTTCCTATGGTCTTGCCCACAGGCCCTTGGAACCTTTTTTCCTTGGTCCTGTGGTGGTGCTCAACAAGTTGTGTTTTCTTACCCGTCTCCTTCAAGAGGACAGGGAGCATCTTGCCTAAGGTGTTGGTTCTGGAAGTGAGAAGTCTTCCAAAAGTGACTGGCCTCTCCTCCTCCTCCTCCTTCCTTGTCCTCCTACTTCTCTTCCTTCGGGATGAGAATAGGACTTGAACCAACACTTGCTGGATCTGGCATCTGATGCGGTAAGACTACACATCGAGCACACGTTTTTTTTTCTCCTAGAATCATAGAAGCAGTTCCACTCCTTCCTCTAGCAATGGGAAGAAGGAGACTCTGGCAATAAGGAAATCCCTATCTCAGCTTTTCCTTACTGCCTCCGACTCTAAGATTCTTCCATCCTATTTCGTATGAGTTACATTTCCTCACTAATGTGAAAAGGTCCAGTATCTGACATTTGATCTTGCAGTTCCTACACGCCGATCAGTATGTCAGAGGCACAGTACTCCTTGCTCTTTTGACCAGGAGGAGAAGCCCAGGTGTGCAGAACTCCAGTCAGTTCAAGAAACTCACTCAGATTCCTCCCTCCAGCCAGTGAGTCTTCCTAATGTAAAGGACCGATGGTTTGTATATTGTGTAGGAACAGATCACAATTTTTAAAAGTAAATTGTATTTTTCCTAACTATACGAACCAGAGGTCCTTTGCATTACATATTATACCCGCATCATGCCACCCCTCAATCTGAAACCTGGGCCCAAAGGCCAAAGGCAAACTGGAATGTTTACATCCGGGTAGGCGGGTATTCCCGCCTACCTGGCGGTAGTCACTGCCTAACCGCCTTGTTCAAGAGTTTAAAACGGCTGTGTCCAGCTTTGCCATAAATTATTCCTAATGTAAAGGACCTCAGGTTTGTATAGTTAGGAAAAATACAATTTACTTTAAAAAACTGTGGTTTTAAATGTTAACATATCAAACACATACCACAAAGTATAAATAATGTGTTGTTCCTATACAATATACAAACCTTTGGTCTTTATCATAGCAGTTACCTTCAGTGAAGCTGGACACAGCTGTTAAATTTTTAAGAAGGTGGTTTGGTAGTTAAGTACTGGACAACCTGATGGGAGTCCTGACCCCTTGTCAGTAGAGCATCACTTTACCTTTGGCCTTGACATGGTGTGGATGTGCTGTGCGCTGTCTCTGCCCTGCGTTCCATTTGCTTCGCTTTGTTTGCTAAACATCGCTCTCTCCCAGTGGGATTATTCTTTTGTTCCAACACGATATACAAACCATCGGTCCTTTACATTAGGAATTACTTTTGGCGCAGGCTGGAAATAGCCATTAAACTCTTGAGCAAGGTGGTTAGGCAGTAACTACTGCCAGGTAGGCGGGAATACCCACCTGCCCAGATGTAAACATTCCAGTTTGCTTTTGGCCGTTATGCATTGCAGACGTGGTTTCGGATCTCTCTACCTGACTGTCATTAAGCTCTTATCATTCCAGTGGGATCTTTCTGTATTTTTGTGTATATATTACGTGTGTTTGATATTTATTAATACAAACCCACGATTTGTGATAACCTTGCATAAGCCGTCATTCCTGTGCGCTGTGTCTTGGGTTTGACGGCCAAGGGCATATTTAGAGACGTGTAACCGAGTGGTAATTCTTCTCTTCCAGTAGCCCTTTATTTAGATACCGAAGGCGTTCCCCTGTACATTCGGAGATATTAGATTGGGACATAATATCTTCGCTCCCCTATGTTGATCAGGACGTAAGAATTCCCTTACCATCTTGGGCTTCTGCCCTCCGTGTACAAGGGGCATGACTACTTCCTTCCTACTTGTGCTGAGTGTTGTTTTCGCCTGTTGCGCTTAGAGGCGCTTAGAGTTACGGAGGGGGGGAGGTTGCAGGCATCGTCGGTATATGCTCCGCTACCACGTCGCCCTTGATGGCCTCCCCTCCTTCCTTCCCTCTCCCTGTAGATCCCTCCTTATCTCTCTTTCGCCCTCTTCGCTCACTCGTCGGGCGTAGACTGTGAGGAGGGCGGGGAGGCGGGGGGGCCCCCGCAGGCAGTTGGGCGACCTCTTTTAGGGCCTCCTCTCGCTGCGTAGGGCAGTTCCCCTTGTAGCGAGAAGAGTCTCCCTCTACTAATCTTCTTTGCTTTTTCTTTCAGGTTGACAGTGAGCACCGCAGACACAGCAGTAGTTGGCAGGATATCTGAGGGGATATCTTGCATGATGGAGTCCCGACGTTCATTCATTGTTGCTTTGGAACCGACCACAGTACCTGGTTGGAATGACAGTTCCACATTGGGATCATTCCGACTCTGTTCCCACCGATGTGGATCGATTACTGTCATTGCTGGCCTTCATGTATGCCGTGGCACTGCCTCTGGCGTATCTGTGGTCCATTTGCTCCTGCTGCTTCCTGTGTTATGCTCCTGTTGACTGGACAGCAGTCTCTGGGTGGCTGTTCCTGGTCTCCTGCTGCAGCCGCCCTGATTGTTCCTGTCGCTGCTGGTGACTTTCATTCGACGTTCCTGGCCATTGCTGTAGTTCCTGCCTTCCGAACCGCTGCCGTAGCTCCTGCATTGGCTGTCCTGATCTTGCCTACTGCTTCTCCTGGTGGTCGTGCCTGGGGCTGCTTCCGTTGTGTTCCTGTCAAGCTGCCCTGGATGTTACGATGTCCACCATCCTGTAGAAGTTGTCGGATCACTCGAATTCTATGAATCATGAGCTCTCTCCTGACGAGAGGCACAGGACGAGAGAAAGTGCTGAGACACCCAGGTGTCTGGGTGCTGGGAAGCCAGGTGTCTCGATACTGTCTGCCAGCTGCTTTGGTTGCTTGGCTGGGTTTCATCCTTGTGTCTTGAACCTTAAGGTTCGAACATGCAGGATAGTAGACACAGAATTCCCCTTTGAACCTTCTTCTTGACGGGCCTCGGCCTCGAAGGAGTTTAAGAGTTTGGGAAACTAGCAATAGTTCACGGCAGACGAGTTCCGCCCTGTCCAGTTCCAATTGTGTTTGCGTGATCGGCTCGGCTTGGCTCAGCCCCTGGTCGCACTTGCGAGACTGGCTCGGCTCGGCTCAGCTTGCTCAGCTTGATCGCCCCGCCCAGCCCTTGGTCGCGCTTGCCAGACTGGCTCGGCTTGGCTCGGCTCGCCCCGCCTGCCTCCTAGTCCACCACATGCCTCCCAGTCTGGATCGCGTTCGTGTGATGAGCTCTGTTCGGTGCGGCTTGGCTTGGCCCCACTCAGTTGGAGTGAACTTTCTGTTCTTCCCAGGAAAGCACTTTGCCATGGCACAAGTGCTCTTCTTCCCCCGTGTGGCGGTAATTTCCTTCGGTTGATTACCGCTCGCGGTCTGCCTCTCCTGCTGGTCTTACTGGCAGGACAGGTAGGTGTACTCTTTCTCCTCACCTGTTCTCTTTTCCTCTCGGTTGTTCTGAGAGGCGCGAGATGGACAGAGAGAGCTCTTCGGAGTTCAGCTTCCTGGCGTTGCTTTGGGTGTCGGTTCCCCGATTGTCTTGTAGCACAACCAGGTAGCCAAGGAGGGTTTCATGGGATCTGTCAAGGTCTCCCTCCAAGGAGAGAGGTACAGGAGTTTCACGCTTTGGAAGCAGCGAGGGTCTTCCCCTTCAAGTTGCTATTGCCCTCGTTTTTCGGAGAAATTTGTGCTGATTTGTCAGCACGAGGATCCCCGGAACACGACTGCGGCTCCCCCAGTGAATACAGTTCTCACTATTCGCGGACTCACATATTCACGGATTTCTCTTTGGAACCTATCTACCCATTATTTGCAGAAGATTTGCCCATTCATGGTATTTTTCACTGAGAAATGTTCACCAAATACTGTATTTTCATCTCATTTTCATGACTAAATGATTTTTTTGTGATAAAACTATTAAAATACTCGGGTAATGGTTGAGTTATAATAATTCACCTTACAATAATTCGATTTTGCAGTGGGGTATGTAATTAATGCCGATACGACAATATTATTTATAAAATATTTTAAAATTTCGCACAGGCGCAGGCAGCAGCGTAATCAGGCAGTGAGAGAGACCAAATTACAATAGAGGACTTTTCCTCCATCTCTTTACCCCATCTTCTAGTTAAAAAAGTAAAGGAGAATGATAAAAGTATTGTTAGTAACGTTATATTTTTGTGTAAATGCGTACAGCCATAAACAATAGACCAAGAAACTGTTGGTTGCAACCGACCAAGAAACTGTTGTTTTGCTTATAACCTAATTGGATAACAACTCGATTGTAATTAAAATGGGAAAGAAAGTATTTTAATCAAAACTACTGGGTATGGAAGAGCACACACATTACTGTTATTTTTACGCCGATAAACGATAAATACATAAAACTTGTATTATGATGAAATCAAGTGACAATAGCTAATGAAATCTTGAATTTTTTTTTACACAAAACAAACGCCCCCAAATGGCCATCGTCATCTACTAATGAAAGTAGATAAAATCTTGAGGCGTATTTTTTTACAGGCACAAAACAAGCGGAAACCAAAAATCGTCCCAAAAATTTAATGCTTTGGGTCATCTGAAAATGATGTAAAACTTTCATTGAGTAGAAAAAAACTCCAAATTTTATTATTCTTCCTTTTGGAGCCATATTTTTTAGCTATACAGGCGCAGTTAACCCTGGAACATTCGTAAACCGGGAAATAATTTCTGATGGTTCCGTTTTTCCGAAGCCGGACCTGTCGTAAACCGGGGACTGCCTGTATAAACAAAACACTTCAAACGAAAAATAACCTTGCCCCATATAAATAAAGTAAAATCGTCGCTAACTAGAAATGAACTGAATTAAAAATCTTAAACATTTCCAAACCAAAACTTTCGCTATGATCGCAATTTATATTACAAAAAATATAATACAGTGAAATAATGGGGGCCAGAACCCACTTTCATTGAATTTTTCATAAAAAAACTCCAAATTTTGATTATTATTTTCCGCTTTACTGTATTTGGGAGCCTATATACTTAAACACTGTATTACTATTTTTTCTTCCGTCATAAAAAAGATCGTCCCATATTTGTAATGTTTACGTTCTGAGAATCAGCTGACTGAAGCTGTCTACTAGTGAAAGAATTAGGAAAATAACATTATGCCAAAAGAAACAAATTTATCAATGAAATTATTTTTAATTCTGTACATAAAAGATTATGATACAGTAATTCATATATGAGAGAGAGAGAGAGAGAAATGGTGTGTACTGTACAGCACAGTAGCTTGGGACGAGACTAAGTCTTGACTAAGTCTTGACAAGCTGGTGATGAGAGAGTATACAGTATCCTTGAGTTGCTTATGTATGAAATTCGGTTTTAATTATTTTTACAGTGATTTAAGATGAAATATCAACTTGATAAGAAACACTCACGTCCTTGTCCGAGTGCCTGTATTACTATTTTGATCTCCTAAAATAAAAAAATCGTCCCATATTTGTAATGTCCACGTTTGAGAATCAGCTGACTGAAGCTGCTCACTACTAACGAAAGAATTAAATAATTTTTCTAAAAGAAACAAAGAGAAATTATTTTTAATACATAAAAGTTTATCTACAGTAATTCATATTTCATTGAGAGAGCAAGAAAAGAGAGAGAAATGGTGTGTACTGTACAGCACAGTAGCTTGACTGTATACAGTATCCTTGACTGAATTTTAATTAAACAGTGATTTAAGATGAAACATCAACAGTGATAAATAATCACTCACGTGCCTTGCTTCCAACATTTCCAAACCAAAATTTTAATTTTTTGAATATCAGTGAAGCATATTTTTGTTTAATCATTTTGTACTGAATTATTTATATTGAACCAACAAAGCAATATTAAGAATATTAATGGAATTAATGAAATATTTGGATACAGTGAATTAAGAAAATAACTCTTATTTAAAAGATGCATATTCGTTATGATGATGTTTGTGGATACAGTGAATTACATAACATTTTAAAAGATGCATATTCGTTATATGTTTGAATATATGTGGGTACAGTGAACCCCAGATTCGCGGGGATGTGTCCCCCATAAATAGCTCAAATCCGTGAATGCTTAAAACCCTCTAAAAACACTTAGAACTGCCCATTTTGACAGCTTTAAAGCAAGAAAAACCCTGTAAAAATGCTTATACCTGAGTATTTTAATAGTTTTATCATAAAAAGTGCATTTATTCATGAAAATTATATGAAAATACAGTAATTAGTGAATATTTCTTGGTGAAAAATACCGCAAATGGGCAAATTTTCCGCGAATGATGGCTAGATATGTTCCACAGAGAAACCAGCGAATGCGTGAGTCTGCAAACCATGAGAACGCGAATACGGGAGGTTTACTGTACAGTATAATGAAGGCTACGCTACCGTATATCTATACAATGTGCCATAGTGTAGGCTAAGCTAATTCTTGTTATTCAATTTCTCTTTGCACTGAATTATCATAAGTCACTTTGCATGAACTTCCAGAATTAGCTGATATTAATAATTACTAAACCATGTATGTATAGAGTATACTTTATAGTGTAGGCTAGGCTACCATATACTGTACAGTATGTATACATGGTAGCCAAATACCCTAGTGTAGGCTAGGCTATGTTCAAGATACGTTTTGGTATTTCTTACAAACGATGGTTTTTTGGAACCTAACTCCTTTGTAAGTAGGATAATACCTGTATAAACATTTTTAGTTTGTTTTGTGTCTGTTTGAACTATCAAAATAGGTAGTTCTAAGTGTTTTTAGAAGGATTCTAAGTATTTGTGGGTTTTAGCTATTCGTGGGGGGTGTGTGGTACACATCCCCCGTGAATACGGGGGGTTTACTGTAATCTTCATCACTCCCAACCCTTGCAGTTCGCGAGGGGCCAAGAGTGTTGGGGGCCACCACAGTCCTTGCTTCCGAGAGCGTTCTTTACCAGATGAATTCTTTTCTGCAGAGAAGGAGGTCATTCAGGTCAAGACACCAAGCTTCTCCCCTGCCTTGACAGAATATGAATTCTTCTTGCCTCGGAGGGTCTTGCCGACTGCAGTTCTGTGGGCAATTCTGGTGATAAGAAGAAGGACTTTGTCCCAATTTGGATCTCCGGTTTTGTAAGTCCTAAGTTGGCTCGACCCTTAGGAACGTACCTTTACTTGGTACTGCCTTTGTCTTGCAGAGATTTGCCAGATATCTCGGTAATCAAGGTTCGTACCCGGGCACTGCCTTGTCTTTTGGACAATGGCCAAGAGCTTTGGGTCTTAGTCATCTCAACTCAACCTTGAGTTCAAGCCAACCCCCCTCAACTCCTAAGAAGTCCTAGGCTTCGGTAGAAGATTTCGGAACACATAGCCCTCTTCTTCCCTTCTAGGAAAGTGCTCATAACTTTCCACCCTCTTTCCCATAAGGGAGGAGGGAAGAAGTTTTCCTACTGCAGATTCCTGAATGAAATGATACTTATCGAGTCTCTGGAGCTGGCAGCGACATTGCTGAGACCTGGAAATGGATTTCTTCAGAAGTATCTATTTCCCTTAAGTCTCGGCAATTCTTTTCATCAAACTTCCATCCCACTTCCTCTCCCGTGCTCCCAATTCAGGAAATGCCAGCCTGGCTAGAGCTAATTGCCTTGGTATCCTGTCATCTTGCAGAAGCTTTCCCATGGTGGAGAATGGAGGTCTGCTTTCATTCCTCCGTCCTTCTTTCCTCTTCAAAGCATGAGGAAAGAGTTACGCTAATGCTTGATTGAAGGAACCTTCGAACATGCTTGCATATTCCCCTCACATCGTGTCTACTTACGGATTCACCGATCGAGGAATAAGCGCACACCTGTAAGACTTTGTCTTGAAGGTGTGTGACCAAGACGATTAGTACCTTCTCACCATCATCCTTGGCTCAAGGCAGCCTTTTGGCCTTCCGAGAATTCAGGATGAGTTTTTGCGACACTCAGTGGTTCGTTGAACAACAAAACCGCAGTAGTGGCATTTGTAGACAAACAAGAGGTAATCATTTTTTCCTCCTGTTTCATCTGTCGACATTTGCAGGTACTCAAGTGTTCTAAACACACTCAACATCTCAATTAGCCAGATGCATCCCCCGGTGGGGATGTATTGGTAGGCGACCTCGGCCTCTGGTTTGGGTGATCAGGACGGAACAAGCTGCTCACTCGATGATTCATGAAGAGACTGCTCGACTGAGAAATCCCTACTGTCTTTCTGTTGCCTCCCTGCACAACAAGTCGATAGTTTTTCTCGCCCCTTCATACCAGACCCACAGGCCGCTACGGTGAGTCATGCTGTCTTTCTGGGAAACTTTATATCCACGTTTTTCCCCTCTGTGTTTGTCTGTTTCGCTAGGGGTTCTCAAGCATTGCTCACCCCGAGTTACACACAAATGCTGGAAGACTTCGCCTCTTGCCCGACCTGATAGCTGAGGCATCGAGAAGAGTTCTCCTCTTGACCCAACCTCCTGTAGCAGCTTCACAAGAAGTGGTTCTTTGGGCAGTACATCGAGGTGTGTTCAGGACTGGGAGACCTTCCAGCTTCCCTTGCAAGCATAGGCTTTCTCACCGAGCGGCAGCGGATATAGCTGGATATCTCTTGAAGTCCTCTGCAACACTCCCAACACCATCTTCGCTGGTGGGTGTTGTTGACGGAACTTCTTCTCGGGTCAGAGTTGCTGTTCAAGTGTGGACTTCCTTGTCTTCTCCGCCGAGGATTGCTTCTCTCCCTTTCATTTGTGAAGAGCATAGGCCCTTGCGACCTAGTCTTCTATCTGAAGTAGCCTTCTTCTCCTCAGCCGAGATTTAGGTACGGATGAGAAGCTTCTTTGGTCTTGCTGTCCCAGGGAACTGTTCCCTGGGTAGCATGTGACTCTTGTTTAGGGTTCCTGTCCCATGCTGCACATGCCCTTACAAGAGTCATCGGATAGAGATGTGCCCTCTTAGGACCATCTCTTATCTTGCTCTGGGCTTGGCATAGAAGATGGAAGAACAGGTGATGGGGATCAATACCTCGACTCCTTCTCAGATGTTCTAGGTGGACTCCAAATCCTCCGGCATCTATTGTCGGGTTCGAGTCCCTCTTGTTCCCCTCCTCCTTGGACTTTGTGTTGATGATCCAGATCATTTGTTACTTTGTCCTATTAGGGAGCTGTGGTACTTTCCGAAAAGGCTCGACACTCCTAACCTGGATGTCGTCGACATTTTCACCAGTACTCTCTCCCAAGGAAGAAGTGTCTAAGGACACATCTTCCTCCTGACTTCGTGAAGCGATCGGAGGAGGTACTCGGCAGCTGACGACGACGATATTGGTACCTTCCACCCGAGAGCTCACGAAGTCAATGGCTTGGTCCATCCCTCGCATTCCGGAGTTTCTGTCGGTCTGGAAGCAAGACGTGGTCTCATAGACCACACTCTTGTCTTCCTGTGGTCTTGCCCACAGGCCCTTGGAACCTTTTTTCCTTGGCCCTGTGGTGGTTGCTCAACAAGTTGTGTTTTGTTACCCAGCTCCTTCAAGAGGACGAGTTTAGCATCTTGCTTAAGGTGTTGGTTCTGGAAGTGAGAAGGATACTGAGAGTGACTGGCCTCTCTTCCTCCTCCTTCCTCGTCCTTCTGCTTCTCCTCCTTTGGAATGAGAATATGACCTGAACCAATACTTGCTGGACCTGGCGCTGATGCGGTAAGACTACACATCGAGCACCCATTCTATTTTTCTCCTAGAATCATAGAAGCAATTCCGCTCCTTCCTCTAGCAAGGGGAGGAAGGAGAGACTGGCAATAAGAGAAACCCTATCTCAGCTTTTCCTTACTGCCCCCCCGACTCTAAGATTCTTCTAGCCTATTTCATATGAGTTACGTTTCCTCACTCGTGTGAAAAGGTCCAGTATCTGACATTTGATCCTGCAGTTCCTACACTCCGATCAATATGTCAGAGGCATGGTACTCCTCCTCGCTCTTTTGACCAGGAGGAGTATCCCAGGTGTGCAGAACTCCAATCAGTTCAGGAGACTCACTCAGATTCCTCCCTCCAACCAGTGAGTCTTCCTAATGTAAAGGACCGACAGTTTGTATATTGTGTCGGAACAAATCACAGTTTTTGAAAGTAAATTGTATTTTTCCTAACTATACAAACCTGAGGTCCTCTACATTACATATTATGCCCGCCTCATGCCACCCCTCAATCTGAACCTGGACTGAAAGGCAAACTGGAATGTTTACATCCAGGCAGGCAGGTATTCCTGCCTACCTGACAGTAGCTACTGCCTAACCACCTTGCTGAAGAGTTTAATGGCCGTTTCCAGCCTACGCTGAAAGTAATTCCTAATGTAAAGGACCTCAGGTTTGTATAGTTAGGAAAAATACAATTTACTTTCAAAATTTGTGATTTTTCTTCTTCATCTTGTGTGTATTTTTATGTTTGCAAAAATGCAGCAAACTCATGAATCATCTGAGCCTGAGTGTAAGGCGGTACCAAAGAGAAAATTCCCAGGTATCGTTGGCAAATCCTGTAGCCATTATTGCTCATGGCTTTTGAAGTTAACCTCATACTTTTTGCAGAGGGTATGAGTGTAATCCTAGTTCTGTATGAGACGAGTGCTCTTCCTGGACTCCAGAGCAGTAGTCGAAGTATTCGTTGAGGAGGAAGTATCATAAGCAGCCCCCAAGGCGTCCTCTGAGGGTAACACGCCCCCGATGACTCCCTTGGTGGCTAATCCTTCAGATACATTCCTCCCACCCACGAATCTTCCCCGATTTGTGACTTCTCCTTTGGGAGACGTTTCCCTTTCGTTGTCTTCGCTCACTTTGTTGAGCGGACATCATCTTTGGGGGATTGGAAGCCAGGACAACCTCCCTTCGGTGGTCTCCATTCACTTGGGGGTTCAGGCTTATGAAAGAGGAAGGTGTTGAAGCATGCAGGTGCTTCCCCAACCCCTACCACTCCTCTCCTGAGTGAGTGAACAGAGTCTCATTACAGCGAGGTTGACTCAAAGTCAACTTGCTGGGAGCCTCTTTAAGGAGGCCCCCCTTACAACGGTCCCCTTGACACACTGCTGGAGTCTCAGGGATGGTTGGAGCACGTTGAGAGGATGGTGTATGCTCTCGCCTGAGATTATGCGATCACTCTCCCCCGACCATCTCCCGCTCACATGAATGGGTTTGCTCGTCGCGTGAGAACCCTCGTGTGCGTTCGTGCGAGCCTCTTCCCTCTCCTCGGGACAGCCCCCCCCTCCACGTTCTCGCGAGAGGAGGGACTCTCCTAGACCCATGAAACCATCACCACAGCGAGTTGGTGATCGCGCATGGCCTGCCTCTCCTGCCAGAACCTTTGGCTCCGACAGGACGGATAAGGGTTCTCTCTCCCTCTCTCCTGTCCCTCAATTTCCTGGGGTTATACAGTGAACCCCCGTATTCGCGGGGGATGCGTTCCCCACACCCCCCGCGAATAGGTCAAATCCGCGAATGTTTAAAACCCCTCTAAAAACACCTAGAACTGCCCATTTTGAAAGCTTTATCTAAGAAAAACCCTGTAAAAATGCTTATACCTAAGTATTTTAAAAGTTTTATCACAAAAAGTGCATTTATTCATGAAAATTATATGAAAATACAGTAATTAGTGAATATTTCTCAGTCAAAAATACCGCGAATGGGCGAATTTTCCGCGAAAAATGGCTAGATATGTTCCACAGAGAAACCCACGAATGCGTGAGTCCGCGAACCATGAGAACGCGAATACGGGGGGTTTACTGTACCGGGAACCACAAGTCAGACAGAAGGGCTCGTGACTGGGACATCGCTCATTACAGCCCCTTCATGAGGACTTATGAAGCGGGCAAGGTTCTCAGACCTACCTGTTCGTATGCCCAAGTGGTTGAGCAGGAGGTTCTGGTGAGGTTCTCCCACCTGCAGGGAGTGTCAAGGGAGGACTGTGCCTTGGAAGGACTCGAGGGTCCTCCACCCCGGGGCGCATTTTCTCCTGAGATACAGAGGAACTTTGCAGAGAGCATTACGTTGATACGTCGACATAACAATCTTGGAGAAGGGCCATGGTTGCGTCCACTGACTGTCCTTCAAGCCTAGAAGGTTACTGGGGTCCCAAGAAGGATCCCAGGACTTCTCTAGTCTTGCCTTGGTCCTCGCTTGCTGAGGGTGTAGTAGACTGAGATAACTCTCTTGTGTCTGGGAAGAGAGTTCTCTACGATCAACTGCTCAGCTAAGCTACTTCCCCCACCTCTGCCTTGCCAGAAGAAATATTATCACCCTCAACAAAGCCATTGCTGACGAGACAGGTTGACCCGGACTTGGTACGCCTAGCTCCAGGTCTTTCTCTGCAGCAGCTTGGTGCGGAGGACCTGGTCCTCACGCAACAAGAAACAGTGAACCTAGAAACTACTGCCATGAGAGCCTTCCAGGCAGTGTCCAGGCTGGACTTGTGGTCCCTCACAATGTCCAAGGTTGCTGCTTTTGGGGGATTTATCAACCCCGCATAAGACACTAACTTCGGGAGGCTGTGACAATCTGGTGGTAGGGTGATTCCTACCTGGCTGACCAGACAGCAGATCTGTGGTCCAACTTGGTTCTTAAGAGAAGGGACACTGTCCTCTCTCGAATTACCAAGCAGTTTGTAAATCCTCTGTGGCTGTGTACCAGGGGAAATTGGCCATCTTCTGTGGTTGATGTCGTCAGTGGGTTGTCTCTCCAGTTGGAGCTCCTCTTCAGCAGGTAGCGTACTTTCTCGTCTTTCTTCACTGAGAGAAGCTTCTCTCTGTCTCAGCTATTAACCCTTAAACGTGAAGCCCTATTTACAAAAAACGTCTCCCATATGCGGCGTTTGGGAGCTAGCGCCAAAAGCGGAAAAAAGTTTTTCAAAAATCACAGCACGCTTAGTTTTTAAGATTAAGAGTTCATTTTTGGCTCCTTTTTTTCTCATTGCCTGAAGTTTAGTATGCAACCATCAGAAATGAAATCATATATAAAAAATATCATTATCATATATAAATATTGGAACAGGAAGAATATGCCCCAAAATGGCAGAATAATCATAATTTGAAGGTTTTTTTGATAAAATCAATATACAAATTAAAAGTAAGGTTTTCTTATGATTTTGACGATTTTCGACGAGCAACGACTGTTAAAGCTAATGAGTTAATTATTTGTTGTATTGTACACAAAGCGGTTAAATTGAGTTAATTTTTGAGTTTTTGTACACTATATATGATTTAGTATATAATAGATTGTAAAACGATTAAAGCAACACAGAGAAAATATTATCACAAAATGATGCATGAATTAAGTAACGCGGACGTAAAAAAAGTTTTTTCAAAAATTCACCATAAATCGAAATATTGTGCTAGAACTTTCCAATTGTTTCAAAATGAAGGAAATTGATTGAATATTACTAGACTGTACGTTTTTTAGCTTACAATTGCATTTTTTTACCATTTCGATCGAGTTAAAGTTGACCGAAGGTTGATTTTTTTTATTTATTGTTATTTATATGAAAATATTTCAAAAATGGTAAAAGCTAAAAGCATGATTTATTTTTGTTGTATTCTACATAAAATGCGCACATTTTGATGTATAACACTTTATGTAACGAATAATATAAAATGGCAAAAAAAATTACGACAAGGTGACTCAAGAAATGCTAGGATTTTTAGCGGAGTTATGCGCGCGGATGGAGGGAAAAAGTTTTTCAAAAATTCACCATAAATCGAAATATTGTGCCAGAGACTTTCTGTTTGTTGCAAAATGAAGGTAAAGGATTGATTGTTACTAGAATGTAAGAATTTTGGCTTACGATTGCGTTTTTCGAGCATTTCGATTGAGTTAAAGTTGACCGAAGGTTGATTTTTTTCTATTTATCGTTATTTATATGAAAATATTTCAAAAATGGTAAAAGCTAAAAGCATGATTTATTTTTTGTTGTATTCTACATGAAATTGCGCACATTTTGATGTATAACACTTTATGTAATGAATAATATAAAACGGCGAAAAAATTACGACAATGTGACTCAAGAAATGCTAGGATTTTTTGCGGAGCGAAGGAAAAAGTTTTTTTCAAAAATTCACCATAAATCGAAATATTGTGCTGGAGACTTTCCGTTTGTTGCAGAATAAAGGTAAATGATTGATTGTTACTAGAATGCAAGAATTTTGGCTTACGATTGCGTTTTTCGAGCATTTTGGTCAAGTCAAAATTGACCAAATGTTAAAATTTTGTCAGTTATTGTGATTTAAATGAAAATATTTCAAAACTGTTAAAAGCTAAAAGAATGATTTATTTTTTGTTGTATTCTACATGAAATTGCACACATTTTGATGTATAACACTTTATGTAACGAATAATATAAAATGGCGAAAAAATTACGACAAGGTGACTCAAGAAATGCCAGGATTTTCAGCGAAGGAAAAAGTTTTTTCAAAAATTTACGGATGCCCCTCAGGACACCCCGATGCTTCCTAGGGGTCGTAAAAAGGCACAGGATGTGGTCCTTGGTCGCCTTCGGTCACACGTGGGCGAACAACACGGCGCTGAGAAGCTGGGTCACTTTGGCTGCTGGGTCCTTCTCCAGCATCCCAGTCTAAAACTCGTCTCACACGCTCACTACCGACAGGCAGTATGCGCCTTTCACGGTCCTGACGGCTTTGAGACATCTCTGCAAACGTCCTGTTGCAGCACAAATCACGCAAACACTCGCCAAAGTTCTGCAAAACACGGATCGTCAAAAAATCGCTCTCGCATGGTCCGGCGCTGATGCTGTCTGGTGCGAGAAGGAGGGAATTCGCGCATGCGCGTCTGGGTGACGCTTATAAACAAAACAACAGCTTGATCCGTGAACTCCCAGCATCCCTCAGGGCGTGTGATTTGAAACCTTCCGCAAACTAGGCCTATAATTATTTTTCCGCAAATATTTAAAAAAAGCATTTTTAGTCGACGTATGGTACGTCCACTTGACATCCAACAGACAATTTTCAGTCGACGTATGGTACGTCCATTAGGCGTTTAAGGGTTAAGGGCTACAGAGCTGCCCTTGGTCAAGTCCTTCGCATGAAGGGTGTTGCTCTCTCTTCCTCGTGGGAGATCTCCATGCTGTTGAGAACCTTCAAACAATCTTGCCCTCCCAGGGAACTGAGCACCCCTGAGTGGGATGTAACTCTCGTCTTAAGGAGCCTGACTCGTGTCCCCTACGAGCCTTTATGAGAGTTGTCAGACAGGGATCTGACCTTCAAGACTGTGTTCTTGCTTGACCTGGCATTGGCATTGAGAGTTGGCGAGCTACATGGCTTTTCCTTCAGTGTTAAACGGTGGAGGGGATGGTGATCTGTCACGCTCAAGTTTGTCCCGGATTTATGTAGCGAAGACTCAGAATCCGTTGGTCCCTGACACCAGATTTGAGTTCTTTTCAATCCCCCCAGAGGGCTTTGTCAGTAGTGATCAAGACAAGATGCTACTGTGTCCAGTTCGAGTGCTGCGGTGCTGTCTTAAGAGGTTTCAACCTTTAAGGTCTGAATGTTGATGATTCTTCTTTAGTACTGGCTTGACCAAGAAAGAGGTGTCCAAGAGCACGATTTCATTCTTGCTTCATGAGACAATCAAGTGAGTGTACTCTGTTTCTGACGAGGTAGATGGGAGTATGTTCCAAGAAAGAGCTCACAAGGTTAGGGAGACTGGTCCTTCCCTCACATTCTGGAAGAACCTGTTGGTTCTACAGGTCTTAAGGGCAGGAGTGTGGTCTCAACAACCATATTCACATCCTTCTACCTTTGGGACATTGCCCATAAGTTCTTGGACATGTTTTCCATGGTTCCTGTGGTGGTGGTGGCTGCTCAAGTTGTGTAGCTCGCGCAGTTCCCCTAGAGGGAAAAGTAGTATCTCACCTACGGTGTATCGGTAGCTAAAGAGAGAATAAGTGTGAATGACTGGCCTCCTCCCTTTTCTCATTTAGATTAAAGAAATTATTTTTTCTCCTAGGGCAGAGAGGCAGGTGGTAGTATTTTTTCACGTGATTTTCGACTGGCGTGTCGTGCACGTGAGTCTAGATAACTAAGTACCCTGTCTATAATCTAGAGTATATTGTTAGATACAACTCCTCCCCCTCTCTCTAGCAAGGGGAGAGAGGGGTTGACAATAAAACACACCTGTTGGTTTTATTAACCTTTTATTGTCTCCGACACTATGGGTTCATCCAAGCCTTTTTTTAAATAATGACATAAACTCATTCATTCAAAGCCCAGAAGTGTGGCAGTTGAACATCCCATATATTCAACAGATCAGAGGTACGGGACTCCTTCCTCAGCTCTTTGAGACCAGGAAGAGATTCCCAGTTGGGTAGAACTTCAAGTCGGTTCTGAGATTTACCCAGAATCCACCCTCCAAAGGGTAAGCCTCTTATGTAAAGACCAAAGGTTTGTATTTGTGCAGGAACAAATTGCAAATTTTAAAGTAATTGTATTTTTCCTAACATTCTGATATCTGGCGCGAGAGGCAAAGTGGAATGCAGACTGACGGGTGGGCAGGCTTCCCCCCTACCATTGGTAGCTAATGACCTTGTTTGAAAGTTAATGGCTGTTCCAACTCGCATCACAAGCAAAATCCATTTGTAAAGACCTTCATGTTTGTATATTAAGAAAAATACAAATTACTCTAAAATATGCAATATTGTCAAGTACACTCCCTGTTAAATAGCCTGAGACCTTTATAGGAACCTAAATTAAATTTGATTGATTATTTTGCTTCTTCAGTTCTGGCATTGTTTCCTAACTCTGTGTTGCATTCTTTTGATTTCAGATTCTCCCTCGGAAGAACCATCCTTCCTTCGTCAGTTTTGAGCAGCATCAAGATTTTGGGAATGGTTGTGTTTAATGGTACTACATGTAACATTACCAGTAGCAGCTCTTAAAGTGTAAGAAACAATAGTGAATAATTGTTGTACTCCTTTAAAAATTACAACAACAAATAAAATCTGTTCTGAATATTAGATTCATACATCAGCATTGAAATCTGGTTGTAGTCCTTCAAGATATAGTACTTCATTTATAACACATTTATTGGATAATCATTTATAAACAATTTTGTGTTAAGAGTTGTCAGTTGAACACATTCTCTTACAGAACAGGATAGGACAAAAGGCTAAAGTGAATCCAGAACATTCTTTAGAAATACCTCTGAAATGTGAAACTGAAGATTCATTATCATTACCTTCCATAAATCCAGAAACAGCAACATGGCTGGCTGCCAAGGAAAAAATAGAATAAAAATATAACAAGTGAAAACCAGTGATGGTAACTTTTTGTCTGTGGATCCACTGATGGATATGAAGGCAGAGCCAGAAGAATTCTTTGAGTCTAATGAAGGTGATGAATGTTCATATTAAAGGAACTCAGCACTGATTGAAAAAGGCTCAACAACTGTAGCATATTCGGAAAAAGTGTTTTGAATGTTGAAGCTTATTTCTGTACAGTAAAAATAGACCTCAAAATAATACTTGAACTTGCCAAGAATGAATCCAGAACATTATTTAGAATTTCCCTTGAAAAGTGAAACTGAAGATACATTATTACACCCTTCCATAAATCAAGAAAACAGCAACATGGCTGCCTTTAGTGAAACCAGTAATGGTGACTTTTTCTCTCTGGATCCATTGATGGACATCAAAATAGAGCCAGAGGTATTCTGTGAGTCTAATGAAGATAATGAATATTCATATGAAATGAATTCAGCAGTGAATGAAAAAGATCCACTAACTTACAAAAAGGAAGTAAAACAAGAAAGAAGGAATGGTCGCAATGGAGAGAAGCCTTTCAGATCCACTGACTGTGAGAAAGCATTTTACAAGAAAAGTAATCTTACAAGTCATATCACAAATCCTACCAGAGAGAGAACATTCACGTGCAAGGAATGTGGGAAAGCATTTCCCCAGAAACAACGTCTTGCAGCTCATATGAGACTTCATACAGGAGAGAAGCCATTCATGTGCAAGGAATGTGGGAAAGCATTTTCTCAGAAACATAATCTTACAGTTCACATGAGACATCATACAGGAGAAAAGCCATTTATGTGCAAGGAATGTGGGAAAGAATTTTCCCAGAAATCAAATCTTACAGTTCATTTGAGACTTCATACAGGAGAGAAGCCATTCATGTGCAAGGAATGTGGGAAAGCATTTTCCAGTAAATCAGATCTTACACGTCATATGAGAATGCATACTGGAGCGAAGCCATTCATGTGCAAGGAATGTAGGAAAGCATTTTCCCAGAGACATGGTCTTAAATATCATATGAGAATCCATATTGGAGAGAAGCCATTCATGTGCAAGGAGTGTGGGAAAGCATTTTACAGGAAAGACATTCTTACAGTGCATACAAGAATTCATACTTGAGAGAAGCCAATCACATGCAAGGAATGTGGGAAAGCATATTCCCAGAAACATGGTCTTACATATCATATGAGAATCCATATTGGAGAGAAGCCATTCATGTGCAAGGAATGTGGGAAAGCAATTTCCCAGAAAGCAAATCTTATAGCTCATATGAGAATCCATACTGGAGAGAAGCTATTCATGTGTAAGGAATGTGGAAAAGCATTTTCCATGAAACATATTTTTATGTAATATATATGGTGGATTCTAATGAAGACATGGACGTTTTCTTCATTTATTTATAAAAATATAGCAATGGGGTGCTCATTGAGATTAGACAGCGTCCCCCCGTGAATCCTCTCATCAACTTCTCTCACACATGCTGTTTCCCACAAAAACCAAGCACACTGGGTAACCAAGTACAGGCATTCTCCGGTGTATGAGGGGGCTTCCGTTCTGATGCCACGTCATCAGCTGAAAATCGTCGTAAACTGAAATAATCATCAAGAATCGCAAGAAAACTTTCCTTTTAATCCTTTGGGTATCTTGAAAATGACATAACCTGCATTTTTATTGAGTCTTTCATAAAAAACCCTCCAAACTTTTACCATTCCGCTGTTTTGGAGAGAGAGAGAGAGAGAGAGAGAGAGAGAGAGAGAGAGAGAGAGAGAGAGAGACTGTCAGCCTCACCACTTATCTAAGAACTACAGTGGTCCCCCATTTTTACGGAACAGGTTTCAGAACTTATTGCGGAAATGCAAAATCCTCAGAAAAGCAAAAATCCCCTCTAAAAATGCTTGACTGCCTATCTTGAAAGTTCAAATACCAAATGTATACTTAAAGTATCATCCAACATCAAATATAGTGCAAAGACGTCAGACGTCTCTTCATTTCGCATCAATCACGTTCCTGCATCACACTTATTAACATGTCAAGAATCCCATGTAAATATTCATGTGTAGAGTTTCCTGGCCTTTCCGCCAATATGTATTTTATCATTGTATGCATTGTTTCCATCTGCACGCTGCTGTGTATACCTGAGCCCAGGTAAATAAATTAGTTAATATCCAGTTCGACCTTTTTGTCCTCACAACTGGTGACCCGAGGAATGACGGTACAGTAAACACAGTGGTTTTGGCTTCGCCATTAATGGACTCACTACGGCCGCTTTACCTCCAGAGAGCCTTTAGTGGAACCACAAGGCAACAAAAGTGTAGGCCTCTGAAAGCTCCTTCCTCGGAGAACACCCACGCCACTAACAGACTAATTACGGTGTACCTCTCCAGGTACATTCTGGCGTGCTTGAATGGTTTGGCCCCGCCATTTATGATTCACATTGACTGTACTCAGAAGTTATTAACAGAACCACACGGCATATAGTTTTGACTTCTGATGAGCCCCAAACACCATTAACGGACTAAATATTCAGGAAATATTTTGTGTTTTGGTGTGAGGAAAAATGTCAGACACTGAGGTAGAAAGTCATTCGAGGACGCACAGATCCTCTGCATCCCCCTCCGCAATACGTGACGAAGGCAGCAGTAAGCTAGGCGATAAAACTCCCCGTTCGCAACAAAACACTGCATCCTGGTTTCTGCGGGCAGATGTCCATTTCCAGTGGTGAAAATTACAGATGAGGAGACCAAGCTTTGGCGGACAACTTATAACCATGACAACGCTACTGGAGGAGGTCTTCAAGAAAATCACCCCATGGTTGGACTGTAGCTGGCAAAGTCAAGTACAGAGACCTGCGAGATAAGATCATCAACACATACTCCATGCCCATAAGAGAGCATCAGGTTTATTGACCTGATGACCCAGCCCCTGGGGAATGCATCACCCAGGGCGCCTCATCATCTAAAATCTTGAGGTCTCCTGATGCTGCACTTAATAATTCTTTGACGCGGACGGTCGGAGGAGGGAAATTGGCTTGTTGCGAGAAATATTGGTGCATTCTAACCTTCCGCATGAGGTGAGGGGGGGCAAATCACGGATGCTTGAAGACGCCCTTGCAATGGACAAATTGGTGAACGTCGTACACAAACTCCATGAGGCCACCAAGGCCTCCAAACATGCTGCAACACCCGCAGCCTGTAACCTGGTAACAGAAGAAGCTGAGGCAGAGGACATAAACGCGGTGTACAGGAAGAAGGCGCCGCCACAGCAGCAGAGGACTTGGACAAATCCAGCCTAGTGTTACTTCCATTGGAGGTTCAGAAGCGCCGCCAGAAATTGCAGAGCCCCTGTTCTTTCACAAAAAATGAGAAAGGCAGCCACAAATAGCAGCAATGACCGCAAACCTCAAGAGTTAGCCAGTGGATTCTTCATCCACGTCCCTTAGAACGACGGATGCTGGTAGACACCAGGGCTATGCCATCAGTGTTTCCGTTGTTGAAGGAGGACCATGACCGCACATCCAGCGCCGCAATCGCACTGCTAGGGAACTTTGACCCTCAGAATATGCATTCTGGGCCGTAAATATGATTGGCCCTTTGTCATCGCAGACATCAAGTTTCCTCTCCTGGGTGCCGATTTCCTTGCACACCACGGACTTCTGGTAGACGTCAGCCAAAAATGCCTGCTGGATACCGGAACCTGCAGCTCCCGATTGCTCTCCACCGGGCTGGGGATGCCCGCCGTCTGCTCCATCTCTTTGAACAAATACAGCGCCCTCCTCCACGAGTTCCCAGATGTCTTCAAGCCAGAGCTGCGTCAGTTGCTTGGAGCCCAGGCCAAGCACGGCATCCATCACCATATCACCACGATGGGCCTGCCAACACACCCCAAATTCTGCCTCTTGCCACCCAAAAAACTCCAAGATGCTAAACGAGTCTTCGTCGAGATGGAACAGATGGGCATCTGCAGGAAGGCATCGAGCGTGGGGTTCCCCCCTCCACATGGTAAGGAAGCCAGACGGCTCCTGGAGGCCCTGTGGGGACTATCGTCAGCTGAACCTAATAATGACACTGGGCCACTGTTCCTTGCTGAACATGCAGGACCTAACAGGCGCCCTGCACAGGGCCAAAGTATTTATAAAAATGGATTTGCTCAAGTCCTATTTTCAGGTACCAGTGCACCCTGATGACGTTCCGAAGACAGCCATCATCATGCCGTTCGGAACATATACCTTCTACTCCACCTTCGGCATCAGGAACACCGGGGCCACATTCCAACGCCTTATGGACACCATCTTGGGGTACCTACCTTTCTGCAATTACTACGTAGACGACATCCTGATCTGCTGCAGGTCCCCGGAGAAACACCTGCGCCACGTCCGGGCTATGCTGAAGCGGCCGCAGGAGAACAGTTTGGTTGTCAGGTACGACGAGCATACCTTTGGAACGGAAGAGGTAGACTTCCTCGGCCACAAGATCTCTCCAGCAGGTGTCCGCCCCATGGCCTCCAAAGTGGATGCAGTGAAGAAGTTTCCAACACCAAAATCCATCAAGTCCCTGCAGGAGTTCCTTACCAAAATGGTCAACAACTACCGCGATATGGCTTTATACTGGACATCACCTTGCATCATGTAATCCCCTAACCGGAGTACTGAAAGGGAAGCCGAAAGCTCTGACTTGGGCAGCTCCTGCAGCAGCAGGTGTTTGAACAGACGAAGGCAGACTGTCGCCAAAGCCACCACCTTAACATATCACGACCCCACCGCCCCTGAGACTTACTGATTCACGTTAGAACATTGCAACGGAGCAGTGCTAGAAGTAGCAGATAGTAGGCAGTTCCCCCCTGCCCTCTGGCCTTCTTCAACCACACGTTAAAGCAAAGCAGAAAAAGGACCTGCTGCAGTGCATTCGACAGGGAGCTGCTGGCAGGGTGAAAGCTGAAAACTGTGGCATTTCAAGTACCTCTTGGACGGCAGCCCTTTCACCATCCTGACAGACCACAAGCCATTGGTGCATGCATTCACGAGGGCGGGAGATGCATGGTCGGCAAGACAGCAGTGGCACCTGGCCGCTATCTCCGAGTTCGGCTGCACCATTAGCTACGTCCCCGACAAGAAGAACCCGGTGGCCGACGCCCTATCAAGAGTCGAGATAAATTCAGTCCACCTGGGCATAGACTACGAGGACCTGGCAAAGGAACAAGCTGCGGACCTGGAAACAGCAGCCTACCGCACAGCACTCAACGCACTGAGGCGGGAAGATGTGCCAATACATGGGTCCAGTTCAACACTTCTCTGTGAAGGCAGCACTGGTCGCCTGCGCCCCCTGATACCCTCATCGAGGAGAAAGCAGACGTTCGACATCATCCACGGGCTGTCCCATCTATCAGGACGAACAACAGCGTGCCTGATGACAAAAAAGTTCGTGTGGCACGGGATCAGGAAGGATGTTCGGGAGTGGGCGAAGAACTGCATACCGTCCCAGACGAGTAAAATCACCTGGCACACGGAATCAGGCATCGGAGATTTCCCTCAACCACGTCAGCGTTTCTGGCACATCCATGTAGACGTCTTAGGGCCTCTGTCGCAATCAGGGGCCACCAGATACCTCCTGATGGTCATAGACCATTCCACAAAATGGCAGGAAGCAACCCCAATGGTGAAAGCATCAACGAGCGCCTGCGCAGAGGCCCTCCTGTCAAGTTAGATAAGCCGTTTTGGTGTGCCCGACAGCATAACTACAGACAGAGGCCCAGCATTCTTTTTGGAGCTCTGGGTCTCCCTGGCACGCCTGATGGGGACAACTCTCCACAGTACGACGGCATATAACCCTGCGGCCAACGGCATGGTGGAAAGGACCCACTGTTCGTTGAAGGCAGCTCTGGTGGCACGTTGCTCCGACGACAATTGGAAAATGCAGCTATCCTGGATCCTGCTGGGCCTCCGCACCGCACCAAGGGAAAACGGCAATGACTCTCCCGCAGAGAAAGTCTACGGTGAAACACTGGCTGTACCTGGAGAGTTCTTCCCCACGGAGCCGGACGTCGCAGATACACCCCTTCCAAGGCCGAGGGAAATAGCAAAGAAGTTCGCGCTCTGCCGAAAGACTTTCACGGACAGGACCACGATCTACAGCCCAGGAGGCCTGGATTCCTGCACGCACGTCTTTATCAGGATTGCCGCCTACCACCCACCCTTGACCAGACCATACAGAGGCCCATACCTTGTCGTCAGTAGGGCATCAGGGCCTACCTCGTCAACATCCACAGGTGGGAAGACTGGGTTTCTGTCGACAAGCTAAAGCCAGCCTTCCTGATGGACAGTGGAACTCGGGAGGAAACCGTCAGGCATCCCAGAATTCCTCCACAAAACAAGGTCTTGGATGAACCCATCAGCATCCCGAAATGTGGTCGAGGACGTCCCAACGGCTGCACTAAGGAAGACATCCGCTCAACAAAACCACTGGGCGATTCAGCAGTCGAAGCCACCCCATGTCCGCAGGTATCAAGAACTCGGGGCCGGCTCCTGCTCCCAAAGAGGTTCCATGATTGATTTCAAGATATCTTCCAATCATTATTTCATAATAATTGTCTTGGGTGGGGGGGGAGTACTTATAAAGACGTCAGACGTCTCTTCATTTTGCATTAATCACGTTCATGCATCACACTTATTAACATGTCAAGAATCTCATGTAAATATTCGTGTGTAGAGTTTCCTGGCCTTTCCGCTGATATATATTTTATCATTGTATGTATATTATGTGGCTTAAAATTGCCATTTGTTTGATGGTCCACAAACACAAATTGCTCAGAAGTGCGGATCACAGCAATCGGAGGTTGGGCACTACGTTTCCGTCCGCACTCTGCTATGTAAACCTGAGCCCAGGTAAATAAATCAGTTAATACCCAGTTGGACCTTTTTGTCCTCACAGTAGCTTAAATTATTATCTTATTACTATTGTATTAATCTTTGAAATTGTATTTTGTTCCGACACGATATACAAACCGTCGGTCCTTTACATTAGGAATTACTTTCAGGCGTAGGCTGGAAATGGCCGTTAAACTCTTGAGCAAGGTGGTTAGGCAGTAACTACCGCCGGGCAGGCGGGTAAACATCCCAGTTTGCTTTCGGCTGTCATGCGTTGCTGACGTGTTTTTGGTTCTCTCTGCCTGACTGTTGTTAAGCTCTTATTATCCAGGTGGGATCTTTCTGTATTTTTATTTATATATACTGTACGTGTGTTTGATATTTATTAATACGAACCCACGATTTGTGATAACCTTCATAAGCCGTCGTTCCCTGGGCTGTGTCTTGGGTTTGACGGCCAAGGGCGTAATTGGAGAAGTGTAACCGAGTGGTAATGCTTCTCTTCCAGCAGCCCTTTATGTAAATACTGAAGGCGCCCCTGTACATTCGGAGATATAGTTTTGGACGTAATATCTTTGCTCCCCTACATTCGTCGGGACTTAAGAGTTCGTTCCCTTCTTGGACTTCCGCCCTCCGTGTATAAGGGGTATCACTACTTCCTTCCTACTTATGCTGAGTGTTGCTCGCTGCCTGCACTTGGAGAACTATGGGCTGGATGGGAGGTTGCGGGCGTCGCCGGTAAGTTCCGCTTCCACGGCGCCCTTGGTGGCCTCCCCTCCATCCTTTTTCTCTTCCCATAGGTTCTTCCTTCTCCTCTTTAGTAGGTCTCTCTCCTTTGCCCTCTCGGGTGAAGACCAGGTGCGGGGAGCAATCGGGCGACCTCTTCTAGAGTACCTCCTCCTGCTGTGTAGGGCAGTTCCCCTTGTAGCGAGAGGAGTCTCCCTCTACTAATCATCTTTGCTTTTTCTTTCAGGTTGACAGTGAGCATCACAGACACAGCAGTAGTTGGCTAGATTTATCAAAGGATATCTCGCATGAAGTAGTCCTGACGTTCATTTAGTGTTTCTTCGGGATAGACCACATTACCTGGTTAGATGGCATATTTCACGTCGGGATCGTTCTGACTGTTCCCGCCAATGTGGATTGATCGCTGTCATTGCTGGTCTTCATGTATGCTGTTGCACTGCCTCTGGCATATCTGTGGTCCATCTGCTCCTGCTGTTCCCTGTGTTATGCTCTTGTCAACTCGACGACAGTCTCTGGGCTGCTCTTCCTGGTCTCCTGCTGCAGCCACCCTGATCGTTCCTGTCGCTGCTGGTGACTTTCATGTGACATTTCTGTCCGTTGCAGTAGCTCCTGCCTTCCGAACCGCTAACGTAACTCCTGCATTGGGTGTCCTGATCGTGCCCGCTACTTCTCCTAGTGGTCGTGCCGGGGCGCTTCCGTTGTATTCTGCCAGCTGGCCTGGAAGTTATGATGTCTGCCATCTTGTAGATGTCGGCGTGAAGGGGAAGGAAGTTGCCTTGTGGAAGTGACGTTCCCGGCCTCTGAACCTCTGCTGTAGCTCCTGCATCGGCTGTCTTGATCATGCCTGCCGCTTCTCCTGGCGGTTGTGCCTGTGGCTGCTTCCGTTGTGTTCCTGCCAGCTGCCCCAGAGGTTACGATGTCCGCCATCCTGCAGAAGATGTCGGCGTGAAGATGAAGGAAGTCGCCCTGTTGAAGTGATGTCCCTGGCCGTTGCAGTAGCTCCTGCCTTCCGAACCACTGCCGTAGCTCCTGCATCGGCTGTCCTGATCATGCCTGCTGCTTCTCCTGGTGGGGGTGTCCTGGGCCGCGTCCGTTGTGTTCCTGCCTGACTGCCGTGGAGGTTACGATGTTTCGTGTCCACCATCCTGTAGAAGATGTCGGAGTGGAGGTGAAGGAAGCCGCCCTGTGGAAGTAGCTGCCATCTTCTTCATCTTATCTTCGATTTCGTCTTCTGCTGCGTCTTCCCTTCCTTTCCTGAGGTCCAAGGGGGTCCCGAGAATCGGACAGACCTCTGTCGGCCGAAGGAGAGGAAGGCTGCTTCTTCCCCTTGATGCCCTTGGATGTCTATGGACTGCCTCCTTCCGAAGAGGCAGTGGGTCTCTCGTTGGCTCTTCCTGACCTTCGGGTTAGGAAACCGATTCACATAGCCCTGGGTTTTGTGTTTCGGAAGCCGCGGGCGCGCAGACCTTGGTTTGCAATCCCGTTCCCAGTCCTAGAGGTTCCGCATCTAAGACGGGGGCTGCTTTGGGTGCTCATTCGCAAGCTGCTCCAAGTGCTCGAGATTCTATGGAATATCGAGTATCCCGATCTGGTCTGGAGAGATTTTCCTCGGCCCAGTTCGGGAGCAGTGCGAGAGAAAGGGCCGAGCCACCCAGGTGTCTCAGCTCTTCCTGCCAGCACTGCAAGTGCTCCCTGAGTGCTTGCCAGTGCTCGGTCGGGTTCCCAGCCTGGTGTCTTGATCCTGTTGGTTCGAACATCAGAAGAAGCAGGGAAGAGATTCCCTTCAAAAGTCCCGCGGGACTTCTAAGGGACTGGCTCTCTTCCGGGAGACAAGTTTCTCTTGTTGACTCTTCCTGCCCTCAGGCGGGAACCGATTCGCATTCTCCTGTGGGATCTTGTATTTCGGGGGCCGCGAGAGCACGGCCTCTTGAGGCCATGCCATCGTTGCCAGTCTTGGAAGTCTGCGTCTAAGACTGGTTCTGTGCTTGGCTCTTTCGACCTCTTGGGAAACTGAAAGCAGCCTCTCCCGATTTTTGGGAGTCTCATGGGTAGCTCGAATTCTATGAATCACGAGCGCTCTCCTGATGAGAGGCACAGGGCGAGAAAGTGCCGAGACACCCAGGTGTCTGGTTGCCAGGGCACCCGGGTGTCTGGGTGCCGAGACACACGTGTCTGGTTGCCAGGGCACCTGGGTGTCTGGTTGCCGGGGCACCCAGGTGTCTGGGTGCCGAGACACCCAGGTGTCTGAGTGCCGAGACGCCCGGGTGTCTGGCTGGCCAGGTGTTTTGCCAGCTGCTTGGTTGCTCGGCGGGCTTCATTCTTGTGTCTTGAACTTTAGGGTTCGAGCATGCAAGATAACAGACACAGAATTCCCCTTTGAACCTTCTTCTTGAGGGGCCTCGGCCTCGAAGGAGTTTAGAGTTCGGGAAACTAGCAATTGTTCACGGCAGACGAGTTCCAGCCTGCCCAGTTCCGATTGTGTTCGCGTGATCAGCTTGGCTTGGCTCGGCCCCTGGTCGCGCTTACGAGACTGGTTCAGCTCGACTCGGCTTGCTAGACTGGCTCGGCTCGGCTCGGCTCGCCCCGCCTGCCTCCCAGTCCACCGCATACCAACCAGCTGGATCCCGTTTGTGTGATCAGCTCGGTTCGGTGCGCCTCGGCTCGGCCCTACTTGATTTTTTCGCGATTCGGATTCTCGGCTATGTTCGAGTGAACTTTTTACTCTTCCCAGGAAAGCGCTTTGCCACAGCAGAAGTGCTCTTCTTCACCCGTGTGGCAGTAATCTCCTTCGGTTGATTATCGCTCATGGTCCGCCTCTCCTGCTTATCTTACTGGCAGGACAGGTAGGGATACTCTTTCTCCTCACCTGTTCTCTTCTCCTCTCAGTTGTTCCGAGAGGTGCGAGACGGACAGAGAGAGCTCCGACGAACTTCGGAGTTCGGCTGCCTGGCGTGCTTTGGGTGTTGGTCCCCTGATTCTCTCGTAGTATAACCAGGTAGCCGAGGAGGGTTTCATGGGATCTGTCAAGGTCTCCCTCCAAAGGGAAAGGTACAGGAGTTTCACGCTTCACAAACAGCGAGGGTTTTCCTTTTCAAGTTACGATCGCCCCATGTTTTTTGGAGAACGCACCGACGAATCGGTGCGAGGGTCCCCGGGACAGGACCGCGGCTCCCCCAATGAATAACCTTCATCGCTCGCAACCCTTGCAGTTCCTGAGGGGCCGAGAGTGTCGGGGACTGCCGCGGTCCTGGTTTCCAAGAGTGTTCTCGACCTGATGAATTCTTTTCTTCGAAGGAGTTAATTTAGGTTGAGACACCAAGCTTCCAACCCTGCCTCGACAGAGTATGAATTCTTCTTGCCTCAAAGGGTCTTGCCGACTGCAGTTTTTTGGGCAATTCTGGTGCTAAGAAGAAGGGCTTTGTCCCAATTTGGATCTCCTGTTTCGTACGTCTGGAGTTGGCTCGACCCTTAGGAACGAACCTTTCTGCCTTTCTCTTTCAGAGATTTGCCAGATACCTCGGTAATTAAGGTTCGTACCAGGGCACTGCCTTGTCTTTTGGACAATGGCCAAGAACTTTGGGTCTTAGTCATCTCAACTCGACCTTGAGTACAAGCCAGCCCCCCTCAACTCCTTAGCTAAGAAGTCCCAGGCTTCAGAAGAAGATTGCAATCTGCTGATGCCTGGAGGAAATGATACTGTATCTCTTTCCACTCTCTTTCCCAAAAGGGACATTGCTGAGACCTGGAAATGGATTCCTTCAGAAAAGTATCCATTTTCCTTATGGTCTCAACAATTTTTTCCATGAACTTCCATCCCGCATTCCTCTTTCGTGCTCCGATTCTTCAGGGAAAATGCCAGCCTGGCTAGAGCTAATTCTTTCGGTACCCTGTCATCTTCCCTTCGGGAAGCTTTCCCATGGTAGAGAATGGAAGTCTGCTTCTATTCCTCCGTCCTTCTTTCCTCTTGAAGTATGAGGAAAGGAGTTAGGCTAATGCTTGATTGAAGGAACCTTGAATATGCTTGCATATTCCCCTCACATCTTGTGTCTACTTACGGATTCACCGATTGAGGAATAGGCGCACACTGGTAAGACTTTGTCTTGAAGGTGTGTGACTGAGACAATTAGTACCTTCTCATCACCATCCTTGGCTCAGGGCAGCCTTTTGGCTGTCCGAGAATTCAGGATGAGTTTTGCGGCACTCACTGGTTTTTGAACAACAAAACCACAGTAGTGGCATTTGTCGACAAACAAGAGGAATCATTTTTTCCTCCTGTTTTCATGTCGACATTTGCAGGTACTCAAGTGTTGTTCTATTGCACACTCGACAGCTCAGTTAACCAGATGCATTCCTGGTGGGGATGTATTGGTAGTCAAGCCTGGCCTCGGGTTTGAGTGATCGGGACGGAACATGCTGCTCACTCTCGAAGATTCATGCAGAGACTGCCCGACTGAGAAATCCCTACCGTCCTTCTGTTGCCTCCCTGCACAACAAGTCGGTAGTTTTTTTCTCTCTCCTTCATACCAGACCAGGGCCCGCTTCGGTGAGGCATGCTGTCTTTTTGGGGAAAACTCGATATCTACATTTTTCCCCTCCGTATTTGTCCATTTCGCTAGGGGTTCACAAGCATTGCTCACCCCGAGTTACAGACAAATACTTGAAGACTTCGCCTTCATCCGACCTGATTGCCGAGGCATCGAGAAGAATTCCGCTTGACCCAACCTCCTGTAGCAGCTACCCAAAAAGCGGTTCTTGAGGCAGTACATCCCTGTGTGTTCAGGACTGGGAGACCTTCCAGCTTTCCTTGCGCTTTCACACCGAGCAGCAACGGATCCAGCTGGATATCTCTCGAAGTCCTCTGCAACACTGTCCCAGAAACTGGATCCGTCTTCGCTGATGGTGTCGTTGATGGAACTTCTTCTCGGATCAGTCACTTGTCACGTCTGGACTTCCTCGTCTTTTCCACCAAGGGTTGCTTCTCTCCCTTTCATTTGTGAAGAACGTAGGCCCTTGCGACCTAGTCTTCTATCTGAAGTAGCCTTCGTCTCCTCAGTCGAGAGTTAGCTACGGACAAGAAGCTTCTTCAGTCGTGCTGTCCCAGGGAACTGTTCCCTGGGTGGCATGTGACTCATTTAGGGTTCCGGCGCGTGCTCTGCACTTACAAGAGTCATCAGATAGAGATATGCCCTCTTAGGACCATCTCTCATCTTACTCCGGCCTTGGTGTAGAAGATGGAAGAACAGGGATGGGGATCATACCTCGACTCCTTCTCGGATGTCGTAGGTGGACTCTGAATCCATTGGCATTTACCGTCGGGTTCGAGTCATTCTTGTTCCCCCCCCCCCCCCTTGTACTTTGTGTCGATGATCCAGATCATTCGTTATTTTGTCCTATTTGGGAGCTGTGGTATTTTCCGAAAGGCTCGACATTCCTAACCTGGATGTCGTCAACGTTTTCGCTAGTACTGTCTCTCCCAAGGAAGAAGTGTCTAAGGACACATCTTCCTCCTGACTTCGTGAAGTGATCAAGGAGGTACTCAGCAGCTGACGACGATGATACCGATACCTTCCACCTGAGAGCTCACAAAGTCGATGGCATGGTCCATCCCTCGCATTCCGGAAGTTTCTGTCGGTCTGGAAGCAAGACGTGGTCTCTTAGACCACACTCTTATCTTCTTCCTTTGGTCTTGCCCATAAGCCCTTGGAACCTTTTTTCCTTGGCTCTGTGGTGGCTGCTCAACAAGTTGTGTTGTCTTACCCGGCTCCTTCAAGAGGACAAATAGCATCTCGCCTAAGGTGTTGGTTCTGGAAGTGAGAAGGATTCTGAGAGTGACTGGCCTCTCTTCCTCCTCCTTCCCCATCCTCCAACTTCTCCTCCTTAGGGATGAGAATAGGACTCGAACCAATAGCTGCTGGAACTGGCACTGATGCAGTAAGACTACATGTTGAGCACCCGTTCTATTTTTCTTATAGAATCATAGAAGCAATTCCACTCCTTCCTCTAGCAAGGGGAGGAAGGAGAGACTGGCAACAAGGGAACCCTATCTCGGCTTTTCCTTACTGCCTCCGACTCTAGATTATTCCAACCTATTTCATATGACTTACGTTTCCTCACTCATGCGAAAAGGTCCAGTATCTGACATTTGATCTTGCAGTTCCTACACTCCGATCAATATGTCAGAGGCAGGGTACTCCTCCTCGCTCTTTCGACCAGGAGGAGTAACCCAGGTGTGCAGAACTCCAGTCAGTTCAGGAGACTCACTCAGATTCCTCCCTCCAACCAGTGAGTCTTCCTAGTGTAAAGGACTGACGGTTTGTATATCATGTCGGAACATATCACAATTTTTGAAAGTAAATTGTATTTTTCCTAACTATGCAAACCTGAGGTCCTTTACATTACATACTATGCCCACCCCATGCCACCCCTCAATCTGAACCTGGACCGCAACCTGGAATGTTTACATTCCGGGTATTCCCTGGAGGTAGTTACTGCCTAACCACCTTGCTCAAGAGTTTAACAGCCATTTCCAGCCTACGCCTGAAAGTAATTCCTAATGTTAAGGACCTCAGGTTTGTATAGTTAGGAAAAATACAATTTACTTTCAAAAATTGTGATAATATCATTTCAAATTTATCTTGAACATTAGCACCCTTTTCCAGCCAAAATGAGAGAGAGAGAGAGAGAGAGAGAGAGAGAGAGAGAGAGAGAGAGAGAGAGAGAGAGAGAGAGAGTTACCACTAGGACTTATACGTTCACCCATTATTGTGCTGGCACGGGCAAAAGAGAGAGAGAGAGAGAGGTTTATCTCTTTAATCTCTTGAGGAATGTTAATCCAGTTCTCTTAACTGCAACTGACAACAAAAGAAAATTATGTTATTTCTTTATCTTCCAAAGATGTACTACTGTACTACCTTTACTATGCATTTTTAAAACAGCATAAACATACGCACAAACAGTGTGCATATGTAGAGACTCAAATTAGCAGTATCTTTTCATGAGAGAGAGAGAGAAGGGCTGAACTAGCTATTTATCCATTTCTTACATTCTACCCTTTGGCAAGAGAGAGAAATGAAGGAAGAAATTGATCTACCCTTGGTCAGAAATGTCAAGTAATTTGACATATTTGACAGTTCCACCCTCCCCCACGGCTTCAAAGCTCAGAACAAAAGACTGGGGTGACGTTTGTGTAAAGTTTGAAATAATTTACTATAAAAATGCATAAATGTTGTAGTTACAGTATATTGTTATTGTTTAATCTTATTAATTTGAAAATTAGTACTTATTATTAGGTAAATCATTTATTTATCATACAAATGTGGTTAGTCCTCACCATCTCCCACAAATTTATTAAAAAACTCTCTCTCTCTCTCTCTCAGAGAGAGAGAGAGAGAGAAATACTACTCACTCTCCTTTTAGTGTATGCAAAGCCCTTGAGGTACAAGCTTTATGGTTGGTTAAAATCCCCTCCAGCCAATAGTGTTTTGTCATGGAGAGAGGGGGTTGCAATGAGCTCTGTTATTGGCTACTTCTAATCCCTCAAGCCAATATCGTGCCACCATGAAACCTAAGTCAAAACAATAAAAAAATTGTAACTCAAGTGATGATGGAATTTTAGTATATTTTTATGTTTTTATACAGTAATCCATATTTCATTAAAGGATATATGTAGTACAAAGAGAGAGAGAGAGAGATATGGGCGGTTGGCCTTACGTAAATCTCAAAAGAGTGAAATTATTCTTGAATTATTCAGGGAGAGAGAGGCTGAATGAAGTGTTGACATCAGTAAGCAGTTTTGTGATTTCACAAGATTTTAATTTAAAATTTTATTGATACTTTGCTGTGTTTACCTTAATTTTGACATTTTAAAGTTAGTAAATACTTTTTTCTCATAAAAATGTATTTAGCCATGAAAATAAAATAAAAATCAGTAATTAATGAATATTGCTCTATGAAAAGTCAAGAAATGTGAATGTTCTTCCGTTATTATGCATTGGAAAAAATCATTAAATATTACAATCAAGAATCATAAGAAAACCTTACTTTTAATCCTTTGGGTGTCTTGAAAACAACGAATCCTGCATTTTATTATTGAGCTTTTCATAAAAAACCCTCCAAATTTTGACCATTCTGCTGGTTTGGATGCATATTTCTTCCTTTGTTCCGACACAATATACAAACCCTCAGTCCATTACATTAGGGATTACTTTCAGGCGTAGGCTGGAAATGGCCGTTGAACTTCGAACAAGGTGGTTAGGCAGTTAACTACTGTCCGGGAGGCGGGAGTACCGCCTGCCCGGATGTAAACATTCCAATTTGCTTTCGGCCGTCGTAGCGCACGGACGTTGTTCTTCGTCGCTCTCTGCCTGACTGCTCTTCTTTTTCATCATTTTGGTGGGAAAACTTTTTGGTTTTGATCATGGATAAACTAACCAAACCTTCCTATCCCCACCGTGTATGTCCCGGGGTGGGAGGGAAAAAGTGTAACTCTTTTCGATCTAGCGTCGATGTGGACCCACACGCCGAGCAATGGAGGAAGTTCGAGGAGGGGAGACATTACCGTCGTAAGCCTACCAAGGAGTCGTCCAAGGGAAATACACCCCCGACGACTCCAGTGGCGGCGAACGTGTCGGGTTCGTTTCTCCCTCTCGGCGAACTTCCCCTTCTTGCTCCCTCTCCCTCGGGGGAGGACTCACCCTCCCCTTCCTCTTTCGTTTCATCGTTTGTGGAAGGGCGCGGGGGAGAGTTGGACCGTGACATCCTCTTGGAGGTCTCTTCCAGTTCTGGAGGGTAGTTTTTTCCTCCAGAGTAAGTGGAGGCTTCCTGCTCTAACCCGACTTTTGCTTCAGGTTTCAGGCTGGATAGCCAGGCTACTGACTTGACTTCAACCTGGCTACACCTGGGCCTACCTGGCACGTCACTGGAGGGACTGGCACCTCATCTCTCCACCACTCCAGTGACCACTCACTCGGCAACGACAGTTACTACAACAGCCGTCACCATGTCCAGGTTTGCACAGCTGCCGGTGTCGGTAGCCTCGCATCTAGATACGCAGGTCTTGGCTTCCACTGCCGTACAACATGCAGTACCGCTGCCGCCTGGCTTTCTGGCCCTGTTCACACGAGCAGGCCCCACCTACATGGTGACGTCATCCTTCCCGTACGTGACTGTCACTGCCCCCGTTGCTGACCCTGGCTCGTCCACAACCACAGTTCCAAGATTCACGTTCCAGCCCGGCCCTTCGTCTGTTCCTCTCCCCATTCCATCGACTCTGGCGCGGCCTGACATGACTACCCACCCAGGTAACTGCTGGCCCGAGCTCCGCGGTCTCTTCCCGGGATGTGCCTTCTGCTGCAGCCCCTCCTGCAATTTCTGAGTCTTCAACTGCACCCGCCTGGTTTGGGGACTTAACAGCGATCTTGAGGCAGATGATGAAGAAGAAGAAGAGGTCTAGGAAGGTGTCGTCATCTTCGTCTTCATCATCGTCATCATCTTCGTCTGCTGCCTCTTCTGCTTCTCCTTCCGAGGCTTCGCAGCTGAAGAAGAAGAAGAAAAAGCCTGCCCCCAAGAAACCTTGCACCTGAGGCTTTTAAGGGTCTGCCTCCTTCCACAGGGAAAGCAGTGGGATCTCTTGTCGGCTCTTCCCGATCCTCGGATCAGGGAACCGTTGCTCTGGCCTCCGGGTCAGTCGCATCGGGAGCCAAGGGCATGCAGACCAAGGTCTGCAACCCCCCACTGTGCCTAAGAAACCTCCTGCTTTGAAGGCCAGCGAGTCCGCGTTGGACACTCGTTCGCGAGTTGCTCCGAGTACCCAGGTCCCCAAGGAGACCCGGGTACCCCAGTCTGATACGGGAGAAACTCCTCGCTGTAGGACCAGGGCATGGGGCGAGAGAAAGAGCCCGGGCATGCAGGTGCCCCGGCTCTTCCTGCTGGCACTCCTGTGAGTGCCAAGTCAGGTTCTCGGGATAGCGCTTCGGGCCGAACGCCAGGAGAGGTGGAGAAGAGGTCCCTTGCTCAGTCTTCTCGAGAGGCTACGGCCTCGAAGAAGACTGGGGCACGTCCAGAGGACAGCGCAAGCTCACTCCAGCCAGCCGCTCGTTCAACTCCTCCCAGTCCCCGGCCACATCCGCGCGGCCAGCCTGGCTCGGGGGAGGCGAGCGCGCGGCTCGGCTCTTGCGAGCCGCTCCGTTCTCCTCGGGAGATTGCTTCCCCAAGGCGAAAGCAGTCTCCTCGACCCGGGTTGCCGTCACCACCGCGGGTTGGTGATTGCTCCCGGCCCGCTGCCTCTGTTGGTTCTGCCAGCAAAGCCAGAGGGAGCACCCGATCCTCCTCGCCTGTCCCCTCCGCCCCTTCGGCTTCTTCCAGGGGCGTGAGTCGGACAGGAAGAACTCCGGCGAGTTGTCTCCCCAGAGTTCTACCTTGTGGGCGTACGAACCTGGCTCAGTCCTTGGCTTGACCAGGTCTTGCGCCCGCGTGGCCCAGGAAGGATCACGGGGGTCTGCTGAGGTTCTCCCTCCTGCAGGGAGAGTAGATCGGGAGGAACGCACTTTGGAAGGACTCGAGGGTCCTCTGCCCCAGGATGCGGACACTCCTGAAATACAGAGGACTTTTGCAGAGGTTATCGCGCTGATTCGTCGGCACAATGACCTCGGGAAAGGGACCACAGCTTCTTCTGTGGATCGTCCATCGCGCCTTGAATCCATCTGGGGACCTTAGAAGGAACCCAAGGCTTTGGTGGGGCTACCGTGGTCCACGCTTGCTGAGGGGGTCCTCGATCAAGTGAACAGTCTTATGTCTGGGCAAGACAGCTCACTTCATTCGAGCCGCTCGGACAAGCTTCTTCCTCCTCCTCTGCCTCGCCAGAAGCGCTTCTATACTCCAGCTGGAGGGGCGTTGCTGACTAAGCAGGTTGACCCGGACCTGATTCGTCTGGATCCGGGTCTGACATTGCAACAACTTACTGGCAGAGAGTATCTCCTCTCCCAGCAAGAAGCTGCAACCCTGGAAGCCACCGCCATGGCGGCCTTCCAAGCAGTCTCCTGGCTCGATCTGTGGTCCTTCACAGTATCGAGGGTAGCTTCTTCCTCGGCGTTGTATTGTACCTGGGAGGACTCCGCCTTTGGGAGACTGTGCCAGTCCAGGGGTAGGGCTATTTCCTACCTCGCCCACCGGACTGCGAACCTGTGGGCAAACCTGGTTCTGAAGCGAAGAGACACCGTTCTCTCTTGCTTCTCCAGGTCTGTAGGTCCCGAATCAGCAATCGCCCTCAGGAATGGACCGTTGCTGGGTTCCTCCTCTCTCTTCCCTAGAGAGCTGGTGGACGCCGTGGTAGACAAACGCCGGGCTGATGACAGCGACCGGCTTGTCCACCAAACAGTGGCCAAGACCTCCGGGTCTTCTCATCCCACTGCGGCCAGGTCTTCGGGCCAGGCTGGCACTTCCTCAGCCCCTAAGAAGTCCCAGTCTTCGAAGGGGACCCGAGGAAACACCCAGCCTTCTTCTTCCTCGAGAAGAGGGGGTCCTTCCCACCCTTTTCAGCCCACTTTCCAAGCCGGTAAAGGGGGCAAAGGGAAGAAGAAGAAGGGGAAACGCTAGGGGCGGCGTTCCCCCCCAAAAGCTGCCAAAGGTGGGGGGGTGCCTGTCGAGCCATTGGGCAACATGGCGGCGAAATGGAGCCGAGACCTGGATAGTGGACGTCCTTCGGGAGGGATATCTACTACCCATCAAGTCTCGGCCTCCCCTCACCTACACTCCGGTCCATCTCCAAACCTACATTCCAGGATCATCGAAGGACACCGCACTACAGCAAGAAGTGCAAGCCATGCTGAGCAAGGGTGCTGTAGAAGTCGTGTCAGACCAGTCCCCAGGCTTTACAGCCGTGTCTTTCTCATGGAGAAAGCCTCAGGGGGATGGAGACCGGACATAGACCTCTCTCCCCTGAACCGTTTCGTTCGCCAGACTCGGTTCATGATGGAAACAGCGCAATCCGTGCTGGCCTCCATCAGGGAGAATGACTTCTTACTTATGGTGGACCTGAAGGATGCGTATTTCCAAATACCCATCCATCCATCCTCTCGCAAGTACCTCCGCTTTGTCCTCGGGGAGACAATCTTCCAGTTCAGAGCACTTTGTGTCGGGCTCTCGACCGCTCCCCAGGTGTTCACGAGAGTCTTCTCTCTCGTGTCAGCTTGGGCCCACTCGCACGGGATACGTCTACTGAGGTATCTCGATGACTGGCTAGTCCTGGCGAGCTCTCGCTCGCAGTTGCTACAGGACAGGAATCAGCTCCTCGAGTTTTGCCAAGATCTAGGGATCGTGGTAAATCTCGAGAAGTCAAATCTCACACCCAAGCAGAGGATAAAGTACCTGGGCATGCTGATAGACATGGTGGCAGCGAAAGTGTTTCCCTCGGACTCTCGTATCAGCAAGTTCATGCAGGCAGCACAACTGTTCCTGTCACGACAAGAGCAGCCAGCCCGGCAATGGCAAGTCGTCATCGGTCACCTGTCGTCCTTGGAGAAGCTAGTACCTCATGGGCGTCTTCACCTGCGGTCTCTTCAGTGGAGACTAAAGGAGTATTGGTCCCAGTCCCAAGACCCCCAGTCCTTCCTCATCCCTCTTTCTGAGGAGGTGAGGGAGGACCTTCGCTGGTGGACAGACGACAGGAACCTCTTGATAGGAGTATCCCTGCATACTCCCCCTCCGGACATGCTTCTGTTTTCGGACGCATCGACCGAGGGATGGGGCGCACACCTGGAGGAGTTGCTGACCTCGGGAGTGTGGCACCGAGACGACAAGCACCTTCACATCAACATCCTAGAACTCAAGGCAGCCTTTCTGGCCCTCCAAGAGTTCCGGGATCGAGTGATGGGACACTCCGTGGTACTGATGAGCGACAATACCACGGTAGTGGCATACGTCAACAAGCAGGGGGGCCTGGTGTCCCGCCAGCTTCATCAGTTGACGATGCAGGTGCACGAGTGGGCCACGACCCACTCGGTAGAGCTGTCAGCCAGGTACATTCCAGGCAAGAGGAATGTCGTGGCAGACAAGCTCAGCCGCCAGAACCAGGTGGTAGGGACCGAATGGTCCCTCCACCAGGAGATAGCGGAAAGGCTGTTCGATCTGTGGGGGCATCCAGTCATCGATCTGTTCGCCACCCGGCACAACAGAAAGCTCCAGGTCTTCTGTTCTGTCGTGCCGGACCCATGGGCTGCTGCGGAGGACGCGTTCCAGCATCCGTGGAACAACCTCGACGTGTACGCCTTCCTGCCATTCTGTCTGATTCGCCGAGTGATGATCACCCCGAATCTCAGAATGATTCTGGTGGCACCCAAATGGCCCCAGGCCGTTTGGTATCCGGACCTGCTAGCTCTTCTCTCCGAGGCGCCGAGAGAGATTCCCCCCTGGCCCAACCTGCTGCGTCAACCCCACGTAGAGCAGTTCCACCTGGCAGTGCATTCCCTGTGTCTTCACAGCTGGAGGTTATCCACCATCTCTTGTGAGCAAGAGGCTTTTCGCGTCGCACAGCAACAGAGATGGCAGGATACCTCGGATGATCCTCCACAGCGGTATACCAGGGAAAGTTATCCGTCTTTCTGTGGTTGGTGTCGTCAAAGGGGTATCTCTCCGATTGGAGCCTCTGTTCAGCAGGTCGCGAACTTCCTCGTCTTCCTTCGCCGAGAGAAGCTTCTCTCCGTTTCAGCAGTGAAAGGCTACCGCGCCGCACTCATCCTAGTCTTACGGCTGAAAGGAGTAGACATCTCCTCCTCTTTCGAGATCTCTCTACTAATGAGAAGCTTCGAAAGGTCTTGCCCACCCAGGGATCTCAGGCCCCCTGCGTGGGATGTGACTCTCGTCCTGAGGAGCCTGACTCGTGCACCGTACAAGCCTTTACAAGAGTCATCAAACAGGGATCTGACCCTCAAGACCGTCTTCCTGCTAGGTCTGGCATCGGCGAAGAGAGTTGGCGAACCTCATGGACTATCCTTTGACGTTAAACACTCGAGGGGATGGGGATCAGTTACGCTCGATTTCATCCCGGATTTCGTAGCGAAGACTCAGAATTCTTTGGTCCCTGATGCAGGGTTCGAGTCCTTCACGATCCCCTCCCTAGAGGACTTTGTAGGTAATGAACCAGATGAGATGCTACTGTGTCCTGTTAGAGTGCTGCGGCGCTATCTGAAGAGGACTCGACACCTCTGGCCTGAGTGTTGACGACTCTTCGTTAGTACTGGCTCGACCATGAAAGAAGTGTCCAAGAACACCATCTCTTTCTGGCTTCATGAGACGATAAGGAGAGCGTACTCTGCTGCAGGAGAAGATTACACCAGTACCCTTCGTCCGAGAGCTCACAAGGTCCGCAGCATTGGTCTGTCCCTTGCATTCCGGAAGAACATGTCAGTAGCACAGGTGCTGAAGGTGGGAGTGTGGTCCCAGCAAACTACCTTCACTTCCTTCTACCTCCGGGATGTTGCACACAAGTCCATGGACACTTTTTCCATGAGTCCTGTGGTGGCTGCTCAACAAGTTGTGTAGCTTACCCAGCTCCTCTAACAGGACAGGTTGTGTCTCGCCTAAGTTGTACGGTTGTGACTGGGAGAATGAATGTTGAGTGACTGGCCTCTCTTCCTTCTCCCCATCCTGGCTCTCTTCCCACAGGCAGGGAGTAGATGTGCCGTTACAAGCTGGATCTGGCGGTCGATGCAGGTAAGCACATAATGGGAGCTCCCGTTCTTTCTTCTGTTTAGGTTGATAGGAGCAACCCCACTCCTTCCTCTTGCAAGGGGAGGAAGGAGACCATGACTGTAAAACAAACCCAATGCTTGTATTTGCCTTTATGTCATCCGACGTCAAATTCGTCAAATTCTTCCTAGCCTACTTTGCAAAGGATGAACTGACAACTGTCTTCTTCTTTCTTTGCAAAGAGGCAGGATCAGAAGTCTGACAACTGATCCTGCCACCCCTCAATCTGATACCTGGGCCAAAAGGCAAATTGAATGTTTCATTACAACTCCTGGATCTTTTGTCAGAGGCAGTTTTTACACCTTCCTCCTCTCAAAAATTGTTATTTTGAAGTAATTTACAAGTTTTCATGCGAAAACCAGGAAGGGAAGACAAGGTGGTGAACTCCAGTCAGACACTTTATGCCCACCGATTGTTGGGGTTTCATGCCACCCCTCAATCTGATACCTGGGCCAAAAGGCAAATTGGAATGTTTACATCCAGGCAGGCGGTCTATAAGACTCCCGTATCACCCGGACATTATAATTAGTTAACTGCCTAACCACCGTGTTTGAAGTTCAACGGTAGCCGTTTTCCAGCCTATGCCTGAAAGTAATAACCCCACTGCAAACTGGAAAAAAGGACCTCAGCAGGAGTGGTTTGTATAGTTAGGGAAAATACAATTTACTTTAAAAAATTGTTATTTTGGAAGTAAGATACAAGCCTTTTCATGCTTTTGTGAGGAAAATCTGTATGAAAATAAAAAATGTATTATTTTGTTTTGTCATGCATGAATCAATCAAGAACTGATCATGAAAAGAAATTCATGTTTTGAGACATGACCAGGAAAATCTGCTAGTTGTTTATGCAGCAGACTAGGGTATTTTTGATCAGAGACAGTAGAGGAACAGATACTGCTGAATCGTTGAACACCATACGATTGTTGGGGTTTGGCTTGGGCAATTCAAATTGGTGCCATACATCGAAGACCCTTATTGGTTCCTTTCGATTATAAGAGACCAATCAGCTGAGGTCCATGACCTAAGCAAGTTCAGTTTGAAAAGTTAATGATCAGTAGGGAATTGGTGGTCGATGGGTTGGGGTGCATCTATAAGACAGTGATCAACCAGCCTCATCACCTCAGAGGTACCTTCTGATTATAATTGCCATAATTATGGTAGCGTAATATTAGCAACAGGGGCCCTGTGTAACTATTAGGAAAATACCTTATGCATTTCAGTTTTGAATTCATGAAGGAAATGATTAATAAATAAAACCTTTATAAATAAGGGATGAATCAGGTCATAAAAATTTTCATTAAATTCTCGTCATGTAATAAATTAAATAAAATTAAATATCGTTGGGGTCTTGCCAATACATAATAATTAACAGTGCAATTGTGAAGGTGAAATAAACAATGCAAACTGGAAGAAAACTGGGGCAGACCACACAACAGCAGGAGTGCCAGTACTAGCAGTAAAATAAACTGATGGGTTGCTAACAATGTTCGTCTGTCAAGCAGAAAATGCAGTGCCAAGGATATTTCTTATTATTGGCAAGAGGACAGACCTTTCAGCGTGAAAGAGTTGTTAGATCTGAATATCCAAAGAGGTTTCGTTAAAAGAGTTGCACAAATTAACAAGGGAAATACAAGATAAAAAGCCTGTTGACCCACCCACAATTTCAGCTGGCATCGTGTCATCCCTGCAAGCATGATCAGTTGAGAAAATAAAAAACTGCCAGGTCTAGATGGATCAGTGCCTGAGTTTGACAACTCGCACTGGAGAAGGTTTCCTTTCAATCAAGACCTTCATAAAGTGCATTGAAAATGCCACAAAAGGCTGGACAGATAGAGAAAAAATTGTGCAAACAAAACAAAAAGTGACCAGGAATGCAGCACGGCTGATCAGGAGTTGGGACGTCCGTTATGCAGCAGACTAGGGTACTTTTAAACAACACTCACTCAACAGTTTGCCCTACACTGAGAGGAGAAGATAGAGCTAATGGAAGATTATGACCCCATGCTGGGGGTGAGAGAGTCGATTTCAGCATTCTGTAATCGTGTCGGTGAAGACTATGAGTCCCTCACCCCGAAAGAGACCAGACTATAGAGGGCCCCCAACTAAAAAGACAAGCTTTAAAATATTCTGTTTAACATTAAACTTTAGGGCACATGCTGAAGTCATAATTCTTCCCACCTCCTCTTAGCACCTGGGATCTTTCTGTTTTATTGGCGATGAAAGGCCCTACGGACAAGCCTTGTCTGCCGAGCATTTAACAGCGAGATTTTTTCTGTTAGACCACTGAAAACAATGTCAGCTTAAAGCTTGGGGAACTCCTTCCTCCTGCATAAAAGGGAAGGGGCAGGTTTCACCTCCCAACCGTTTGTTGATAAAACGATTAAACAATTCTTCCCTGATCCAATTGTTTCATGAGTCCTCAGTGTCCAGCCTCACCCACCATGCCATGGGGGCTGGGGTCAGCCTCACAAGGGATCCAGGTACCTGAAACCAAATTGAAATGGCAGTAATCCTTTGGTCTCCAGGTGAAACCAGCCAGGAATAATCAGTTGGCCATTGCTGGCAATGTGGAAGGGAGGGCCACATGAGGACCAAGTGCCCTCTCTCACTGAGTTGCGACATTGTTTTCGATGCAGTGCAACAGACCTCCTCGCGAACACGTGTTCAAAAAAGATGACGGCCAGCGGAACAATGCTCCCTCTGCACCAAGGAGAGGAAGGGGAAGGCGGCATGGAGGAGGAGTCAGGAGGACCCCCAACTACACCCACGCTCATCAGGTCCAAACAATGACTGTGTCCCTGGTAGAACAAGGGACGTCTTGTTGGGGAGTAGGGGAAGTCAGCCAACTCCTCAAGAAGTAGTGGAGAGCCCTCCACCAACTGTCACTACCCCTACCTGAACATTAAGGGTACTGGGAGGGAAGGTAATGCAAGAGCCTGTCAGCTGCCCTCAACAGGGGAAGGAAGTCGTGGTGTCAATTGTGCAAATATGAGTAGGAGAGCGACAGGGAAGGGCGTTGATCGACATTGGCGCAAGTGTGTCTTTGTTAGAAGAACACCTAGTGAGAGGGTCAGTGCAGCCTATGAAAGGTTGTTTAGTTTTAAGTACAGCAGACAGCCATTGGATGGTAACCCAGAGGCCTGTGAAGCAACAGGTAATCATCGATGTAGTGCCAGCATTACAAGTAGAAGGAATTTCAGTTATTTTAGGAATTGATTTTGTGGATAGGAATGAAATAATAATAGCTGGCACAGACAGAAAGGGGATCGAAGTATATTTAAAAGGACAATGAATCCTCACAGAGGGGGAGAGACCAAGATGCCTACGAGTCTCCCTAAGATCGAAAGATGGTGGGGGGGAAGCGGTGATGTGGCACCACCCCAGACCCTCTCAGCCCTCACCGTGACACCCGCACGGAACTTACTGGAAGGCACCTTAGTTATGATCAGACCCCATCAGAAATTGGAAGATTTTATCATTCCAGGTCTGAGTGAGGTTAATGTGCCATTTATTAATGTTGGCGATGAGCGTGTCATATTAGACAGTGGGTCGAAATGCGACCTTGAACCTTGTGAAATACCAGATGCTTCTCACACAGTCACGACCTTGAATAGCACGCGTCAGGGTCACGTTGAAGAACGTGTAGATAGACTCCTGCGAACAGCTGGTGGGTCTACCACAGTTACTTATCAAAACATTGTTAAGCAAATTGTAGAAATTTATGAAAATGTACAGAATCATGATTGGCAACGAAACCCCAGGCAGAGTAAATAATTTTACTTTTGTTATAGCGACCGGGGATCAACCACCCATAAGATCTAAGCCATATAGAATTCCAGTTTGTTATCAGTGGGAAGTGGAGAACGAAATTAATAAATTAAGGGTGCAAGGGACAATTAGAGAAAATGAATCTGTCTGGACCTCGCCAATTGTGATGGTTAAAAAGAAGGATGGTTCTCTTAGGCTGTGTTGATTATAGAAAGTTCAGTATATCACAAAAGACAATGCATTCCCATTGCCCTCTATCGAAGAATTGTTGATTAAGGTCAGAGATAGTAAATTTTTCACCAGCTTGGATTTAAAGTCAGGTTATCGTCAAATACCTATAGACCAGAGTAGCAAAGAAAAGACAGCCTTTATAGCTAATGGTCAATTGTTTGAATATAACTACCTTCCTTTTGGAGTAAATAACGCTCCTGCCCATTTTTCACGTGTTATTAGGGCATAGCGTGTTTGTATACTTAGATGACATAACCATAATAGGGGCTACAATACAAGAACTTAAGAAGAACATTGGCAATTCTATGGATGCTAGAGACATCGCTACTTTTTGCTGGGGCATAAAGTCAAAATAAACACATATCATCGCCCACTGAGAGATTTATTCAAGAAAGGGGATTTAACCACTCGCCAGGCTCAATGGATTGAGCGGCTGTTAGAGTTTGATGTGGGAATTGAACATACAGCAAGGAAAACAAATCAAGTAGCTGATGCTCTCTCCAGGAGTGCCATAATGGGAATTACAACCTGAGCAGCAAAGAGAGAGGAACAACGGCAAAAGAAACAGTTGCATGCCTCAGAGGCATCCGATGTAGGAAGCGGGAATAACTCGGTAGCTCAAGAGTTGGGGAGAGGGAGAAGGGGTGCAAATCAAACCAGCTGTGAGAACAAGAGAACTGATCCTTCAGGGGGGTTAGCAAGCGAATGCCCTGGGAGTGAGAATGTGTGATTGATTTGTGTGGTTGGAGTGTGGAAAGAGGTGATGAGGGGTCAGAAGTCTGGACCCTGAATTGAACAGGTTAAGACTTATGTAAGGGGTACGAGTAACGAGTCTCCCAATTTCCTAATGGTGCCCAAAGATATGTCGTTCCTTGATAGAGATATCTTCTTTTGTAAATATGAGAAGAGACTAGGTGATATCCAGTCTCTCGTCATCCCTTCCTCCCTCATTGGTAGAGAAAGCCATCCACATGATACATGTAAGTCCCTATGCAGGACACATAGGTATAGAAAGGTCCCTCAAGAGGGCACAAGAATCCCTTTTTTGGGTGGGGATGAAAAAAGACATTGTAAAATTCATCTCCCAGTGCCACATCTGTAATACCATGAAAAACCAAAGACATGCTATTCCAAAGGCTTGAATGTGGTCAGTGGAGCCAATCAAATTTGCTAGAGTGCACACTGATGTTGTGGGACTCTTCCCCCCAGGGGACGGCCAGTTCAGGTATGTGTGTGTGTGATGGTGGATGTGTTCCCACGATATATGCACATGTATGCGATAGTGGATAAATCTGCAGTATCAGTTGCCAGAGCCTTGAGTTCATTCATAGTGAAGTTCGCCTGTCCCTGTATGTTAATCAGTGACAGTGGACGTGAAATTATTAATGAAGTAATAAAAGATCTAACAAGAATGTTGAACGTAGAACATTTCACGATCACCTCTTACCGGCCTGCAGCCAGTGGGTTAGTTGAATCCCATAATACAGAATTAACAAATATGTTAAAATAATTAGTAGTAGACAGTCCGAATCATTGGGTAGAGATGTTGCCAATGGTGGAACTTGCGCTTAATACAGCGTATAACAGCTCCATAAGAGATACTCCGTATTTTTTAGTGTATGGATAGGACCCTTCATTGCCATATACAGGCAGTCCCTGGTTTACGACGGGGGTTCTGTTTTTATGCCGCGTCGTAAACCGAAAATCATCGTAAACTGAAAAATCGTCAAAAATCATAAGAAAACCTTACTTTTAATGCTTTGGGTGCATTGAAAACGATGTAAACTGCATTTTTATTGAGTTTTTCATCAAAAAAACCTTCAAATTATGATTATTCTGCCATTTTGGAGCCATATTTCTTCCGCCGGATCAGCGTACGACGCGTCATAACCCCGGATCATGCGTCGTAAACCGGGAAATAATTTCTGATGAATATATTTGAAAAGCGTTGTAACCTCGGAACGTCGTAAGCCGGACCCATCGTAAACCGGGGACTGCCTGTACTGTGATCGTGGACTCTAGAACCTTACCATTCTATAGTGTCGAACAATACCAGATGATGTTCTGTAACCTGACTCGAAAAGTATTTCAGACAATGCAGATGCTTCTGTTGAGGGCCAATGAAAAGTATCAGACGAAATATGATCAGTGATTTTCTGCATGCATTTGTCTAAGATACAGATAGGGGACAGAATCTATCTGAAAAGGCTGCAACTGATGAAATGTAAACTCAAGCCCGCCTACTTAGGACCGTAGCATTTGAAAGAAATTAAAAATGACACCGCGGTGATCCAGCATGTTAAAACCGGTGTCCAAGGTGAGTACCACTTATCACACATGCATCCCATCAAAGAAGATATCTTGATGTGGCACCTGAATAAGCCAGTACTGTACCCCCTTTTCTGGGACTCCCTGGCTATTTGGGGGAGGAGAGTGAAGATGATGTGCAAGCATGTCTGGGGATCAGTAATTGTGCACCAACTGTGCACACGGACGAAGGTTACAAGTATTGGCGTCATGTGCTGTTGTGAAAAGAAAACATCATAAAGGTGTCTATGTACTTGCATTCCATGTTCTTTTATTTCATTTTTGTGGTTGATTTTATTCATTTCTATTTGATGTCATTTTTTCTTTTTATTCAATTTCTGTGGTTTTTACAAAATTATTTTGTCTTGATGATTGATAGTAATTTGGTTTTTGTCTTGTTTTATTAATTGATCTGTGTTAATGTGTGGAGCTAAAAATTATTGTTTCATTGATCCTAAATAATTCTCTCTTTTTTATTAGAAAAAAAATCATAGCAGTGAGATGTGTGGAATTCATAACTGTAAATTGCCAATCGTAACCACGCAATTTGAACCTGGCTTCTTGCTAAGTTTTAGTTTTTGTTTCTGCATTAATTATTAGTAACATATGTCGGGCGGTATGGTACTCAAATGGGAGTGCACAAGTAACAGAGAAATTAATACAAAAAATATTGTTGTGAGTCCTGCAAGACGCAGAACTTTTACGGGAGAGTGGTGAACTGATTTATAGAGAAATTCATGTTTGAGACATAAGGAAAATCTGCTAGTTTTTTATACGTATTTGTGATCAGAGAGTAATGAACAGATACTGCTGATTCATCAAATGCCATGTGATCATTGGGGTTTGGTGTGGGCAATTCAAATGAGTGCCATACATTGAAGACCCTTCTTGGTTCCTTTCGATTATGAGACCAATCAGCTGAGGTCTGTGACCTGAGCGAGTTCAGTTTGAAAAGTTAATGATCAGTAGGGGATTGGCGGTCAATGGGTTGACCGTGTCTGTAGGAAAGCGATTGGCACGTGTCGCATGGAGTCAAGAAGCAGTTAGTATTAGTCAGTCTCTCAGCAGCAGAGTCTCAGGAATGCCTACCTGATGGCCAGTCGGAGTAGCTTCAGGTATTAGTTACCTGGAGTACGAGATGGATTGGTGTGTCTCGTCGTGTGGAGTATGACCTCATCGTGTGGAGTATGACCTCGTTGTGTGGAGTATGATCTCGTTGTTTGGAACGTGACTTTGTCTGCAGTTCAACCTATTTTGGATGTTCGCTGCATTTGAGTGTTCTGGTCCGAGTATGACGGATTTGCTTGCAGTGGAGAATGACTTTGTCTGCGGTCTGACCTGTTCTGGATGTTCGCTGTATTTGGGTGTTCTGGTCTGAGTATAGTGGACTTGCTTATGTTGGATGTTCACCTCTTCAGTTTTACCCTACGGTGGTCGTATTTAACCCAATTATATCTGTAAGACGCATTATGATTTACATGTGTTAAGGTTTCATTGTATTTTTGGGTTTAACGTATTCTTTGCGACAAAGTTTTCAGATACTTGTATTTGTTCATTATGTAAAGATTATTTTTGACGGGTCATTTGTTTCATCTGTAAATCTCAGATTTGTGCTCTGAGGTCATATTTGACATATTTTTCAGATTCCTGTTTAACCTAATGTTTATGAATGTTTAATGTTTATGATTTTACATTTATATTGTTGAGGGGTCATTTGTTTCATCTGTAAATTTCAGATTTGTGCTCTGAGGTCATACCTGAAGTATTTCTCAGACTCCTGTTTAACATAATGTTAATAACTGTTTAATGTTTATGACTTTATATTTACATTTGCTGATTAGATAGTTTATTGAACTATTTTGTGTTTTTTTTGCTACTGACTCATTTGTGTAAATATTGATGAGCCTGACTCATTTGTACAATTGTAAAAGTGTTTAAATTTTGTAAATAAATTAGTTTTAAGGTTACCACTTTGGTTTTAGTTTGCTCCTTCCTCCTTTGTCTGCCTCAATTTCTGCCAGTCATTCCATTCCATATATTTTTATTTTAAAGAACCTGATGAACCCAATATGGGCTCATAACAACGTGTTAATGTATCTTACGCAATTTATTTGTACTGGTAGAACCTTTATATGACTGAGAATCAGGTCATATTTGACACAAAGGTAATTGCAGCACGTACAGTTACAGTAGTGTACTTTTACAAGATGTGATACCCATTTGCAAAGTTACTACACTTTTCAAAGATGGTACCCCTGCAGAAACTGTTAGTTTAATTTTTAAGTACATTTATAAGTTTTTGTGCTTTTGAGTGTAAAATTGATATGGAAAATTTGTATGAATTTTATTTTGTACATAAATATGGTACAAAGGCAGTACAATCAACTCCCGGTATTCGGAGTGGATGTGTACCACAACCCCCGTAAATACCTAAAATCCCCAAATACTTGACACCCTCTAAAATCGTTTATAACAGCCAAGTTTGATTGTTCAGACACCAAAAACCCTATAAAAATGCTTATACCCAAGTATTTAATAGTTTTATCACAAAATACAGTATGAAAATACAGTAATTAGTGGATATTCTCTATGCAAAATACCACAAATAATGTGTATATACATTCCACAGAAAAATCTGGGAATAGGTGAAGCCACGAATCCAGAACCACGAACGTGTGGTTGGGGGGTGGGGGTCCACTGTACAGTTATTGGATTATTCCCATTCACAAAGTCTTTGTCACTAGAACCTCACATGACGTCGAGATGAGGTTGTTCAGTCCCGCTGGTTTGATAAAACTGAATTCGTTAATGTACTAAAACATATCAGAGACATAATTATGAGTTGTATTTAGTGTCATTCTATGCAAATTACTTTGTTAACCTTGGAGAAAAGTGCTAGTGCAATCTGTATTACATGTAATTACAGCATGTACAGTTAGTGTACTTTTACAAGATGTGATACCCATTCGCAAAGTTACTTCACTTTTCAAAGATATGATACCCCAGCAGAAAGTGTTCGTTTAATTTTTAAGTGTAAAATTTGTATGGAAAATTTGTACTACAGTCCAATATTTTTAATGTGCATATCTCTCTCTCTCTCTCTCTCTCTCTCTCTTGATCATAGGTAATGCTCACACATATTTGTACAATTTATTATTTCTGTGTATGCCTTTACCTGTACAGTACATAATTTTGAATTGATTGAATTTCAGCTTTACCTTTTGCAAACATTATGTAAATGTTTTCTCTATTTTATTGAATTGTGTACCTTCATTATGACTGTGACTCATGAAGTTTACCTAGTGACGCAAAGAAAATGTCTTTTACTCTGCGAGTGGAAAAGAAAATGGCATCCCATGAATTAGGGGTAACATTAGTATATATACGTACCTACTATAAATGCACTAGTGTGGCAAATAAGGTACCCATTATGATACTGTTCAGTCGACCCCCGTATTCGAGGGGGATGCATACCACTACCCCCTACAAATATTAGAACCCCTCTAAAAATGTTCATAACTGCCTATTTTGATAGTTCAAAACACCAAAAACTCTCTAAAAATGTTTATACCTGAATATTTTAATAGTTTTATCACAAAAAGTGCATTTAGTCAAGAAAATTATATGAAAATACAGTAATTTGTGAATATTTCTCCATGAAAAATAATGCGAATAGGCAAATTTTCTGTGAATAATGTGTATATATGTTTAACAGAGAAATCCCCGGACAGGTGAAGCCGGGAATCCGGAGCTGCAAATAGGCAAGGGTCCTTTCTGCTCTATTTTTACTTCAACCATTTATTTCTCTTTTAAGAGTAATGTATTAAGCTAACTTTTAAATGAAATTAAAGTAACCTTAATTTCATTTAAAAGTTAGCTTAATACTTTGGGAGCATGATTAGGGTCATATTTAGTTTTAAACTCTAGAAATAAGCATTTGTTAGCATTTTTAGTAACTGTACCAAACTTATGCAAATCCTCACCTTGCACAAGGGCTGCTGAAACCCAACCTCGTGTAAATTCAATTACTGTATTTGGAATGAATCTTACCTACTGTTAAAGTTAGCTTACGTCTTCGCTCCATTAGGTGTGATCAGCATACAAAAACGAAAGGAATAGCACTTGGCTAACCCACTAGGACTGTCTCTGTAATCACCTGTTTCCCACCAGGTGCCACTTGAATGTGTATGTTCTTGTCAGAATTCTTCATGCTGTGTCCTTATGCAGATGGTGTGAATGGGCGTTAGCAACAATTTTCATGATTTCTGGCTTGTTTTCTGTTCTTGCTTTATGTCATCTACAACAAGCAGAGATGAAAGCATTGGACTGTATAGGAAAGAGTTTGTGGAAACTAAATGTTTCAGTTGTGCATGACCACGCAGCCGGTATGTTAGCATAGCTGTTGAGGCACGTGTGGTGTGAAGATAATGAGTGATCTGATGAGAGGGTGAAAATTTTGTGAAGTATCAGAAGATGCTAGAGGCAGATAATTTACATAGACAATTCATTAGGGCACACCATAAGCCTACTCAGTCTTTTCCTTTTGTCTTCCGGTGTTGCTTCTCCTCCTCCTCCTCCTCCGTTAGCCTACCTGGTAGCCTAGGTTAATTCCTCTCTCACTCCTGCTCCCTATGTGGTTCAGGAGAAAAATAATACGTAATTAAGGTATACATGTATTCATTTATTATGGGTAGAAATTTGAAAGTATATATTAGGGTGAAGACCCCCCCCCATAGTGACTGACCTTTTTCGTTTTCCTCTGCGAGAGAGAAGGTGTTGAAGTCTCAGCATCTGTTTGTAGCCCACCCTATGTAATGGTCTGCCTTGGGTCTGTTGGTCTTCTCCGTAGACAGGGAACCATGGTGTGTCTCGGGACCGAGGTCTGTGCCCTTCGCCACCTCTCTCAGCCATCTCTCCAGTTCGGGTTCGGTGCATTCTCAGGATGAGTTGTTTGGTGGTTTGGTGCTTGCGTTTGCTGGGTCATGTGTCATCTGTTTTGGGAAGATTGAAATGGATATGTGTGAACTGTAGAGTTATTTAGGGATACAGACATTTATGTTTGTCCTCCTAGCGGACGATAACCGTACCCCCTCTTACTCAGTTTTCCCGTTTTCACCTCATATTCGTCACCTTGTGACACATTCCTTTTCGTAACAGCGGTTCTTCCTCTTCCGCCGCTTACTTATCTAGAGTGAGTTAGCCTGGTGACAGAGCAGCTCTCACTTCTCGGTAATCACCTCGTAAGTGTTGTGCAGACGGCACCAACTGTCGTCATGGTTATGTGGTGACATCATGCAAGAATCCTCTGCCTTCCCTACCCAGATATCCAGTACCCGTTCACTCCGTCCGATACTTACTACCAGCATTTTGTGACATCTTTGCTGATGTTCTGTTCACCTTCTCTGGTGTTTTTTTTTTGCCTCACTGGCATCGTCCATAAATTGCCGTTTTCTTCTGTCATAGTTCCTCCGTTTGGCCTTTAGGGGTTTCAAACGTGATGTGGTTGATTCTCCTTTTGTATTTAAGTGTAGCATAGCTTGCATTGTTCCTTTTCACTTCCTTTTGCTAAAGATGAATCCGTTAGCTGGCGATCTTTAGTTTACTTCTACCTTGGCTCCTGTTAAAACAAGTAAGAAGTTAACACTAATTATGGTAAGGTGCATTTTTATGAAAGTAGAGCTTTTGGGAAATGGATGAACAGGCGAAAGAGAAAGCTATGAAACTTTAGTTTAGAATACCTTTGCTCCTAACATGAACTGTGTAGTGTACTCGCAACTGTGTTTGTAAAGTGAGCTCCTAGGAGCCAACCAACCTAGACGGTGTGTCAGCATGTTGCTGGCTTAATCTGAACAACAGAGGAGATCTCGGAATTGTATCCTTTAATGCTGGTTCTTGGATACTACTACATCTATTTCCAGTTTTTGAAGCTGCTTACAGCTGGGTTAGGACTTACATACGATACAGTAAACCCTCCATATTCGCTGTCTCAGAATTCGCGGACTCACCTATTCGCAGATTTCTGTAAGAAACATATACACTCTATTTGCGGAAAATTCGCCCATTCGAGGTATTTTTCACTGAGAAATATTCACTAATTACTGTATTTTCTTATAATTTTCATGACTAAATGCACTTTTTGTGATAAAACTGTTAAATACTCAGGTATTAGCATTTTTAGAGTTTTTTTTTTGTGTTTGAACTATCCAAATAGGCAGTTCTAAGTGTTTTTAGAGGGGTTTAAGTATTCGCGGATTTTAGCTATTCGCGTGGGGTGTGTGGAACGCATCCCCCGCGAATGCAGGGGTTTACTGTATAAGTTTTTTTCACCTCCCTCTGTTCAACTTGCAAGTTTCAAGTTCTTGGGCCGAGGAAGCGAAGACTCCTCTAATAGGTAAGGTACTTTGGCCTAATTATGAGGCGGAAGTACCTTTGAATTCGGCATTTCGTTCTTAGCACTACAACCCAATGACTGCAAGAATACTACATATATGTGATTACTGTATATGTGCATATATATGTGTACAGTAATGCTTATGCATGCATATGTAGATATATATGTATATGTATGTATGCATGCAGGTACTTATAAGAGGTAATGATGATAATAGTTATGAATATTAGGCCTGAAGAGGCATTTCATAGTGATTCGTCAGAGTACCTCTCCTTGATAGACCTACATATGAGGCTAATGGAAGGAATGTCTTATTCCTTTTACAACTCAGTTGTTGTAAAGTAACGGAAGTCTTGCCCCTACAGCCTTTTTCATTTTCCCAAACCACTCTCGAGTTCTACTTCAGTATTGGTCTGGCTCACATTCGAAGTGGAAAATTACACATGTAACCATAACTGATGTTTTGAACTCCCAGTTCAAGTAGGCTGTGTGGTTCCTCAGAAGGCTGTGTGCAGAGTTTCAGAAGTGTCGGGCAAAGCTTTAGGAAGAACCTTTGGTAGTGACGGTTCTCAGGGAAGGATACTTTGTACCTTTTTCACTCCTATCAACTTCTGATATTCTTCTCTCCACACTCTTCACACAGAGAAGTTCAGAGTTGAGAGGGATAAATTGGACAGTTTTTATGCAATGAGGCCATGGAGCCATGGGCATTTCCAGCCTCAACCAGTTCACTTGGCTGAAAATTGTTTCTCTGGCCACAGTAACCCATCATCCTCATGCAATGTGGTGGTCAGCTAACTTTAAAAGTAGGGAAGATTCATTCCAAATAATGATAATTTTTATGGTAGGCAGCTAACTTTAAAAGTAGGGAAGATTCATTCCAAATAACGATCATTTTCATGAAAAAATTAATTATTTGGATTCTTACTTACTGTTAAAGTGGAAACCCACCCAGCCTCCAGCCTCCCCCCCTAGACATCTTAGTGGGTGGTCATGAAGAATTCTGACAAGAACATTAACATTCCAATGCCACCTGGTGGGAAACAGGTGATCACAGAGACAGTCCTAGTGGGTTAGCCAAGCGTTATTTTTAAAATTTTGTATGCCATTCGCACCTAATGGCATGAAGATATAAGCTAACTTTAACCCTTAAGGAACTGGCTAATTATATATCATGCAACCCCCCAGAACCAGGCCAACTTTAAGGTTGACCAATTTAAGAAAAAACATCAATGGAAAGCAGAAGATATACAAATACACGTGGTGTAAGAACAAAATTCTTAAAAATGTTCCCTACCTTCCATGGGAAATTGAAAGTGACTGTTTACAACCCTGTGTGGGGCCTCTTTTACAGAACACTCGTAAATTTTACCAAGTTGTACATGTTCTTTCTAACAATTTGTTTTATTTTGTTTTATAAAATTATAATTACAGCTCACACAGTATCATAACAGATAAGAACTAAAATCGGTAACAAATTCTGGGTATATTTGTTGTAAAATATTTATGTAATAAATTTACTGAGATGGGGAGATACAGTAACTTTTTTAGAGGTAGACATGTTTTTTCTAATATTTCTTTGCAAAATTACAATTATAACTGACATCATATCATAAAAGATAAGAACTAAAACCAACAGCAATCCTTGGGTATATTTATGAGCAAATAAATAAAAAGACGTCAAGGGAGAGTGGAGCAAGATATTCCTCCATCAAGTCAAGAACAATACTAATCTGCCTGGGACGCCCTCAATTGAGCTGAGCTGAATTCTTTAGTTGCCACTATTCATTTCTGGGCCATTGAAGTGATGGAAACTCTTTCTCGCTCGATATAGCCAAATTGTATGACGCATAATATTAATACTCCTCAGAGGGGATCCGTCCACCACCCAAAACCTGTTTTAGATCCTCTCATGAGGGGATCTGTCCATTAAGAGTTAACAGTAGGTAAGTTTTTTTTTTTTTTTTTACGTTAGTTTAACCAGACCACTGAGTTAATATCAACTCTCCTAGGGCTGGCCAAAATGATTAGACAAGCTATTTAAACTCTCTAAGAATTTAATTATAACTAGTGACTTATGTTAATCTAAGAATTAATTAAGTTAATTAGGAATATATTATAAATTATTCTATGAATCTTATATTTTAAGTTAATTAGGAATATATTATAAATTTTTCTATAAATCTTATATTTTATCATATAAATGATTAAATTTAAGGAATTTTAAAATATTAAAAAGTGAAAATTTGTCATTTTCTGACAGTATATCTTTAAAAGAATATCTTCTAAATAAAATGTCTCTTTGGATTCTATATTTTGGACATACCTTTAAAATATGCTTTACTGTTATTTGTACATTACATATTTCGCACATAGGTATAGGGGCATGGGGGTTACTCATCAGGTAACCATGTGTCAGTTTAGTGTGACCAATTCTTAGCCGTGTCAACATTACTGAAAACCTCGGCAATTCTGATAAGATGAAATTCTCATTGGTCTACAGTTTCTTTATTTCTCTTAATTTATTGTTAAGATTGCTTTCCCTCCAGTTATTTTTTGCCATTTCTTCTTAATCACCACTTTACTGTATCTAGTATAATCTTCTAATGGTAATAATTCTGCTGATATTGGGAGTGTTCTAGCCTCTTTTGCATAGGTGTCAGCTTTTTCATTGCCTTCTAATCCTATGTGAGGTGGTATCAACATAGAGTAACAGATATCTTTTGCATTTTCATTTCATGTAATGTATGTCTAATTTCATTTACAATTTTATTTTTTGGAGTATAAGAGTTTATTGCATTTATTGAACTTAGTGATATCCAAATAATTAATTATATCATGAAAATTATCATTTTGTACCCTATTTTCTTTTTACTTCTTTTGTGGCTACAGTACTGTACAGTATGTGCACATAAACAATACAGAATACACTACAATACGGTACACACAATGAAAAGCAAACTGTACAATACTGCTTACTGAATAAAAGTAAAAAAAAATAACATTGAAATTCTCTCTCTCTCTCTCTCTCTCTCTCCTACCTGTGTGCATTGTTTGCATGGGCCAAGCTTGAAAAATCTCCTATTGCAATACACTTCCTGAACACCTGAATTAGCCCTGGTCACCTACCAGCCCGAACTATATCCCCATATATTTACCCACTAAGTGGGTAATTAACTGTCAGCGTTACCAACGCTTACAGGAAAATCTTGTCAAATGAGATACCTGAAGTACCGTTGGCAACACTGCTGCAAGTCCCAGCCGAGTGAGGCCGAGATCCCCAATTGCTTTTTGTTCGCCATGCTGTGTGGGTGTGTCCCACATCAGGCGAGCTTTTGGTCATTTAGCCCGACCCCCATTTAAGAATTTGGACATCAGATCACGATTTGGACTGTTTTCAACGCATTTTCTCCTGGATGGATACTTTATTATTAGGATTTGGAACTTCTCTCCCGATTTTGACTTTGGGATCGGTACTTTGGACTCAATTGGATAAGTCAAACAAGAAGACGTTGCCGTTTGCTAGCGCCGATACTTCCACTTTGTTTACATCGACGACAGAGCATTCTACTGCTGGAGATGCTGACGCTCATCGGCCCTACACGTCCTGCAAGCGTAGGATGAGTACCCTCAAACACGATCGACATTCTGTTTGTATTTTATGTAGGAAGATGCAGTGTAGTATCAGTCAGATAGGCGGCAAGTCTTGGTCGGTAGATCAGATGGAAGAATTATTCAAAAAGTTAGAGGATAAGTTAAGCTGAGTATGTCTAATCAGTTTTCTAGCTTTATGACTAAATTAATGGAAACTAGAGATAAGGATAGTAGTAATAGTGTTGTAGATACTAATCGTTCTTTTTCAGCCCCCCCAGGCGCGGATTTACATTGAGGCTAATGAGGCTGCAGCCTCAGGCCCCGGGTACTGAGGGGCCCCCCAATGAGGCGATGATTAAAAAATAAATCAATAAAATAACTGGCATTCATGAGACTTGGCAACCCTGGCCTGTGTACGCGTTCAATTCATGTCATATGTAAATTATACAATCAAATATATGAATTGTTCAATCTAATATTTTCATTGTTTTTCTGTTGCTCAACTTTGTAATGGAATTACCTCTTTTTTAATACAGTATGATACAGCATAATAGATCAATCATTTCAATATAAATCAAACGCAGAACCTGCCGAAACATGACACTAACTACTACTGTTCATATCGAAACATGTACTAAAACAAAATTTGATAAATATGTACGTGTTTGTTAAAAAGGCCCCTGACCTGAAGTAGCCTCGGGCCCCAAGTACTGCTAGTCCGCGCCTGAGCCCCCCTGCCTGTTCCAGAACCAGCCCTAACGGGTGCCAGGTGTCATGAAGAACTGCAAACCTCAAAGGTAGGATCTGCCGGCCCCCCCAGCGTGGAGCAGGCAGTGTTGGCAGCAGATTTCCCCCTTCCCTCTAAAAGCGTAAGTTCTAAGGTGGATTTAGAATTAGGAATCACTCAGAATAGTAGGAATTCTAATTTAGGAAGTATTCAGGAAGAGTAGTTGAACGTGCAGTCTTCTTTGGGTTCAGGTTTGGTTGGACTCGCTAATGTTTAGGTCTCTCATTTAGATCAATTGTCGGTTTTATTTCCTGCTTTGTGATCTGTGCAACGAAGGTTTCCAGATCCGTGGAGGGTCATTCAGATTTGGTTTCTGCTGTATCTGGTTCTGAATTTTTGTTTTTCCTTGAATACTCCTTCTTCGAATGTTCCTTTTCTTTCAGGGGTTAAAATTTCTTTCATCTTGCGATGGTGGTAATTTTGGCGATAAAGTTTTCCAATATTCATGATCATGTCTTAAAGAATTTTTTATTTTGATAATGTCTATCAAGATTATCAAGGGCGGGGGGTAACAGAACCAGCCTATTTTCTTTCAAATCTATGACCTCTTCGGCCGCTACGGAATTTTTCCCGTTTCCCCATTTTCTTCTAAGCCTTCTTCCATTGCCCTTCTCAATCTTTTTCGGTCCACTCTTCGGAGGGCTCTTAGCGGTCTTTGTTGCTCATCTTGGTCTTTGTCGCTCATCCTGTTTTCGTGGCTTTTAACTCAGCAGAGCAAAGGCTTTCTTGGTTCAACCCTGTATATTAGAGCTTCAGCGTCTCCTTCTCTCTCTTCGGGGTTAAGGGAAGGGGTACTTTTTATGGATCTGTTGTCTTTATCACCTTTTGCGAATCCTGTAGTTTCTCAGGCATCCGGTCTAGTTGCTTCTCAGGTGTTTGTGGAGGCGTCAGCAGCTCCTTATTTCATTCTTTACGGGTTCCTAACTGTAATGTATCCTCCGCGATTCTTGCGGATGCTACGGCAGTCGGCGGTTTGCCTGCGCCAGCGTTCAGTGTATCAGCACCTATAGTTTCCACAGCCTTTCCATTCACAAGGATAGTTGGTAATTCACCTTCTTCTGTTACCTTTGGTTCGGTACCTCGTAACTTCCCCTTTGATACTCCTTTGAGTTCAGTCCGGTTGGGACCTTCTCCATCTGTCCAACGTCGGCGGTAGGTGCTCCAGTTACTCCGAGTGTGGTTTCTTCCTTCTTCCCTCCTTTGGCTTCTTCTTTCTCAACTTTCTGGCAGGTTTCTCTGTCCCTCTGTCTAGGCATCCACGTAGGTTCGGGGTTGATTCCGGGTCTTCAGTTCCGGATTCCCATTCTCATGCGGTTTTGATACATCCGGATTTGAGTGGTTTGGAAGTTGCGGCCTCTTCGCTCTCAGGAGTGGGCGTGGTCCGCCCAGGTGTGGCCGGCCCAGGTGTTGCGTCATCCCTGTTGGGTGGTGCAGGGTTTGTACCACCTACTTTGGTGCTTCCAGTATGTTTGCAGTTGATACGTCAGGTGTCCGTCGCACGCACCCAGGTGTAGCGAGTTCCGGGTTTTCGAGTTCAGCGTTTGCTAGGGGTCGGCCTGCCTCTTTCCTGTTCCGGCTTGGTCGGACCAGTCCGACAGTCCTCCGGCTCAGTCGGACCTGTCCGACAATCCTCCGGCTCGGTCGGACCAGTCCGACAATCCTCCAGCTCGGTCGGACCAGTCCGACAATGCTCCGGCTCGGTCGGACCAGTCCAACAAAGATTGTTCATTTGAAGAGGATCCGGTACCGGATATTAGTTCTCCTTCAGCTAATGAGAATGAGTATAAGCGGATGGTAGACTTCATCCTCACTTATCCTCAGTCCAAGGTTTCGGAGGAGCCTACCCTACCGAATCAACGATGTTCGAGTCGCTGTATGTGACGGAACCGGTAGTTGCTCAGTCATCAAAGAATCTGGTCTGCTTTGGCCGTGTCGGGCAGGCATTGAGGGAGGCAGACGTAGGCTAGTGGCTTTGATAGGGTCGAGAAAGCAGGATTCAACCTTGCTTCCTATTCAGGAGGGGTTTTAACAAGGTAGCAGGTAACCCTTCTGTGGGTGTCAGGGTTTCTCTCAACGTATCTGTTGAGGCTCTTCTCTCTCGGGTTCCTTCGTCAATTGTTTGGTCTCAGTTTCATCTAGGGAGGCTTGTATCTTGGAGAACACCTTTTGCAGCTATTCAGAGGCTTTGTCCCTCTATGTGGATGTGTCCGGGTTGATAGGGTTTTTTCTCAAACAAGATGGATATACTCCCTCCGATCTGGTACTGCCTGACACCTCATCACTTCGGTGTCAATGGGCTGGCATACCAGGTTAACATTTTGCCTGACTGTACAACATTCTTTGGCAGAAGAGGAGGGACTTCTTTTAAAACTTCCGCCTCTTTATCCAGGCATTTGGAGAAGGTTCTGTTGAGGGCGCCTTTTGAGCTCTGCAACAGTCCTGTAGGAAGGAGAGTATCTCCCCCATGGTCAATTTCGTGTAGCTGTCGTCAGCAGTAGCGTCACAGCAGGCTAGGATTAGTGTGCTGCTCTGGGTTCAGGGGATGTGGCCAGTATAACGAACTTGTTGCTTCTAACTCATGTCTCCAGTGTCGGCAATTGTGCATCGTCGAGGGTACAAAATGTTGAAGTAGAGGTGTTCCTGTCCAACAGGGAACAGCCGGTACCCACTTGGAGAAGCCTCTTAGGGAGAATGTCCTCTCTCTCTCTCTCTCTCTCTCTCTCTCTCTCTCTAATTCCAGGGTCTTGTGTCCCCGCATGCTTTTCTCTTTAGGTATGTCTCAGGAATCGCTGGGACTTCCACATCAAGAATGCTGGTATAGTCTGGAACGTTTCTCGCTTGTCGGATCTTCTGTGATAGTCAGAAGAAGCACATCTGACATCTGGAAGGTCTATAGTCTCCCCTCCTCCCGATGATGTTCATCTGTACTCAGATGCCTCATATCAAGGTTGGGGAGCAACCTTGGAGGAACCCAGGCTTCGGGCCTCTGGAGGGATCGGGAACGAGAGGTGTCATAACCTTCGGGAACTCAGGGCTGTTAAGGAAGCCCTCAGGTGTTTTCAGTCCTAGTGTGCAACACAGTAGTGGGTCTGCTTTGCGACATCGTAACTGCCGTGTCGTACCTGAGAACTCGGGGGGGAACAAGATCATTAGAACTTAGAGGTGTATGCTTTCCGCCATTCAGTCTCATTCATCAGGTAATCAGAAATTGCGGGAGTATCAAGACGCCTATGACTCTAGCTCCTTGCTGGCCCTAACGCCCTCGGTTTCCAGAATTCCTAATGCTCCTTACGGAAGTTCCGATGTTCCTCCTCATGCGGAAGATCTATTAGACAACCACATTTTCACCATTATCAATCAAACTCTTGCGTGATGAACCTAGTTGCAGGTGACTGCCGAGCAAACAGCTAGACAGTCCAGACACTCTACAGCTATGTCTAGACAGTGTTTTTTTCAGCTTGAGAAAGTCAACCGGTAAGCTTTACTAGATCAGCTTGACATGGGGAAGTCTGTGTCGTAAGGAAGGTCATTCCATCTTTAGGCCTACCATAACCAAAATAGCTGGTTTTCTCTTTTTCCTTCGGAAAGTCAAGATTCTTCCATTTTCGGCTATTGCTGGCTACCGCTCAACACTTAGCAGTACATTTTCCATCTTCCCGAAAATTTCTAGTAGTAAGATCTTCTTTGATTTATTATGTCCCTTTAAGTTTATGTCCGGTCGTGCCGACTCGGGCTCCTTCATGAGAGTTGTCAGAAGTTCTGATGTTAAGATAACTGATTAGGTGTTTTCTTTCTTTCGGCTTTAGCTGCAGATAAAAGGTGGGCGAGCTTCGGGAAGTTTTCTAGGCTGGTTTCCTAGTTGGGAAATGATATGTATTTCTCTTCTTCTGGAATTCGTGGCGAAGACAGAGTCGGAGGCTAAACTCTGCCTCGTTCGTTTAAGGTTCTTTATCTGCAAGTGTTTTGTTCCGGCATCAAGCTGGGATGTCGTTATGTCCGATGCGAATATTAAAGTCTATTTTTCAAAGGTTGAGAAACACCGTCCGCTTCTGTGTACACTGCTTGTCGCACCGTGGAATCCTTCCCATCCGCTGTCAACGATGCAATTAGTTACTTTCGGAGAGAGGGTTCCTGGTTCCTGGTTCATAAGCACTCACTCCACAAACACAGTTGCGGGTACACTTCGCGATTCTCATGTGGGGCGAGCTTTATGCCCTTGAACACAATTTAATTTGACATTACATTATACATTACCGCACAGTATTCGGAGTATGTCCACTTCATCTTCCTTTTTAAGGGATGGTTCAGTGTCTTCTATTCTGGAGGCAGTTTACTTGTGAGTCCGTCTGTTTTCTTCCTTTACTTAAGAGACGTTCAATTCGCCGCACCGCGTATAGCGGTGAATTCTCCTGTCTAGGGTGTGTTCAGTTAGCTGTGGTGGTATTCTCTTGGTGCGAAGACTCAGAAGGTTATTCTCTTAGTCCACGTTTAACGGCGAAATCTATTATCTAGGGTGCGCTCATTTAGCTAAGGTGGTATTCACGTAGTGGTTATTAGGTTAACCAGGTTAACCAGATAGAGGAATTCCTTTTAGGCTTTAGAATCTTAAGTTTAGTACGTTTTAAGTATCCTAGTCTTTGATAGTTTCCCTACGAGAGTCCAAAGAGGTGCTCTCGTAGGCTAGCCTAGGCTGTTTCGTCGGCGCTGGGATACGTCTTCACTCATCAGCCTTTGCCGCAACCTGCAGGGCGGAGGGTCAACAGCTCGGCACACTACCTCATTCCCTCCATACTGGGTAGGCTCTGAGTAGCCACTTGGAAGATTCATCTTTCTCCTTCTTACATTAAAGTTATTCTCTTAGTCCGTGTGTAGCGGCTAAACCCTTTTATCGTGGGTGCGTTCATTTAGCTAAGGGGGTACTCTCTTAGTGTGGAGGTTCTTAGAGGCGGCCACTTGGAAGTCAGTGTCGATTTTCACGATTTTCTACCTCAAGGACATTCAGTTTTTTTTGAATAAGAGTTACTCACTTGGTCCCTTTGTGACGACTAACTCGATCTTATAATTACGTAGTAATGTCAAGGGTGGGAGGAACACTAGGTAATGAATGTAGTCTGAGGAACTTTGGATTCTCTGTTAGTCGCGGTTCATAGTGAGAGTATTAAGTTTGACGTTAGTACTGTGAAGTTAGGCAGATCCAGTGGACAGGTTTGGTTTCTTCAACCTCTTCTGCGCAGACATCGGCAGCAACGGGCGGCGAAGAAATCGAAGATCCTGCACACTCAACTTCTCCTCCATACATGAGAGGCTACAATAGCCACATGGGAGGTTCTTTGTACCCCTCCATACATGAGAGTGCTTTGATTAGCCACATGGGAGGTTCATCTTATCCCCTCCATACATGAGAGTGCTTTGATTAGCCACATGGGAGGTTCGTCGTTCTCCACTAATCATGGGAGGCTGTGATAAGCCACAAGGTAGGTTGGGTTTTTATTTTCCTACTCTCTATCCATGAGGAGGTTTGAATACCACTTGAGAGGTAGCTCGACTCAGTACCTAGACATGAGACTGACGTCGGGGGTACTCTCTCTACAGGCATTCTCACCTGCCGAGTGGGATAACCAGGTGAGGATACATTCATTTATACAGAGTAGGCGAATAATGAGTTACCTGCTTTCCCTGTTGGCAGGTTGGGCTGAATTAGATTGATCCCACCTCCTCAAAATTTTGTTAATCAGGCTAATTCAGGTGTTCAGGGAGTATATTGCAATATGAAGTTTTCATAATAAAACTAACATTGTAATACATACCTGAACACCTGAATGATTCCCACCCTCCTCCCCACTTCAATCTGAATAGTGGATAACACAATTGGGGATCTTGGTCTTACTCGGCCGGGACTTGCATCAGTGTTGCTAACAGTACTTCAGGTAACTCCTATTAGCTATGGGGATATAGTTTGGGCTGGTAGGTGACCAGGTCTAATTCAGGTGTTCAGGTAAGTTTTACAATATTAGTTTTATTATGAAAACTTCATTTTTTTTTATTAAGAATAACCCTTAGGGAGAAAGAGAAATGTGTAAATGCTCAGCATCATGATGCATACATGTATGTATATGCACATGTATACACACATGTATGTCAACACATGCTTATTTACTATTGAAAGTTGCCACTGTTTTGTACTGCATATTGTTGTCTCCACATTAAAAATCTAATAAACATTCCATTTAAATCTTATTAAAGATGGATTACAGCATTGTTGTTATTTATTTGGTGTGGCATAAAAAATTTAACCTTCCAAAACATCTTAAGCTACTAGAGCTTAGACTATCATACATTATTGGTTGAAACGACTCTTAGTTATGTATTGCACCATATTTACTGAAAATACTGATTGATGCAATTATATTAATTACATTCCATTAAAGAATATTGACTTTATCATGTACTGTATATCAAGTTCTTACTCACTCTGAATGTAAGCAATTTAAAGAAACAAGGTGACACATGCCGAGTTCTGTAAAGTGTGGAAATCAGTCCTTGAGTTCTGGCAAAAGTGAAAGAGAGAGAGATGCAAGACTGCAATTGGCATTACCTTTGAAGGCTAAAAAGAAAGATTACACTTCACATTTTCCTGAATTGATAACAAGAGCTTTTAAACCTGTAGAGTGGAGAGAGAGAGAGAGAGACACTTACAGATGTCATGTACAGTAATTTTAAACAGTTACAACTGAATGAGCAGCAAACAAGATCTAAATACAATACCTAACAATTTTGTTGTCTCTGACTTATATGGGTATGAAGTAACTGTTGCACCCAACACATTCTAATTTAACAGTTAGGACTGAATGAAAAGTAAACAAAAACTAAAGCAATACCTAGTCTTTTGTTTGTGTTGTATGGGCAGGCAATACCTTCAAGTTCTTTACTATGCAATTAAATTGTTCCTACACTTTATACAAACCATTGGTCTCTACATGAGGAATATGCTTCGGTGTACAGGGTAGATGGAGAACCACTCATTTAACTTGAAAAAGGTGGTTATGTATGTAGTCAGCTACCGATTACAGGTGGGGGTCCCGCCCACCCAGTTGGTACGCATTCACTTTGCTTTTGGCTGCCGAGAGAGGGAGACATGTGCATTCTTCCCTCTTTGCCTGCCATTTGACTCATTCGTTTGTTTTTGTTTTGTTTTTATAGTACAGGTACAGTATATGATTACGTTGTTGTCTTTGTTTATATTTGGATATAATGTATTTATATGATGTAATTTAAATCCAGAACCTTATTTTACTCTTGTGTTTGTGCATTCAGTATTCTGATATAATTGTTTATACTGATATAATGCAAACACCACGACTTTATTAGCTCTGAAGGTGGTCAAATTGGTTTTAGCATTGCCAAGGCAAATAGCTTAAACTAGTTTCTCACCTCCTCATAGGAACATGTATGGCTCTACGACACACTGTTTTCTCGGAGAGAGTTTGCTGAAAATTAATTTACTTTGACGCAGATGTTGTAGACCCCAAGGGACTTGGGAAGGTTGGGTTCTTTCATTAGCAATACCTGCAGTATTGCTCCATCTTGCTGATTGCTCAATCTGATTTGTCTATGGGCATGGAAGCTGTTGCTCTCCCACATCTTCGGACTCGGGAACCGTGCCGTGGGTCTTGCTGAGACCCTGCAACACAGGAGCACTAAGTGCATGGGTCTACTCAGATACAACATGTTGAAGAGGTTACCTGTGTCACTGATACTAGTTCCAGGAGGTCATCTTCCCGGACTAGTGCATACCTCCACTCGTGTTTCTTCAGACACTTGGGTAGAGGGAGCAACCAAAGATCACCTTGCATCAGAGTGCGCTGAACTCCAAGGAGAACCATGTCATCCCGGGTACTCGGGTTTCATCGACCAGTGTTGTGGAGTCAGCTCCATGGATTAGTATGTCCTACCTCTGCTCGAGTTTCCCCAGACACTCTGGAAGAGAAAGCAACTGATTATTGCCACTCGTGAATTAGGAGCTCTAGGTGCATGGGTCTCTGACGGGACCCAAGTCACCACGTGTACTCAAGTTTCTTCGCAACCTCCAGTTACCCTTTACCAGTACCATGGAATCATTCCTTGGGCTGGTATAGAGCCTATCTCTGCTCTAGATTTCTTAAATTCTTGGGTAGCAGAAGCAACTGATGCACAATCCATTTGTGATTTGGGAGCTTCCAAGAAGATTTGTGTCACCCAGGGACTTGGGTTTCTTAGAAACCCTGAGTTACCTTTACCAGTAGTGTGGGGTCACCTCCATGGGCTGGTGTAGGCTCTTTTACCCCTGTGTGGGGTCCACGGGCCTCTGTGACACCAGTAAGAGAGAGGGAGTGACTGTGCAGCATGCAGGTCCTGCCTTACCCCCTGCCAGTGTTCACACGAGTAGTGCCAGGGTCCCGCGCAGGTTCAGCTGGCTCACGATCCTGCTCACCTGGAGAAGCTACGGATGAGTTCCCCACACAGTCCTCTTCCTGTGTAGAGGCCAAGGCCTCGAAGAGGACTTGGTATGTCGTGAGGAAAACCCGAGTCCACACCTGAGAGTGTGGAATCGCTCTCCCTGGGTCAGCCTCGCCCATGTTCCCGTGTACAATCCTGTTCACCTGGGGACAGCTTCTGCTCATGTTCACGTGAACACGTTCACCCTCCTCAGGACAGCCCCTGCCCATGTTCACATGAGCAGGTTCGCTCTCTTAGACCCATGCAATCATTGTGTTGATGATTGTTCACAGCTTTCCTCTTCTATCAGGGCTTCGGCTTCTGGCAGGTTCGAGAAAGGTGCTTGGTCCCTCTCACCTGTCCCCTCAACCCCCTGGGGTTATACCGGGAGCCACGAGTCAGGCAGAAGGGTTCGATTGGGATACCATGTCCCAACACAACCCTCCCACGAGAGAAGGTTTAGGGTTCTGTTAAGGTCTCTCTCTTGCCGAGGAAGTAGGCCAAGCCAAGAGTACCGTGACCTGGAAGGGCTCAAGAGTAGCACTTTTCCTCAGGACACAGACACCCCCTACCTGTCTAAGAGGACTTAATGGGAGTTCCTGTTGCTGATATGTCAGCTCGATCTTGGGGAAGAGAACATGGCTGTTTCTTATGGATCGTAAGTCTGCCCTCAAAGTTTTTTGGGAACCAAGGGAGGGACCCAAAGCTTTATTAGTTTAGTCTTCTCCGCTTGCAGAGGCCACGACTTTGAAGAAGACTACTGTATATAGCATGTCTTCAGGATATCCACTTTCACACCCTTGTGAGTGATTGCTTTTCCCAGGACAGCCGTTGTTCACATTTGCGTGAGCCAGCCAGCTCACCTGGGGATAGCTCTGTTCACGTTTGCTTGAATACGTTTGCTCCTCCGGACCTATATGGCCATCGTCAATATGAACTGACAACCGTCCATGGCATTATGCACCTGCAGAGTCCTTGGCTTTGGCAGTTATGGTAAGGGTACTAAACTCTCTCACCTGTTCTCTTACCTCCTCGGAGTTTTCTGAGAACCGGCTATCAGACAGTTTTTGGGTTGGAGACTGGAATGTTCACGCTTCCATCCTTTCCCAGCCACAGAAGCATATACTCCGGGTTTGATCTGCAGACCAAACCAGTTGTATGCTCAAGTGGTAGAGAAATCACCAGGGGACTTGGGAGGTTTTTTTCCAGAGATCATCCATGTGATTCAGCAGTTTTATGATTTCAAGAAAGAAAACCAAAGTTGATGGATTCATCATGGTCACAACTTAGCGAAGTAATTTTGAGTCAGGTGAATTTTCTCTTGTATGACCAGGACAATTCACTCTAGTTTCACCCATTGTGCAGAACACTTCCTCAGCCTTTGAATCGCCAGAAGAATTCCTCAATACCTCAGAGAGTCCTTTGCTGACCAAACAGGTTGACTCAATTTTTGGTCTGTCACTGAATGCCTCTCACAGAGGGGGCTTCCCCAAGACAGGGCAGTGACAATGGAATCGACTGTCCTGACAGCATTACATATGGTCCCCTGGATGGATCTTTGTTCCAACTTTGTTCCATTACGTAGAACCGTCTTCTACCTAGCCCACCAGGCAGCTGACCTGTGTGCAAACCTGGTGCCAAGAGGAGAGGCACTGTTTCGACTGATACCAGGTTCCACTTCCCTCTGGCTAGTGGTAGAAGTGGATGCCTCGAGTGAAAAGGGTAGTTTTAAGGCTGATCTCCGTGTTCACTGGGCAGTGGCCAAGACCTCCAGATCTTTGCATGATTCTACAGTTCTGCCTTTTGGCCAGGCTATCTCATCCTCTCCAGTTACAAGGAAGCCCCAGGCTTCCAAGGTCCCGCAAAGGAACACCCATTCTTCTTCTACATTACCAGGAGGCTGCTCCTTTTTAACCCTCCTGTCCATCCTGGAAGGGGACAAGGGTATGAGGAAAGGGGAAGGGCGCTGGGGGCAAGGTCTTTTTCCACCTTCTACTTCAATGAGGGGGTTACCTGATGCCATGAAGCAACATGGCACCGTACGGGGACAAAAACCTTCGAGTTCCTGCCACCCCACTCCATTGTGCGATCCACTCCCTGATTTCAGTTCCCTACTTATCATCAACCTCGCCCTTGAGAAGAGGTGAAGGCATAGCTGAAGGCGGTACGGTTAGTACCCGTTATGATGCGTATCTTCAAATACATAACCATCTTTGTCTGGGTGTCTGGGGACAGGAGATGGCTTCTCTGATTTGCCGGGACTTTGCAGTTGTGTTCAAGTTTGAGAAGTCTGATCTCACACTTGAGCAGAACACTTAGTGTCTGGACATGCTGGTGTTACAGTCTGTCTCTTTTCAGCAGGTCCAGAGAAGAGTTCAGTTATTCCTGCCTCGACAGGAACAACCAGCCTGACGGTGGCAAGTTGTCCTTGTTCACCTGTCGCCCTTGGCGAAGCTGGGCCCTCATGAGTGGCATCACCTTCGTTCCCTTTAATGAAGAATGCAGGAGTTCTAGTCTCCGATAAGGGACTCCCTTTTCCTTTCCATTCCTCACAGGGAGGAAGTGAATCGGGAATTAGGCTGATGGCTAGGTGACAGGAACTTCATTGGAGGGTCTCGTCACACTCCCCCTTGCGTCATGCTCCTGTTCTTAGGTGCATCGACCAAGGGATGAGGTGCACACCTGGAAGAGTTGCTGCTTTCAGGTGATTGGAACTGGAATGGCAAACACCTGCACATCAATATCCTGGATCTCAGACAGCTTCCTTAACTCTTCAAGAGTTTCAGGATTGTGCTGAGCAACTGTGTGGTGCAGATGAGTGTCAGAACCCTCATCACCACAAGAGTAACATTTGTCAACAAACATGAGGGGGAGACTGGTTTCCCTTCAACTCTGCATGTTGACGGTGCAAGTGTACGAGTGGGCGGTTGCACACTCGGTGTAGCTGTTGCCCAGGTACATTCTGGGGAACTGGAACTTATTGGCAGATAAGCTCTGTCACTACTGTCAGGTGATAGGGATTTGGCCCTTACACCCAAACATTTATATAATATTTTCCAATCTTGGAACCTCCCGACAATAGTTCAACACAATTGAAGCTGTCAGTATGCTGTCCCATCATTCCACTTCCATGGTAGTTGGTAGGAAATATCTCCCAACACCCGTGGAACAATCTTGAGGGCTTGGAGAAGGCAAAGGGATCTCTCATTGCTCTCTCCTGTCTATGAACACGGGAACTGTTGCATGGGGCTCTTGGATCCCCCATGCCGTGTGAGCAACAGTGGCATGGGTCCCCATGGACACAATGCCACCAACACCAGTCCCTGGAGGTTCACCTTCCCTGGCCAATGAAGAACTTTCCACCTTGGACCCCCGTGTAACGGTGGCAACTGTTGTGTTGGGTTCCACAGACCTCTGTGCCACCAAAATTACAGGTGTGCAAGTCACTAGAGGTGCACAGTTCTCCACGGACACCTGTGTCACTGGAGGTGCACAGGGCTCCGTTGATGCCTGTGTCACGAATACTGTATTCAGGAAATCATTTCCCTGGGCAGGTAAATGTTCTTCTGCTTCTGCTCAGAGTTCCACAGACTCCCATGACACTGGTAAGGGCCCCTGGTCCCGACCTAATAAGAGAGAGTGAAGGCCCAGCACACAGGCGCAGTCACCCCCCTGTACGTTCTTGCATGGGGAATGGTGCCAGGGTCCCAGGAAGGTGATGCAGACCCACAGGTAAGCTCACCTGGAGAAGGAGGTCTCCTGCTTTGTTTTCTTTGTTTGTAGAGGCCTCGGCCTTGGGGAAAACTATAGCATTCAAGGAGATGAGGGTCTGTCACACTTGAGTTTGTCCTGGAATTCATAGCAAAGACTCAGAATCCGTCATCACCTGACACCAGATTCGAGTCACATTCAGTCTCATCTCTAAGGAACTGGTGGGTAGTGATCATAACAAGATACTATGTCCAGTTAGAGTGTTCTGGTACTATCTTCAGAGGGCTCGACATCTTAGGCCCAAGTGTCGACAACTCTCCATTAGTACTGGCTCAACTAAGAATAAGTGTTTGATAACATGATTTCTTTCTGGCCTTGGGAGGCTGTCAAACAAGCAGACTTTATGCCTGACATTTAGTCAGAAGTTTGTTCCGAGTACTTCACAAGGATAGGGACATTGGTTTGTCCCTCACACTCCAGAAGAACCTGTCGGCTCTACAGGTATTAAAACAGAAAGTGGTCTAGGCTGTCCACTCGCACGTCTTTCTACCTTCAGGACATTGCCCAAAGGCCCTGAGGTACTTTTTCTCTGGCCCTGTGGTGGCTGCTCAACAAGTTGTGTACCTTGCCCAGCCCCCATAGCAGACAGTTTTCATCTCTCCTAAGATGTTCGGTGGCAAAGAGCAAATGTGAGTGGGGAACTGGCTCCCTCCCTTCTCTCTTTTATCTTTCCTCTCTTGCAGAGGGAGGCGAATAGCCATCCGTCACATGCTGGTCGGGTGGGCCATGCAGGTGAGCTTACATAACCGAGTATCCTGTCTATAATCTTGGATAGATTAACTAATGCAAGTCCTTCCTTCTCTCTAGCAAGGGGAGAGAGGGGCTGATGATAAAATAAACCCATTGGTTATCTCTAGCTACACACACATTAATTCAAAAGGTCCAGAAGTCTGACATTTGAGCTCACTTATGCTCAACATGTCAGAGGCTGGTCTCCTTCCTTTGTTCTTAATGACCAGGAAGGAGTCTCAGGTGAAGCAAACTACCGGTCAGTTCAGTAGCTTACTCAGAATCTTCCCACCAAGGAAGTGAGTCTTCCTCATGTAAATACAGATGGTTTGTGTATTTTGTAGAACAAACTACAAATTTTAAAAATAATTTGTATTTTTCCCAACATGCAAACCTGAAGGTCTGTACATGAATGGCCCACCTCATGCCACCCCTCACTCTGCTACCTGGGCCGAAAGGCAAATTGAGTATGTACCGACTGGGTGGGTGGGACTCCCACCCCTACTGTTGGTAGCTAATTACCTTGTGTAACAGGTAAACGGCCGCTCCCAGCACGCACTTCAAGTAATATCCATATGTAAAGACCTTCAGGTTTTTATGTTAGGAAAAATACAAATTACTTTAAGAATTTGTATTATTATTATTTTTTTTATCTATCATAGTCATCCTATTCGACTGGACGGTTTTTCTAGTGTGGGATTCCGGGTTGCATCCTGCCTCCTTAGGAGTCCATCATTTTTCTCACTGTGTGTGCTGTTTCTAGTAGCACACTCGTCTGCATTAGTCCTGAAGCTACTTCAGCATCTAGTTTTTCCAGATTCCTTTTCAGGGATCTTGGAATCGTGCCTAATGTTCCAATGATTATGGGTACAATTTCCACTAGCATATCCCATATCCTTCTTATTTCTATTTTCAGGTCTTGATACTTATCCATTTTTGCTCTTTCTTTCTCATCTACTCTGGTGTCCCATAGTATTGCGACATCAATGAGTGATATTTTCTTCTTGATTTTGTCAATCAATGTCATGTCTGGTTGATTGGCACTTATCACCCTATCTGTTCTGATACCATAGTCCCAGAGGATCTTTGCCTGATCGTTTTCTATCACTCCCTCAGCTTGGTGTTTGTACCACTTATTACTGCAAGCAAGCTGGTGTTTGTTGCACAGGCTGCAGTGGAGGGCTTTTGCTACTGAATCATGTCTTTTTTTGTACTGGTTCAGTGCAAGCTCCAGACGTTTGCTTGCTATTGGTTTATGGTCCCGTCTTTCATGTTGCACTTCCTGCATGTTGATGAGATTGTATTTCCATCTATTGTTCTTTGGACATATCTGGTTCTTAGGGCCTGATCATGTGCTGCTGTTAGCATTCCTTCTGTTTCCTTCTTGAGTTCTCCCCTCTCTAACCATTGCCTAAGCCCTTCGTTGGCTGAGTTCAGACTGTCACTTGATGGGCCGGAGTTCAATTCCCCCGGCCAGCTGATGAAGAGTTAGAGGAATTTATTTCTGGTGATAGAAATTCATTTCTCGCTATAATGTGGTTCGGATTCCACAATAAGCTGTAGGTCCAATTGCTAAGTAACCAATTGGTTCTTAGCCACGTAAAATAAGTCTAATCCTTCAGGCCAGCCCTAGGAGAGCTGTTAATCAGCTCAGTGGTCTGGTAAAACTAAGGTATACTTAACTTTCTAACCATTGCCATGTTTCATCACTGGCCAGTTCTTTAGTCTGTCTCATGTACTGTCTGTGCATTGGTTTGTCGTGCCATTCCTCTGTTCTGTTTTTCATTCTTGTGTCTCTGCTTATTTCTGGGTCTTCATCTACTTTTATCAATCCTTCTTCCCATGCACTCCTTAGCCACTCGTCTTCACTGATTTCCGATATTGCCCCAGTGCTCTGCTGTTGATGCTGACGCAGTCCTCTATGCTTAGTAGCCCTCTCCCTCCTTCCTTTCGTGTTATGTATAGTCTCTCTGTATAGTATTTGCTCTTGGTTGTAGTGCTTTTGGTATACGCTGCGGAGATTAGCCTTTGTCTACTCCACTACTCCTGTGCTGTATCTGATTACTGGTACTGCCCATGTGTTTATGGCTTTCATCATGTTTCCGGCGTCGAGTTTTGACTTGAGTATCGCCTTAAGTCTCAGCATATACAGTAAACCCTCCATATTTGCAGGGGATGCATACTGCATTCCCCCTGCGAATAGCTGAAATCCGCAAATACTTAAAACCCCTCTAATAACACTTAGAACTGCCTATTTTGATAATTTAAACAAAAAACCCTCTAAAAATGCTTACACCTGAGTATTTTAATAGTTTTATCACAAAAAGTGCATTTAGTCATGAAAATTATATGAAAATACAGTAATTATTGAAAATTTCTCAGTGAAAAATACCGCGAATGGGCAAATTTTCCACGAATAATGTGTATATACGTTCCACAGAGAAATCTGCAAATAGGTAAGTCCGTGAATCGTGAGACCGCGAATTCGGGGGTTTACTGTATTCTTTCGTGATTGTGTCCTTCATCTCTTGGTGTTTTATATCCTCTCCTTCTATTATTCCTAGGTATTTGTATCCTGTATCATCTATGTGTTTGACGCTATTCCCATCTGGTAGCTTTGTCCCTTCAGTCCATTAATGAGCTAAGCCATTATTATTATTATTATTATTATTATTATTATTATTATTATTATTCAGAAGATGAACCCTATTCACAAGGAACAAGCCCACCAAAGGGGCCATGATTGAAATTCTTAAAGCTTCCAAAGAAATAGGGTGTTCATTCGAAAGACGTAAGAGAAGGTAAAGGGAAACAAAGAAAGCAGAGAGAGTAGGTGATCTCAGGCTGACCCCTTCTTTCAGTTGGCAGGGAGGAATTAAGCTGAAGGTACATCACCAAATACTCAACTTCTAAAAGCAATCGAAATCATAAGTATGTGAAAACCGCGGGAGATTAGACAGCAAATAGACCTCGACTACCCAAACCTCTGGGGGAAGACTTCAAAGAGAAAGTAAAGATGTCAGTACACTGTACTGATGACGCCAATAGCACAGGTTCCATGCCCCGCCCCTGTTTAACCATCAATTTCATGAGATAAAGACTTCGTTCCATTGCCTTATAAGTATATAATAATACTGATCATCCAAAATTTAGATTTTGTCTTGCTAAAAAAATAGAGTAGTTTCTTCTTCAACAACCAGATTACCTCCAATGAATCTCAGGGCTGCCAACAGATAACAATCCTAAGAGAGAGAGAGAGAGTGAGTGCTATGAGTCCTGATTTCGAACTAAAGTACCTGGCTGGCTACCACCTGGTCTGAAGAGGCAATAAGGAGCTAAAAGAAGAAATATCTAGGGTTTTGATCAGTAAGTTGTTTCAATATTAACTCCCAAGGAGCTAGCTCAAGAGCGTGTCTGTTGGGAAGACTGAGTCCAGAGATCCTTTCATGCCTTTGCCTAATTTTGTCCATGTAGAGATTTGGGTACGCAAATATTCAAGTGTTTATTGGGGGGATATTTTGGTTTCTGTGTGTGTTTTTTTAATTAACTGCCATACCAGTAATATATGATAAAATCTCTTATACTATCACTTGGGTTAATTGAATGAGTATGTATGTGTGTTGTGGGGGGGTGAGGTACATGCTAAATGTCTGATGACAGTAGACAAAAGGGGTCTACTGTACAGTCGGCCAAAGAAAAATTGGCGTGGTTTCTTTATTCATCGTTCGTTATGTAAATATTGCCATTTGCAGGTGCCAGATTATTTGCTTATCAATCGTGACAGCCTAAGAAGAATTTGGAATTTGGCTTTGCTTCTGCTCAAGTCTTGATGTTGACCCAATGTATCGTACAGCACTGGCGTGTCGTCATTCGTCACCTACAGCTGATAAATAATACATTAAGCCTGTCAATATGCTTTAATAGCAAAGTGTAATTCAACTAATTTTGTCCTTTGATCAATAAAATAATTGGCACGACACATTTAGTAGGCCTAAATTTGACTTCTGATTCTGACACCCGATTATCCTACAGTAGGTCTATTTTCAGTAGTATATCTCTCGGATGCGTCATGTGACTGAATATTTAAATCGACAATATCTTTATTAATCTGCTTTATTTGATTATTCCCGTTATTCCATTTATTGACCATGTTCTCCTTTTTTCTTATCCTTTTCATTACTGTTTAACATAATTTACTCAGACCTAGCTATCTCATGTCAAAAAGCAATCATAAGAAATCAAACAAACACAACTTAGTCTTTTTTTAATCTAATTCCTTGCATGTCATCCTGTTTCGTCCGCACACGTTGGAAAGCTGTGGGAGTCAAAGCCAACGAATACATTAAGACAAAAGGTTTCCTTCCGTCAAAGCATTCTTGGGTTAATTTTGATGCAGCTGCTATTCATTTCTTCTAAATAGAAATTAATTAGAATCAATTTCACACGTAATGCCTAGACCTACTGCCATGAGCATATTATACGTAGCTGAAAGGAAAGGACAGGAAATATGAAATGTAACTTTCTCGTTTAAGTCTATTTCTGATATTTATATTTACAATAAAAACCAAATTATATATATATATATATATATATATATATATTGTAATTACTAATTAAAATTTTTTCTCTGGTTTCTCTTTAACATAAATTAAATTTTCATCTTTACAAAAGTCACGAGAAACTGCTTGTTGGTTCTTTTCGCTCCTCTCAAGGATTTTGTATTTATTGTTATATAGTTATATTTATCCACTTGTTTCTTTTTTTTTCAAACTTCAATGAGCGGAGTATCGTCTTCAGCAATTGCCTCTTTCGCCCGATGGTTTTTCGCTGCTTTTCTCGTCGCCCTTACTTGATGTGGGGAGTTTTCCATCAGGCAAGGATTCATAGTTTCGGTTCCCGAAGGGAGGTTCAGCATCCTATATTTCCACTGCACTCGTCGTCATTTGTTGGCTGCAACACTGCTTTCTGGCCAAGGCCAGGACTTTTGACGCTCGCTTATTTTCAACGTGAGGCTTGCTGTTGGTGGAGAGGGTGTGCCCTGTGCCCTCTTGTGCGAGCTTGTCTGTGGGTTTGCTTTTGTCCACCTGTGAGCCTCAAGGCCCATCCCTTGCATTGACGAGTGCACTGCTGTATCCTCCGGGAATCGTCAGGAGGCCTTCTGAGGCCGGAGAAGGGTGAGCATCCCCTTTTGCCTATATTTGTTCTCCTCTGTGAGTGGACTACCCCGTCAGAGTATTGCTTCAAAGCATCAAGCGGAAGCTCCCGTAGGAGCTTTTATAGACAGTTTCCCGGACTGAAGCAGTTTCAGTGTATTTTCAGCATATTTGCCGAACGTTTATTATTTGTAGGAATTAAGGTGTATCTCATTTGTTTTGTAAATATTAGTGTTAAGGAAAAAGTCAGTTATTAGTGTTAAGTTTCTTCACTGTGTCTCCGCCTATCGTGTACACGTGAGTGAGTGTTGATTTCGTTCTACTACTGTGACATTTCTCTCTTACTCTTCGGTATAATAGTTAGGTAGGAGATTGAGGTATGTGTGAGGGTATTGTATATGCTTGCATGTTTTTTTTCTAGTTCCTCAAGCAGGTTTTGGGGACACTTTAATTATTAAGTTTGTCTTGTAAATAAATAAGTGTTAAATTTAGGCATTTGATCTTTTTTGTCACCCTCTTTGAGTGTGTATTACCTAAAGTCTAGTGTGTGGTAAATCTTTGTCTGGACTGGCAATTGATTTATTGAACAGAGGACCTGGTTTAAAAAAAAAAAAAAATAATTTGTGGCTCTTGTTGAAGAGTTCTTAACAATATATATATATATATATATATATATATATATATATATATATATATATATATATATTTAGATACATAAGAAAAAATGTAGAAATCATGAAGCTGTAATGCAGTCAGATACAGAGTAAAGCTAACAGAGAAATGAAAATAAAAATAATCCATATCATGCAGGTGATATATATATATATATATATATATATATATATATATATATATATATATATATATATATATATATATATATATATATATATATATATATATATATATATGCATGTGTGTGTGAGAGAGAGAGAGAAATGAATTAGCATGAATTCAGTCATAACAGGCCTATTGTACAGATTCACATGAGTAAGAAAATGGTGGAGAAGTAAATGAGCTGAAATGAAGTCAGATAGAAAACAACACTGTTAAACTAACTAACGAGAATAGAATAAAATTGGTCACATGATATGAAAAGGCTATATACAGTAGCAACACTCATGAAAACTTTGTATGTATAGGATCCTCGTGCATCTGGCACCCATCTTATCCTGT